>NC_139586.1:27404948-27627448 GCF_946808225.1 Silurus aristotelis | reverse complement strand
TCAAAGCAGACAGTCATCAGAGGGCATCCAGACAAATATACCTTCCTACTGTGAGCAAACGACTGTAAGATAGATCCAAAAAAAAGGGGAATTATAATTCAAATCACGTACACAGTGAAAACTAGGGGTGTACGATATATACTGCTTATGATAATATCCTAATTGTTGTTTTACGTCTACGTTAATATCACTTTAAATGAATCTCACACTCTAAAAATCAGCATGATTACAAAACGTAAACGTAAGGAATGTATATTAAGAGACCCATGTTGTAGACACCACATTGCCTGCTCTATTTTGCCTGAACGAATCACGAATCACTCGTTTAAATGATTCGGTTCGAGTCCTTAAGGTACCAGCAGGATAACACACCAGTCTAATTGATAAAACCCCACCCACCCGAAAAAACGAGATAGAAAACATGGAGGAATCGTCAGCAAAGCTCCTCAAAAATAGATAAAGAGATTAGAAGAATCCCGTGGCTTTACTCCCAGATATCATGTAGGTGCCATAATCTTTACTCCTCAGTATTCTTGAAGTGGGTGGGGGTTGAATGTTGAATGTCAGCATATGATATCAGGTAATGATGATCGCTTCCCTGACCAGTTATCTGATCAAATAATAATAATAAAACTTACTGTGCTCTAGGAAATGGGCAAGACCAGGCAGATCCTGCGGATCACTGAAGCTGCCCACAGAGATACAAAGAGCAGCCGCTGACTGAGAAAGAGAAAGGACATGGTGTTATCGATACACAATTTATTCTGTATTGTTCACAATATCGGTGAAAGCTCAAGCTCGGGTGGCGTTATAATATCCTACAGCGGCGTTTTTTTTAACCCAGCGTTCCTGTAAAGACATAAAAGCCATGGAAGTATTTCATATCTTTCAAAAATAATACGAAATATATAGATGACAAAGCATTGACATGCACGACTCTGTTTTACATGGGAAACAAATAAAAAAAATTATTAAAAACCGAATTTGTTTAGACTCTGCCTCGCATTTTGAGCGCAGCATCAATGTTGTTTTTATTGAAAAATTTTTATTATTATTCAATTTGAAAACATACACAACGCCAGGGGTATAAAAAAAAAAAGAAAAAAGAAAAGAAGAGTTGAGTTAGCGCAGTGGCAACAGTGTAGAAAAAAAAAAAAGAACAGTAAGTAAATAAAAAAGTAGAACAGATACACATTTATATTACCCAAATAGGGTCTAACAAACGTAAATTTTTTAATAGAATTTTTCCGTTAATTAAATTTGATCAGTTTAATTGAATTGAGTACCTAGTCTAATAAATGTAACAAGTGTATTGCATTAATTATTAAATTTTTTTATAAAATATCATTTAAAACATTATTCTTTTAAAATTTGATTAACTTATGATCACAAATGTTAATAATAATAATAAACTGCGTTAATAAAAATAAAAAAAGAATAAAAACAATAACAACCAGCAATTTATGCTTCCGAAATTGAACTTAAAAACAGAGGTATGTGAACATTAATGAAGGTGAAGCACCTGTTTCTCCGAAGTTGCTTTCTTCACCTTCTTCCTCACACCGCCATTCCCCCCCGAGATTTCACCATCTTCTTCGCCGTCTTCCTCAGACCCACCATCTTCCTCTTCCTCATCACTCTCATCATCATCCTCATGCTCAGACTTGCACACACAGCTTTGCTGTCCCAGGTCGGAGATGAGCAGCGCTCTCAGACCATTACTCAACTCGACGTACCTGAACGTTTGAAGAAAATGATATGAAAGAAGCAAATCATGAGATTAAAGAGGCAAAAATCACCAGCGAGAAAAAAAAAAAGCCGTGTCTCACCTGTATTTCTTTGGATCGCTTGGCGATTTAACGATCTGTAAGTCCTCAAGATCTTTCTCGGCATCTCCAGCTGGTTCTCCAGAAGCCAGGGTGACTCTCGTGTCGGGTTGAAGAGGTTGTGATGGAGGCGGTTCTCCGCTCTCAGGAACGAGCTTGTGGATGGTTCCACAGGAAGCTTTGGATTTGTTTTTCTGAGGCATTTCTAAAAAAAACAGAAGATTAACACAGACCAAGGTGAGATCTCTTTGGGTTTGATTAGTGCCATAATGAAGTGCATGTGAAATGTAATGTGGTTGATTTTAAACTCTATTACAGTAAACACCTATTGGAGCAGGTACCCAATACACATAATGGACCTGTTTAGGAACAAAACACACTGTTTTTGTAACAATGAAAAAAACTGTTACTCTCATTGCTATATATACACTGTTATATTACTAATGTCAATAAATAGTTCTTGTTTTATAATAAATAATAAGAATAATTGAAGACTGATCCAGGACACTGGTGTCCCCCTGGTATAACCGCACTGTCATCCATCACAGCTGAACCCTAGCTAGTTCTTCTCCTAATGCTCATGCTAGCATGCTAAAGAAAACACGTCTCTAGTGTAAGTTTATCTTAAATACCAGTAACAAATATATTTATAAAAACAAGATAAAGACGATAAATATTAGTTTGAAGGTGTAACATGCGTCTTATTTACCGCTAAGAAGCAAAGAATCTACGCAACTTCCTCTTTTCACGTCTCACGCTACTGTACGTACGCCGAGTCCCAAATCACAACAAACCCTTACGTAGGTTCACTACGTAGTGCGGATAAATAACGGATCAGGCTACCTGCCTACTCTATTAGAGTAGGGGGGGAGTCCGTGTTAAGTCCTGCGACGATGGTGTAATATGGAGCAATCTGATTGGTCAATCGATTTGAGAGACAAAAATAAGCGATTTTTTGATTGGTTCATCCGAAAGAAAAATAAATAATAAAAAAAATGGGCTGCAAGAGCGACCACAGGATTTAGCAAGAACTTGTGTGGCTGCTGTGATGAATTATTAAATCAATTTTGATTATTAAATTAATGATGAAATTAATGATGAAATTAATTATTAAATTTATTTATAAACACTTAAATATGTGTCCACCTGTTAAATTAATTATTAAATCAATTATTGAATTCATTATTGAATTAATTATTACATTCACCATTTAATTCACTATTTAATTACTTATTTAAGGAATTACATAATTAAACACACTTAGGACACTTAAATACATAAGTGTCCTAAGTGTGTTTAATTATGTAATTCATTAAATAATTAATTAAATAGTTTAATTAATTATTTAATAATTATCCCCCTAATTAAATAGGGGGATAATTTTTATTGTTTGTTTATGCATTTGTTTGATGATTTGTTTATTCGCTTACACTTAGGACACTTAAATACATAAGTGTCCTAAGTGTAAGCGAATAAACAAATCATCAAACAAATGCATAAACAAACAATAAAAACCCGAATGAATACATTCATTAATTATTTACTCGATTAATAAGTCCTGATGAGGGTAAGATCCACTACCTTATTAACATAGATAGATAGATAGATAGATAGATAGATAGATAGATAGATAGATAGATAGATAGATAGATAGATTATTCATTTACATTTAATTATGCAATATTAATTTGACCAAAATGTATTCATTTATGAATGTATTTGTGCATTATTTATTATTTGGTTGTTTAAACATATTTTAAGGATTTTTTTTCTTGTTGTTCTTCATACCCATGACCCAAAAACCCCACTATAATAAGCTGCATGAAATTTGTGACAAAATGTAAAAAAGAATCACAACAAAATGGCAAAAAAAATTTCAATACCAATCACGAACCACAATTGGACATAACAATTAAAAAAAGGTATAATACTCATTTAGGAATACAGGCTTCCGTGTTCTTTTTTATTACATTTTTTTATTATTCTGCCAATAATACAGCAGCAATTTCAGTTATTCGAGTTCTTCTTATCCCCACCCGTTAATGCTGTGGGACGTCTGAAGCGTGACAGTTCCTGTTGTCTCTTACACTACAGCAGCTATGAACTTTCATTTAATTACAGAGTCTTGATGTTTCCAGATCATGTTCTCCTGCATGTGGACACTTGAGATAAAATGAGATGGTAAAATGAGAATTTATTAGTTACTGTTTATTAGTTTATTCCTAATGAGCGAGCGAGTGGTGAAGGGGTCAAGGAAAAACTCCCTGAGATGGTATGAGGAAGAAGTCTAGTAAGGAACCAGACTCAAAAGGAAACCCATCCTCATTAGCAACTGTTTGGGATTGTAGTAGACTCTGATTGCATTAAACATCTCCTGGGCTTCAGCACCTTTCTTAGAGTGTTCACATGTGTCCACAGCTGGCACAAAATCCTCCAGATGTTGAAAAGGTCTTCATTATGTCCCTTTGTTTTTTAGTATTTAGTAATAAAATGCAGAGGTTCACCTTTAGTCACTTCTGTGTGGAAAGCTGCTTTGTCATGATGTGGGATGATGTGATTTTACAACCTTGTATTTCTGATTCATCAAACCAGAACAGTTTCAAAAGCAAGCACATGAGGCAAGAAGACACTTTAAACTTTAATAATTGCTCGGATCATAATTTTATATAATAATTTTACATTTATCCAAGGATTTCCAGGATGCCATTGATCCTCTTGTTGAGTCACGTTATAGTCACATACGGTACATGGTGTGTTTTTATGATATAATAAAAGGCAATATAATATGGTGGGATACTTTTATTGTTACAAATTGCATCTAAAACCAACTTCGACAATGATCTGTACAATCACTCTATATCCTTGTGCAATTTTTTTTTCTAGCAGGAAGAAGAAAAAAAAAGATCACCGACAGCAAAAAAGTTACAGTACGTCTATATGTTCCTCTCCGATTAGAGCATAAAAATAAAAATCTACTCCGCAAAGACCAGCTCGATAGCTATTTACGACATCGTAATCAGAAAGATCTCATGTAAAATAAACTCCATGACATTATTCGTAAAACGCGTACATCACTTGTTCGAAAAACTCAAATGCATGTGACACGCGAGGAACGGCACGAAAAGGATTTTGCTACGTTTCTGAAATTAGAAATCAGTCGTGGCACAAGATTTACAATATAATCACAAGTACTGCCGATGACTAAATATTTTTTCCGGAACGTGTCGTCACCGTCAATGAAGTGGAAAAATGTGCAGCAACAACCTGAATGTCACTTTACGACTGAATACGGTCAGTACACACGCACACGCTCATACACACACACACACACACACACACACACACACACTCACACACACACACACACACACGAGAACATTCAAATATATTGTTTTATATATTTATATATATTCCACAAGAAAATACTCACTTTTAGGCAAGAGAATATGTAAGGATTGGAGTACATGCAAGTACTAATCTACCTTTGCTATATATATATATATATATATATATAGTGATATATTAAACAGCTGCAAAGTGCTTTATATGTCTAAAACCCTCACATTTTATATTGTGCCCATTATATATTTATTCAAACGAACCTACGGTGATATTTTATTGCCAAAAATAGAGAGCACATTAGCTTTAGTAGCCATTTTCACGTGTAGGCTAAAACTTTTTCACTTCCTTTGGATCGTTTCTCAGATCTGAAATTTCTCATATTTCCTTACACTGTATTGATGATGCAATTATCCATATCAACTATCAATACCTGAGCATGGGAAGGGAAAACAAAACGAGGAAAAATGAATAGTGTGAGACGCTTTCATTCTTCCTGAATTATCCCTCATCTCCCTGTGTTACAGTTTTTTTTATTTCTCATTTGCTTTTGGAGCGTTTCTCCGATCAGAAATGAAATTCTCAAAACGACTTGTTCAACGTCCACGTCGTGTCGTCACTTTTCTCTTTGATCGAATGGCGAACGCTTTTGTACATTTATTTCATTGATTGATTTCCTACATTATCAATTGTTTCTGTTCATGTTGATCAAAATATAATATACTGCTTTCACCTCAATAGTTTTAACCCCCAAAACATCTCGGCATCAGTTCATTGTATAAGTCATTGAATGCAAAATGGTTAAACCAGATGTCATCATCCGTCAGGCTTAAATTTCTACCTTTTTTTTTGTAAATGCGACACTAACAAACTTTCTTTCTAAGTAAACGTCTTCAGATCAACCAATGATCGAGTCGTTCTCTAAAAGAGGTCAAATCTCGTGAACCTTCTATTGGTGACCAAGAAAATCCAAGAATTACAATTTCTGAACATTGAGGAACAACCAGGAAACGAACGAACACTAGGACAGTACAGTAAAAGTGTGAATCCTGTCTGGTCTCTTGTAATCAATATAAATCCAATATGCCATCAAATAAATATATGTGTGCTGCTGAAATTCATAGACGACGTACAGAAGAAATTCAGACTTATCCATTTCCAATCATTGCAATCCAGTTTACATCAGGAAACACGTAATGTAATCAATAAATAAAAAGAATTTGTTATTCTGATGGCAACGAGATGTTCATTGACACAAATACTTACTTTTGAAAAACGTACAGGTTTTTTGCAAGAAATTGTGTATTATGCAGTGTATTATGCTGTTTGTACTCAAAAACGCTCCAAAGCAGCTGAGAGAAACTGTAACCATTTTCACAATGATGGTGAAGACATGCTGCCTTTGTGGTCATGAAGTCTATTTCCATCTACTGAACGCCTGCATACATGCCCTTTTATCCATACATGAACTCGCAGATGCTCATAACTCATGGTCTGTCAGAATCCTGACCATGGATGGCTGCCATTATATATTTATATCTCCAGACGAGAAGTTGAGCACTTTTCTTTTTTTTGTTGTCTCATTCCGCCAAGCAAGTCCGATTTTATGTGAATTAATGGGAATAAACTGGGAATTTACAGAAGTGCAGGTCAACCAATAACAGGGAACTTGAATGTAGTTGAAAATGAAATTTTGGATTAAACAACCAAATTGGTTGACAGCAATTAAAATTTCTACCTGCACATTCATCAATCGCATGCACACTTACTGCAGGGCGACTGAGGCCACGCCCACTACATACACTGTGCGATCACATAACACGCACCATTTCTTGAATCCTGCACGTAAATAACAAATATTAGACAAATCCACGTTTAAAAGCTGTTGTGCAACAAAATTATATTATAATTAAATTGCCATTTTTTTTAAAATCTGTATTAGTTTACATGCATGTCAGCTAATGACGGAAATTATTTTTTTTTTTATGTATATGTTTTAATTATTCCAGTAAATTCCCATAAAATCCTATTGAAGTTCCTAAAAGTTCAGATGGAAAGTTTCCAGAAATTTACTGGACATTTTCCGCCACTTTGCAACCCTGGTGTGGATGCCTATTTTTAGGTATGACAACAAAATAATAGACTTGTAATAGTGATAACGTAGCGAAACTTCGTGCTCTTGACTTTTGGCAGTGAAATAACCCATTGAAGGACCCACCAGAGTAATTAAATCCACCCTGAAAGCAACAAACCATTATTGTGCATAATATATAACTTTTTATGGCCACATCGTCTGAGTTGTTAAACTTGTGCTCGTTCACCGAGCAACAGTTGAAAAAAAAAAGATATTATAAAGCAGAGAAATTGTGTTAGGTGATCTATAAAGCACCTGCTGAGGTCTGATTCATGTGGCTCATGTGGCTCACACTATATTTCCAAAAGTATTGGGACACCTGACCTTTCCTGCTATATGTCGTTCTTTTTTTTTCCAAACTGTTTCTCACCTCAATTGTAGGAAAAGTAGGACGTCTTTATGAATAGAATTCTGCATTCACTTGAACCTGGAAACCCAAAACTGTTGGTTTACATGCTTTGGAGATGAAGATCTTGAGTGGCCTGCTATAAAGCTTTGATCTCATTCCTACTGAACACCTTTGGGGTGATTTGGAATGCTTGCTCCACCCCAGTCTTCCTCACCTCACCTACATCAGTACCTGCCTTTCGTAACACCCTTGTGGCTGATGAACACAAATATTCATAAGCACACTCCAAAATCTGGTGGAACATCTACCCAGAAGAGTGGAGGAAATTATAAGAGTAAATTGGCACTAAATGTGGAATGCAATGCTCCAAATATACACATACCATACGTACTTATGACCAGGTGACCCAATACTTTTGGAAATATGGTGTCTCTGTGTCTGGCAGTGAACATATGCTTTTTTTTTGTGCTTTGCTGGAGTCCCTGCTTTGACCTCTCTCTGACCTTTAGTTAGAGGTGTAATTAAAGTGACAGTATCGCAGTAACATTAAACTGTTTATGTAACACTACTACATGTAAGGAGTTTGGAAGGGGAAAAAAAGGTGAAGGAAATGGAAAGCAGATGATAAAGACAGGATCGGGACAAATGTCTAGCATGTGTGTGTGTGGCCAGAGTGAGCAGGAGAAATCAGCAGCAGTTCTGCGGTAGCTGCGTCGGCTTGTCGCTAAGCCGAGTGCTCTTGGCTCCACTGACCACAGACGGGTCGACGTCCACTCGCTCGGACATCTTCACGCAGATGATGTCCACCAGGCGTTCGAACACCTGCCTGACGTTGATGTTTTCCTTGGCGCTCACCTCGTAGTACTCGAAGCCTGTTCAAATGTTCAAATAATCATCTCCACAGACACTTGAATAGACGTCAGTGTTAGAGCGGTTGTTCTACTCACCTAGTTGATCAGCCAAGTGCTTGCCTTTCTCCACAGGTATCACTCGCTCGTCAGCCATGTCACATTTATTTCCTACCAAAATAACTTGAGCATTGTCCCATGAGTAGGTCTTTATCTGGGTTGCCCTGAAACATGATACATTTATAGTGAGTGTAGTGAAATTGTATTAACGGAGTACTGGCTGATTTAATCTTTGATGTTTCTAATTGCGATAAATGAGGACACGATATTTTCAGCTTTTAAAATAATAATTCAGTGTTTTATTATGGGGGGGAGTGGTTGCTCCAGCGGTTAAGGCGCTGGGTTGCCGATCGGTAGGTCTGGGGTTCAAGCCCCGGTATCGACAAGCTGCCACTCTTGGGCCCTTGAGCAAGGCCCTTAACCCTCTATGCTCTGTGGGCCCCTTATGAGGGAAATATCAAGGTCCGTGACGTGGGGCCGCCTTCCCGTGGGCTCACCACCTGCAGGAGGGACCGTAAGGGACGGTGCTGTGAGGATTGGGCAGCAGTCGAAGGCGGGGGCCTGCTTAGACTGCTGCCCCCGCGACCCGAATTACGGATAAGCGGGAGAAAATGAATGTTTTATTACAGCGTTTTGGGGAGGGGTCCACAAAGTAAGCCTTAACATTTGGAACGGCCGTCTGGACGGTGCCAGAGACATATACTGAAATTTGTGTAAATATACAGTTTTATTAGTATGTACAGTATGTCATATCTATACGTAAATGTTTTGTTTTCAATAACACTGAATATGAAAAGTATCATTGATAGTTTATTATGCATTAGGAGGCATAATTAATACGTTTAACTCAATTTTGGGCCCTCGAGCAAGGCCCTCAACCCTCTGTGCTTCTTTCTTTCTTTCTTCTTTTACACCTTCTTCTTACCACAGATCACGCTCTAATTGGCCTTCCCTCTAGAGGATGGTTAAGCCTTATGCATTTCTGAGCATGGATGGATTAGCATCACTTCTACCTATACATTTTCGAGACTGATCCTTCTATCTGCATGGCAGAAATTTTAATTCTGGAAAATAGCCAAAGAGCTAATGCCCTGTGACAAGAGATTAACACTGTACTAGCACTTTATTCTATATCTATACTATACTATACTATACAATAGAATAGCCTTTATTTGTCACATATAACTTACAGCACAGTGAAATTTGTTCTTCGCATATCCCAGCTTGCTTGGAAGCTGGGGTCAGAGTGCAGGGTTGGCCATGATACAGCACCCCTGAAGCAAAGAGGATTAAGGGCCTTGCTCAAGGGCCCAAGAGTGGCAGCTTGGCGATCCCGGGGCTTGAACCCCCGACCTTCTGATCAGTAACCCAGCACCTTCACCACTGAGCTACCACTCCCCTAATAATATACTATTTTATACTATACTATATTATACTATACAGTGGTACCTCGACATACGAGTGCCCTAACATACGAGTTTTTTGAGATACGAGCGGTCACTCTGTCGATTTTTTGCTTTGATACGCAAGCAAAAACTTGAGATACGAGCTCGAGACGCCGCTGCTAGTTAGCGAATCAGAGCCAGAAAGCGAAAGATTGTGACGAAAATTAAGATACGCAAAGTTAAAATGTTAAAGTTTAGGGATACGTAGTGTGCAGGAGTGATAGTAAAAAAACGAGTTTTCCCTCCGCCTCCGCTTATCGCCTCTGGGTGGCATTTTGGGGTCTGTGACGGATTAATGGCATTTCAATTAATTTCAATGGGGAATTTTGCTTTGAGGGGGAGTGGTGGCTCCAGCGGTTAAGGCGCTGGGTTACTGATCGGAAGGTCGGGGGTTTAAGCCCCCGTATCGCCAAGCTGCCACTCTTAGGCCCTTGAGCAAGGCCCTTAACCCTCTATGCTTCAGGGGTGCTGTATCATGGCCAACCCTGCACTCTGACCCCAACGTGAGAAAGTTTCTTTTTTTTCTTCCTTTTTTTTTTTTCAAGGTGTACTGCACTGGATATGATTGAAAAAACAATAAAAGCCACTTCAAGTGACTTGACTTGAACATTAGTAATGGCATATAGAGCTGAAAAATATGAACTACCTGAGTACAAGTGTTTCCCTGAACCTGGTATGTCCCTTAAACTGTTGTTAATTTCCACTACTCCAGCAGAGCTTCATGAAGAGCCTATTACATCGCTGCTAAATTGAGTTAGGTGTTTCCTGGAGCAAAACGTGCTGACAGACGTTCCCTTTTCTTGGATAACAAGGTAGACTTTTGAATGACTAGAGCTCGGAGAAGAACTCACCAGTCCTGAACGGCATTATAAGACTCCTCGTTGGTGATGTCATACATGAGAATGAAGCCCATTGCTCCTCTGTAGTAAGCTGTGGTGATAGTCCTGTAACGCTCCTGACCTGCTGTATCCTGCACAGTACAACAACAGATTAAACATTTCAATCAAGACCGGATGGACAAAACTATTGAAATACCTGAATTTTACAGCCATGTGTGTTGGAGGCACACCATTGTATAAGATGTCTTTGGATGGCTCAGGAGAATAAAATTTTTCCTTCACTTGAACTAGGAGACCTAAACACAAAGCTCCAACTCCAACTCCATGAAGATTATTTACATGGGTTGGAAGTGTGTAGAAGATCCCCAGCTATAGATCTCTGACCTCAACCCTATTAAACATTAATGTGAACGCTGACCGCACCCCAGGGCTCCTCACCTCACCTCCTTCAGTACCTGACTTCACTATTACCCTTTTGGCTGTACGGATCTCCACAAAATCTAGTGGAACATCTTCCCAGAAGAGTGGAGTTCATTTTAAGAGTAAATGGGAACTCAATGTTGAATGGGATATTCTAAAAGCAGCACTTACCAATCTTCTGATTGGTCCATAAACTTTTGTCCATATAGTGTTTACAGCATTAGTGGGGGTTTTTTTGTTTAGTTTTTTAAAATGCTGCTTGATGGAAATAGTGAAGTTAGAGCTTGAGAACAAAAAAGTTTCAGAGAAAAGGTCATCAAATAAAAGGCCAATTCATGAAATAATGAATGATGGTCTGACAGGTTGCCATTTATGACACAAATTATGTTTTTCATGACCCTAGAAGAGCAATAGCTGCTTTATTTTGTGTCATAAACCGTAACTCCTAGACTCGTAATCACTTTAGGAACGTTTTCATTAACCAGCGAAATGCCTGTTTATGCGCTCATTCCTTTTCTTTACACCAAAACACTACCTAATTATTCTGGATTCGCTTTGAATCACTGCGGCTCTTTCTGTAGTTACAGCTGCAAAGCAAATCACAGGTTTATATGAATAACACGTTGTTGCTATAGTAACGGCTCATTCACAGGGACTTACATGGCTGTGCGCCACATGCATCTCAGCCGGTTATAAATAACACAGGGGGCTACTACGTGATCTAAACGAATGAAAAGAAATCATGCTCGCATGTAACCAAAAACAAATCATACCGCCGAATTGTTGGTAGGGAGACGTTTTGTATGGGGCGAGTCAGATTGAGGGGTTCCGGTGTCAAAGTTTCTGACTTGAAACATTACCAGAACAGAGGAGCTTCCATTTCCTGGTTTCTCAGGAACATGAAAAGCCCTTTCTGTCTCATTAACTCCAAAAAACAGGAAAGTGACACTTTACTTATTGCATAAAATGCCACATGGTACACGTTTAAGAATCTGACCTTGGTGAAGAAGTCCACAGCACAACTAAGCATAATCACAGGTGGTTATAGATGTCTGGGGTTGGCTGAATTGGTGCCTGTAAGTCTATCTGTGTGCCCAGGGGTACAACTTCACCTTTGCTGAGGGGTATGCAAGATCATGGTTGGCGACCCCCAAACCCCTCCCAAAAACGAGGGGCAAACACATGAAAATATACATGCAATTGCGCCCCCTTTTACCCAATTGGGTGCCCCTATGCACTGCATATACGGCGTACCCCATTTTTTAAGCAAAATGGGGGGGGGGGGGGGTGAACTCGGACAGGTTGGAAAACCATACGAAAATCATACGGAAGTCCCAAACACAAAAATGTAGAAAAGCAAAATAGTAGCCACAGAATCAGGTCCCAAAAATCGAACACAAAAACAAAGAAAAACTCAAAAGGGAGAACCACAAACACTCTAAAAAAACCCAGGAATGGTTACAAACAAATCTTTTCAACTGTGGCAAAAATACTAAAAAGAAAAAAGGTCTTCAAAGGAAATAGCAAAGCAAAAAGACAATCCAGAAACACAGGGTAGACGACATGGGAAACCAAACGCCGGGAAACCACACGACTTTAACAAACATGCAAAGAAACTGAGCCAAAAGGGGGAACTCAGGCCATGTCCATTAGGGGGCGCACATCTCCATAACTGAGGCGGATGAGATTCGCATCTCGATGCATAGCCAACAATCTGATACATTAAAGATACATATAAAGCAGCTACCAATGAGATGCGATTCGCCCCTATTTACGATGCAGTGCGATCCGATTTTGATTCGATTTAACGCTATGCAACACGATGCAATGGAACACATACGATGCTGTGCAATTAAAAATGGTACAAATAGTCCACGTTTATTTCTTTGGTTCAGACAGACGGCAAATCATCAATTTACTTAAGTGCCTTCTGACTTCTATCGTGTGGCCTCTTTTCAAACACGCCATTGTAGTGCAAAAAAAAGAGAAGAAAAAAAGATTAAATAAAAACAGAGGTTTTTTTCCTGTTGTGTCTGCAGAAAGTTACAGCTCTGCCTCTGCCATGTTAATCTGTATTCTATGTGACTCTTAGGACACGCCCCGGTCTCTGTAGCGTTGTGATGCGCTCGAGAAACAGTTTATCGTGGAGAAATCTATTTAAATACTGGTCACAAATTATTGGCCACTTTCTGGATAATAAAATCGCAACTCCTAATAATTATATATAAATAAATCAGTTTTGTAACGATGCAAATATGTTAAAAATGATGCATTGCGATACAAATGCCAAATTGTGTCCAATGAACATTTTTTTTCATTCGATGCATCACATCGTTAACTTTTATGCCGATGCACCGACTTGAATTGATGAATCTTGCCAACCCTAATATCCACGTTAATACGTTTTTGTTTTAAAACGCATATTTTTCTATTCGTTTGGGCTTTTCGAAAAACGCTGACGCAAGCCTTTTTTTAGTCAGGTGAGGCACTCGTGACCAATTCAGTTGAGACAATGTATGGCATTGCTGTGACATTTCGAAGAGCCGTAATGTAAATAAACGGCAGGTGGAAATGAAGCAGGTCGAAGCGTCTTATGTTTTACTCGTGCGCAGTACAAAGATTGAAAATGAAGGTGTGGAGCTCTTTTTATTTATTATTATTATTTTTTTCTCTTACAAAAACGCAGTCAAACTTATCTGGATTAGAGTAGAGGTCGCCTTAAATGTACACACAAGGCGAATAGGATTCAGGTGAAAACAATAGGAGACCCAATAGGAACTCACAGAGAGGCAACGGCGACATCTGGTGGTTGTAAAGAGAAAACGCAGGTTGAAGAGAAGATACAGGGTGGAAACATGATCTGATCAGGAATATATATTTTTACAGAAACATTACACATCTACAAAGAGGCTCATTTATGAGACGAAAGTCTGCGCCATCGTCTGCGTCATCCTTTCCCCCATCAGCAACTTTGCAGCTGGCTGATGAAGACCTATTTTTACCATCTCTCTCACTCCTGTTCAATGAGCCATGATTACAGCTCTCTTAGCACCGAACGCCAATTTACTTCTATCCTCAGCCTTAAGCGTGTGTTTACTCTCCGATGCCCTCCTCCCTACTCCTTCCTCTCCTCCACACCAAGGAGCAGCTTTAATTGGCTCTGAGCATCATTTTGTCGTGTGCTGCTGTACTGCTGCTATGACAACGAGCACTGATGATGCAAGCAGAAGGAGGCTTTTGCCTGTTTTTTTTTTTTATTATTCTTTTGAATAAAACACTAATCCCATTGACAGTCTGGTACAAGGATGTGACTTTGAAAATGAGGATGCTGGAGACACAGCAGACACGCATCCATGTGTTCCCAGAATAGAACTTTGCACCAAAGGGTGCAGAATGAAGATCTGGCCTGTGGTCCATACTCTCTTCGTATTAAATCCCATTTGTTTGGAGCAAGAGTGTAAATTCACATTGCATATATATATTTTTTATTATTATCTATGCACAGGACAAAAACTAGAAATGTAAAAACGAGGTATGAGAATGAATTCATATATTCAGGTTATCCACATACCAACATGTAATATCCCGATCCTGGTGCTGATACTCACCCAGATTTGGAGCTTGACCCTCTTTTCATTGCGATAAACCGTTTTCACTTTGAAGTCAATGCCAACGGTGCTGACAAACGAGTTGCTGAACGAATCATCCGCATATCGGAACAGGAAGCTGGTTTTGCCCACACTGCTGTTGCCTATAATCAGGAGCTTGAACATGTAGTCGAAGTTCTGGTCGGAACCATCTCTTTGTCCGAGGCGGTGGTCTGCTTTTGCCATCTGCAAACGCACAGATCCAGATGTACACAGGAGTCCAGATGTTGCTCTGTGGCTGTGACAATGATTCCTACAGACTACCAAACGTTTCAGTTCAAGACAGGCTGGGGGGGGGGGGGAGAGAGGCTTGGTCTGGCTTTGTAAAGTACACAACGATCAGCATTTAACACGTCTCTCTCACGTCTAGATGATATGGGATGATATGCATTTCACAGTTCAGTGTATTTTCACTGCAGCAGCTCAGATACTATTATGAATAAAAGGAGAGATTTCCTAAAATAACATCTTGGATTATTATAATAGGCGTTATAAATAATAAGGTGTAAACAATAGGCAGGTGAGAAAAGCTCTCTCTCTCTCTCTCTCTCTCTCTCTCTCACACACACACACACACACACACACACACACACACACTGAACGACGACGTGCACAAATGTCCTGCGTGTAGAAATCATGCACGTCTGATCCTGCACTCTGGGTTAATTAATTAATGGTGATATGATAAAGATGCTCTCGTACCTCAAGTGTGTGAGCTGCTCTCTCTCTCTGTGTCTCTCTCTCTCTGTGTCTCTCTCTCTCTCTCTCTCGCTCTCTCTCTCTCTCTCTCTATCCGTCCTTTCGTCTCGGTGGGGGCAAAACTGCACTGATCAGAGACGAACCGATTTGGACGAATCGATTCGTTTCCGGCTGCGATATTTTGAATGGGTGGAGTGAACCGATTCCTTTCATCCTAGAAAAATCCCAAAATCACATCAAAAAGATGCACCTGTATGTAGATTCTAGAGTGCAGTTTATGCATAATTTAAATTATAGGAATGTTTTGGGGATCGCATATGTCTGTATATATATATATATATATATATATATATAGAGAGAGAGAGAGAGAGAGAGAGAGAGAGAGAGAGAGAGAGAGAGTTTGGGGGCAATTACTTTTATACAATAGGGACAACTTTTTTTCCAAGTAATATATAAAATCATTATTATAAAAATGCATTTTGTATTTACTCAGGTTATCTATATAAATCATTTTAGTGTGTGTGTTTATGTATTAATTAAATTATTGGAATATATATATATATATTGCCAGTTATTGCCACTCGATTGCAGTTGTTCCTGCACTTTGTATTTCTTCGGGTTATCTCTGTGTAATAAAAATATTTGCTTGATGATTTGAATTATTTATGTGTAACAAATATGAAAATAAAAAAATCTATATTTATATCTCTAAGGCTCATCAAGTCCCATACAGAAATTCACTGCCAAAAATCAAACGAATCGAACGACTCAAATGACTCGCGCTCGACAATGCAAACAGGTAGTTCAGAAGAATCGAATCTGTCAAGTGAGTCATAAATTCCTCCATCACTATTGTACAGAGCGAACCTTGGTGGTAATTGCATTTGTTTATTATGACAGTGATAATTCATTTTATGGATGAACCTCTTCACAATGTTAATATTAACTTTAATCACAGCTCATTCATTCTTTCAACATTTCTTTTTGTAAATAATTTAATTAATGTAAATAATTGCAACTGAAGAATCTGAGGAAGGGAGAGCTACCGATCTCTCTCTCTCTCTCTCTCTCTCTCTCTCTCTCTCTCTCTCTCTCTCTCTCTCTCTCTCATTGAACAAGCTCCTGAGGTTCCAGTGACCACTGTTCCTGCCCCTCTCCTTGGATCTGCCTGCTTTGTCCTCAACACCATGCAGTTCCTCCAAGTTTAAACAGTCGTCTGGAGTGATATCTATCATGGAACGACCTGCCCAGTCACCGCACCTCCTGGGATGAACTGCATGACAAGATGAACTAGTGAAGAACATCTTTGGCAAGTTTTACAAGAGACACTGCAAAGAATTTCAGCTGAACGTTTGGAGAAACGAACTGTCTGGATGCTGAGAGCATGTAAAGCTGTTCTTCCATAAAGTGGAACATCTGGACTTTTATAGATTTGTTTGGTGTAGAGATTGCTGCACAGAAAAAAGGCATGTGCCTCTTAAAAACCCTAAAAGACTGTGTGTTTCTATGTACTGTATATATTTTGACACTTTTTTATTTCTGTTCTTCTTGCATTTGCACTATTGGCATTTTGTTACTTATGTCATAAGCTGCTTGAAGGATTCAGAATTAAAATAATATATAAACATGTTAAATAATTCCTAAAGTCCAACAAAGCTTCTATAGAACGACCACTTTGCTCATTTTGATTTACACCTTAGTCTTGATTAAAGAAACCATTTATAATTTCAAAACGAAACCATTTCTTTATGAAGAGACTGTTGGAAGCCGTATTACATCACTATGAAAAGTATTATGCTTTGCCATGCGTTCTCATGAGAGCTCAAATGAATTAATACCCCACTGAGGACTTTTATACTAATAGAATTACGATTAAAACATTAATTTTCCATTTTTTAACATTAAAAACGCAATAAATAAATATTTTAATTCATCTAGCAATAAGGTTCATACATTTACATCACTTGGCAGACACCCTTATTCATAGCGACTTACAATAATCTCATTCATACAAGTGAGCAGTTTAGGATTAAGGGCAAAGCAGAAGGTCATTAAACTCATGACCTTCTAAACAGAAGTTCAATATTTTAACCACTAAGCTTCACCTTCCCCAGATTATATGGGTCTATCTAGGGTTAGGGCTACAAATCTATCAGATATCCATTAAAATACACTAAAATCCAACAGCAAAGCCCAGAGCCGACCACCCTCACATAAACACCATCATAAGTACATGTTCCCAACCTCAATAATGCATGAACGAAGGTATAATATTTTATAATTTGGAAAGATAAAACATTAGTATTGTTACCATTCTTTATCTCGTTATCATGGTGGAGAAAAGGCTGCTTTTAGTGGTCTACAGTGGTCTTATGTGCAACACCTCAAACACATATACATTGGTCAGACATAACATTATGAGCACCTGACTAATATTGTGTTGGCTGGTTTGTTGCTGCTGAAACATTCGTAACCCGTCGAGCATCAACAGCATGAACGTCTTCAGCAGTTTGAGCTACAGGAGATCGTCTGTTGGATCGGACCACATGGACCAGCCTTCGCTCCTCACGTGCATCAATGATCCTCGGCTGCTCGTGACCCTGTCGCTGGTTCACCACTGTTTCTCCCTCAGAGCACTTTTGATTTAATGTGAAGTAATTATTACTGAAGTAAAAACTATTTTTTGTCCATTTTTTTTAACTGTCACATTAAATTTGTTACACAAATATCTGTACTTGACTTTTTACACTTGCAAATCAGACGTTAGTTTTAATCTATTTGGTGACACAATCAAATTTTTTTCTTCTTATTGCGCACCGTTTTTAATCCACGGGTGTATAATGTCCTGTCTTTCACACACCACAGATGTAGACTAGTTTATGAAGCTCACAATGAGCAGTCAGAAGGCAGTAAGAAGTCTGGGGGTAACGTGGATGAGACAGAGGGAGTCAGTGATGGAAACATGACTGAGAACAGAGACATTCCTGATCATCTTTTCTCTGCTGGTGTTCTATATGGTGGATCTTCAGCCTGCATACATTCATTAGAGAACATTTGAAATGATTTTGTATCAATATATTATGATGTGAGGTTCAGTTACAGCGTGACACTAAAACAGGTAGTAATAATCACTACTTTTTACTGAAGTACACGTCATAGCCTGAACTTCTTTACTTGAGTAAAAAAGTGCAGTCAGAACTTCACCTTTTACCACTTTTAACACATGAGGATCTGCACTTCTACTCCAGTGAAGGATGTGTGGACATCTCTGCTGCAGGAAATACAAGAGCTGCAGTTTTGGAGATGCTCTGACCCAGTCGTCTCGCACTTCATTTGTCCTCCTTCCGACATCCACTTAGAGGACAAAATTTTCACGTGCTGCCTAATAAATATATCCACCTACGAACGGGTGCCACGATAATCAGTGTTATTCACGTTTGGTGTACACACACACACACACAATATATACAGTACAGACCAAAAGTTTGGACACACCTTCTCATTCAAAGAGTTTTCTTTATTTTCATGACTATGAAAATTGTAGATTCACACTGAAGTCATCAAAACTATGAATTAACACGTGTGGAATTATATATGGAATTATATACATAACAAAAAAGTGTGAAACAACTGAAAAATGTCATATTGTAGGTTCTTCAAAGTAGCCACCTTTTGCTTTGATTACTGCTTTGCACACTCTTGGCATTCTCTTGATGAGCTTCAAGAGGTAGTCACCTGAAATGGTCTTCCAACAGTCTTGAAGGAGTTCCCCGAGAGATGCTTGGCACTTGTTGGCCCTTTTGCCTTCACTCTGCGGTCCAGCTCACCCCTAAACCATCTCGATTGGGTTCAGGTCCGGTGACTGTGGAGGCCAGGTCATCTGGTGCAGCACCCCATCACTCTCCTTCTTGGTCAAATAGCCCTTGATGCCTTCAGTGTGACTCTACAATTTTCATAGTCATGAATCAACTCTTTCAGAGTCAACTCTATGAATGAGAAGGTGTGTCCAAACTTTTGGTCTGTACTGTGTATATATATTATATATATATATTTATTAATAAATGGACATTCAGGTGCCATCCAGATGAGGATGGTTCCCTTTCAAGTCTGGTTCCTCTCAAGGTTTCTTGCCATCTCAGAGTGTTTCCTTGCTACATGCCACAGTCACGCTAATTAGGGAACACACTTAGAGACACTAAACTTATACATTCTTTTATACAACTTTGACTCATTAGTGCTTTACATACAAATTGTAAGGCTTTGCGAACTGGAGGTACATGAAATAGACCTCATGACTGATGTAGAAATGAAATCAGACTGCAGAATGACAGCACTAAAGGCTACACTACAGTCAGTTCAGTGCAGGGATCAACGCGAGACAGTTTTTCCCTGCCAGGATGTTCCAGTGCTCTTCCGTTTCATTATGCATGTCTCGTGTGGGCCTCTGTCCCACAGGACCGGGTGTTACTTTGCAGTGACCCTTTGTCCTATCCCGCTCTGCTCGAGCTCTGCAATCACAGACATGTGCTTGAACTCCGCTGGTCTGTGATTGAACGTCTCGACTAGTTGAAAAGTCTCATGCCTTTGAGCTGCATAAAATAACTGCACCTGATTGGCCAAGCACTGAGCTTCATGGACAGTCTGGAAAACAAAAATAAAGAATAGTAACAGATTTGAAAGAAACTAAAGTTAATTTAGATATATATTTATATAGTATATAATTTCTATATAAATTCAGTGGAACCCGGTTACCTCGACAACCCTATTAGGTCGAAGTTTTTGAACTGGAACTGCCAAATTCTCGCTTTGTCTAAACATTTTTTATCGGTTATGTCGAACCCTGATATCTCGAGCACAAGGGGGGAAAAATTTGCCATTTAACGTCGGTTATCTCGGTGCAGCCGCAGAAGAACTCACGAAAGTGGCGGAAAAGTCAAACCTTACAGCTGCTACAGGTGTGCGATGAACGGGAGGCGAAAGCCGCGCTTGGTAGGAGCGCTTTGGGAAGAAAAGAGCAGCCGTTGAGAGAGTGCCGGTGGGAAGACACGTACCGGGATACACATGAGCGATAACAACGACCGCCGTGAACCAACATATACCAACAATAACGGACAGTGAGAGTGTGGAAGTTTAAATAGGAGCTGGTGATGATGCTAAACGAGCACCATATGTGCGCGATTAAAGCCGGGAGCTTCAGAGAAAGCGGCCGAGAAAACACCTGACACGCTGAAGGGGGCCGAAGGGGGCGTGGCAGGTGGATTCCTGACAGATAAACATGTACTGTATGTATTTTTATAGCATGCCTTCATCAAACAAATCGCGGCAACGCTGTTGTGTAAAAAACCTTCAGAAACACGTGCATGCACATTCTCATTTATTAACGCACATCATGTACATAAAGAAATTTCCAGCACGTTAATATACTGCCGCCATTTTGATTTTCGTTTATCGCGATCATCGGTTACCTCGACGCTTTTTGGCGATCCCCTAGGACATCGACATTACCGGGTTCCACTGTATTTAAAATAAAATCACTAATATAAAAATGTCAGTGAATTTAAAGGGGGAAGAAATGCTAAACAAAATTGTTAGTTATTACTACATTTGTGGAAAAACAGTTCACATGAAAAAATTAAATATAAAACTATATTTTGATAAATATATAAAAATCAAATATAATAAATCTTAATTATTATTATTATAAATTATTATATTGATGAAATTGAGCATTTTTTTTAAATGTATTAAATAAATAAATGGAAAAATTGAATTGTATTCATTTGGGTCTAACGAATGTGTTTGTTTTACATTTAATCTAAAAATATTCTTAATATATGTCCGTCACTTAAAGCGTTTGTAACGAAACTCAGATTGTAACTATGTTCCGTACGGTACGAGTACGTGTACCGTTACACCCCGAAATAAAAAGATATACATTTCACTTTTTACACAAATACTTCTCATATAGTCACTTGCTTGTGCTACTCACGATAAACTTGCTATCCTTCTCAGCAGTCATGAGCACGACGTCCTTGTCCTGCTTCAGGTCCGTGTAGTGGTACAGAATCAGCTGGCTCGGCGCGTTCTCTCCCAAAGTCTGGATGGAAAACCAACCGCACACGTGTTAAACTCCAGGCTGAACAATGGGATGCGACTTAATCCGTTTGTAGGATTTCTTTTTACCTGAACATTGATGAAGGAGGTGAAGTGAAGCTCCTGACCAGCCCACTGACCCAGAAAGAATTCGTAGCCTTCTTTCCTGGGCAGAGCGTAAAGGAACTATTGGAGGAACAACATGGCTGATGTTAATTAATACATCAATTCATTAATTAAACTGAAGTAATAAAAAAATGCATTGCAAATATTCTGTTGTAATTTTATACAGCCTATTAAATTGATCAAATTCTAATCAAATCTAATCAACAGATTAGATGCTCTGCTGCGCTCTAATGTGCATGTCACAAGTAAAAAAAAAACCTTCCTCTTTTAATACAGAATGAAGAAAATTCTGAGCTGCTTTGTGCAAGTTTTTTTTTTTAAACAATGCTGCCACCTGGTGGCAAAACTGTTTTATCATCATTTTCTTCAAATAAATCTCAGGAATCCCAGTTTTGGTCCTACACATAAGCTCCACTCCTCTGGGAAGATGTTTCACTAGATTTCAGAAAGTGTGCTAGTGGAGATGAATTCAGCTACAAGGGTGTTAGAAAGGTCAGGTACTGATGTAGGTGAGGAGGCCTGGGGTGCAGTCAGTGTTCACATTCATCCTATTCAATAGTGTTGAGAGAGCAGAGATCTAAAGCATGGGAATCTTCAACATCTTTCCAACCATGAATCCACAAATGGCTGATAAAGTCAGATGTCCCTGTACTTTTGTGCACACAGTGTAGATTGGAAATGTTTGGACCATCACCACAGCTTACTACAAAGGAGCAATGAGCTTCATTCTCATGTATGACATCATCGACGAGGAGTCGTTTTAATGCCGTACAGGACTCGCGAGTTCATATTAAAAAAATCTGATGTCCCAATGCTTTTATTGTGTTTATTATCTTTTTTGGTCCAAATGATCCAAATTGGAAATCATCAGTCTTATAGCTCAGTGTGGCAGCTGGCTGTGTTCTCATTTGCCTAAACAGACAATAGACTGAATGCTGGCTAGATAAAAAGGGTCAAAGGATGATTAAATAAACACGTCCGTCAAGTATATTATTCTTGTATCTCTTACCATTGGGCACAACTTGGCACGGTTGATCATCATCTCAAAAGTCGAGCCCTGAAGTATAAAAAGTGAAATCTTAGCTATATGTTGCTGTCTGACGGTTAGAAGTCGACCGATTCATAGATTTTTGCCGGAATTATCTGCAAAAATCCACAGCGATGGCTAGTTTTTCCGGGTTGCTGTCTCAAGAGCAGCCTCTGGAGGGGAATCACAGACTGTTTATTTGATTCATACATTTTTTTTTTTTTAAGCAACTAAGATGTTTTTCTTTTTTGGAGTGTTTCTTTTTGTTTCAGTTTGAATACATCTCTTTAATCGTCTGCACTATTTATTAATATAATCATTAATTTAGCACATTTTCATGTTTTTTGTTTTTATCCAGTATCCATTTATTGATTAATCGATTATCGAAAAGTACATTACAACCTAGCTATGGAAATCGCTAAAATCCACTATCGGTCGACCTCTAATTAAAATGTGATTTTTTTTTACCAAATATTTTCCAAATACGAATAATATGATTGTGCCCTGAAAAAACTATAGAAATGCGTTTACTTACCGGTATGACAGCACTGATTGTGTCTTTTGTTGAGTAGTAGTTCATCCAAAGCTACACACAGAAATATGTAAAAAATTAACCAAACTATTATGCATGAGCTAAACATGGGCACGATACATACACAGATAAAATAACTAAAACCGGTCACCTCTCCAACTTCAGGACCAGACTTGTCCTTCACCATGTCGAGGTTGAGAATGGAATCTAACGTCTGGAAAAACAAGCAATCCGGAATAAAACGGAGTCACACACAGCCAAATAAACCTTAGTAAAAGATTTGCAGTAATACAGTTTAACGACCTTGTTTTTGGTAAAACCTCCAGGTCCTGCTTGGTCTGTCTTATCTTTCTGGAAGCATGAGAGTGAAAATAGTCCACATTAAAAGACATCAAACAAATATCAGAGTATATTAGAGGAATGTAGGGTACATCAACACAGGTGCAATAAATTAACAAAACCATGCGTGATTTAGTTGCAAGTTACCTCCTGCTCCAAGAATTTAATGAAGTCAGCTTGTTTCGAGTGTCCAACAGGTTCTGTCTTTTTCTCAATGCTCTTCTCAAGTCGAGCTTTGTATTCTTGAGGTTTGGTGCTGGAGAAACAATAAAAGGAAATATAGGATTGATTACACACTACAAGAACTACAATTATTTAGACATATGACATAAGAGTGATTGGTATGAACATCGTATTCCCTGTTTTCTCTTATTATAATCTTCCAGGAGGCTGTTCCACTAGATTTTGGCGTTTGCTTGTGGAGATTCCTTCAGCTACAAGAGTGTTAGTAAAGTCAGTTGCTGATGTACAGTATGTGGAGGCCTGGGGTGCAGTCAGCGTTCACGATCATCATGTTCAATAAGGTTGAGGTCAGAGCTCTATAGCAGGAGATCTTCCATACGTTTGTAGATGTACCTATGTAAAGCACATCAACCCTTGTAAAGCTATGGAGTGATTTGTGATAGTAGAGTATCTGTGAGAGTGAAAGGGAAAGTTTATAGGATTGTGGTGAGACCTGAGATGTTGTATGGTTTAGAGACAGTGGCATTGAGTAAAAGACAGGAGGTGGAACTGGAGGTAGCAGAGCTGAAGATGTTGAGGTTTTCACTTGAAGTGATGACGATGGACAGGATTAGAAATGAGTTTATTAGAGGAACCACGCATAGAGGAGGGGCATGGGGTATATCAGTAGGAGAATGCTGAGGATGGAGGGTGCCAAGAAGTAGGAAAAGAGTAAGACCAAGGAGGAGGTTTATGGATGTGGTGAAGGAAGACATGCAGGTAGTTGGTTTGAAAGAGGCAGATGTAAAGGACAGTAGTATGGAGACAGAGGAGCTGCTTTGGCGACCCCTAGCGGGAGCCGGAAAAAGAAGAAGAAGAAATTACAAGTGTAGCATTTATATTATATAATTTATGCTTTATAATTTATGCTTTATAATTTATTTATATGTAAATGAGAAATTATAACCAAGTCTTCCTGTATGACAGTAATACAGATAGCAACCTTGGCTTACCTCCGCAGTTTTCTAATTTTCTCCTCATATTTACTATAATACGGGTTTTCCTCTAATTCTGGCTCCCTTTTCATAGAAAAAGCCCGCAGCTGATTTGACACAAGTCCGGGAATAATAGGTCGGATGCCCGCAGCTCTCACAGCCAACATCCCACGGTACAGACAAGCCATTTGCACCATGGCCGCCGCCATTTTCTCCCCGTCGCACATCAATAGTGTTCCGGGGAAACTGCGGCAGATTATTGGTTCCGCTTACACAAAACCAGCGGGATGGGGAGGAGAAACAAAATTTAGATTTTGATCATAAAATGATCAATTATTCTGATTGGAAGGTCATGAGTTTAAACTCGCCCACTCCAGGGCCTCTGTGCAAGCCCTCATCTTCTCAAATGTATAAATGATATAATTAGATGCAGGTGGCCTTATCCTGAGCGAAGTCTTCTCATTCATACAACTGAGCAGTTATTGGATTAAGAGCATCGCTCAGGTGCACAGGAGTGACAGCTTGGTGTGGCTTGGATTTGAACTCATAAACTTTGGATCCAAAGTCAAATGCCGTAAACACTAAACTACCACCTCTCCCAAGAGATGAAACATATCTGCAAATGCCCTAAATAGTAATGTAATGCAATGTGAAGTCACAGCCGTCCGATCAGAAGTCCAACACCGTAACCACGAGCAACCGCTTAAATAACAGTAATGGAAATAAATAAATAAATGTAAAAATAAAATTCTAGCAATATTATGGTGTAATAGTTAATATAACATTATACATTTGTATAAGTGTACAGTAATATAACACTGGACATTGTTTTACCACAAGTTCTAGATTCTAGTGACCCACAGTGTTCCTAATAAAGCATTATAAAACACTCACTATAAGCATTATGGATACAGTTTTCCATCAGAATGCATGGTTTTGCCTCGGGATGATTTTTGTACATGAACAGATTCATAAGAATAATTGTAAACGTTCATTTTATTTCATCTTCTCCCGCTTATCTGTAATTCGGGTCGCAGGGGCAGCAGTCTAAGCAGATTCCCCAGACACTTCTCTGTGTCCAGGGATCGGGCTGTCAAGGCCCCCGCCTTTAACTGCTGCCCAATCCTCTCAGCACCCTTACGGTCCCTCCTGCAGGTGGTGAGCCCACGGAAAGGCGGCCCCACGTCACTCCAAATTTCTATATACGATCAGATTTAAAAGTTTTCTTAGCACATTATCTGTGTAAATCTTTGAGAGAATGTCCATTGTTAAAAGCGCTATACAAATAAAAATAAATGTAATTTAATTTCAGCCCTCACATCACATGCTGCCAGGGTCAAAGAAACCTGCCATGAGGTCTTCAGAATCTGCAGTGCACGTGCCGTATCTTAGTATACATGAGCAAGAAGCTGTTGCTTTAACCAATCAGATTGCGAGTTGAAGGCACTGGGGGCATCTAGCAGGCATACAATAACGTCAACATTTTCACGCCTTTTTATTGGACGGTCAGAGAGTGCACTAGTCAGATCTATCATTGTGGCATATCAGCAGGTTATTTCCATTTAACTGTATCAGTTGTTGTGGCATCTATGAACGCTGATTTCACCACTTTGGCAAATATTGACCAGTTCACCACATTGTGTTTTATTTATTAAATACAGAAAATTACAGTGAAACAATATATAAACATTTAAAGATACAACCCTAATTCCAAAATCACTGTGTTAAATGTAAATTAAAACAGAATGCAATGATTCGCAAAGCTCATAAATCCATGTTTTATTCACAATAAAACAATAAACATATCAGAATGTTTAAAATGAATATATATATATATATATATATATATATATATATATATATATATATATATATATATATATATATATATATATATATATATACCATTTTAAAGAACAAAAATAAGGTCATTTTAAATTTGATGGCTGCAACAAGTCACTAAAAAAAATCTGGAACAAGGCCATGTTTACCGCCGTGTAGCATCACGTCTTTTGTCCGTATAAATCTGACAACTGAAGAGACCAGTACTAAAGTTTTTTGGGAGAGGAATGTTGTCCCATATCAAAATCAAATCAATCAAATCAAATCAAATTTTATATCATATTTTATTTATGATATGTGTCTGATACAGATATGATAAATAAAATACTAGCTGCCTAACAGCATTTATTGCTCTAAAACCTGTATTATTGAATTCAAAATGACCTTATTTTTTCCCTAAAAATGGTACATTTCCTCAGTTTAAACATTTGCTATGTTTTCTATGTTTTATTGTGAATAAAAAAAAATCACAATTTTGTGGGTTTGTGAGATTTGCAAATTTGTTTTTATTTACATTTTACACTGTGTACCTAATGTTTAGGATTTGGGATTGTACATATTCTGGTAAATAATGTAGTCATTGTAAAATAAACCAGATGTACAGCCTCATATTATATATCAAATATTTATTTATGGTTTACAAGTTAGAAAACAATGGCATATGTTCAATAAAGATATATTCATTGTCCTCTATATGTTCTCTTCTGCACCTCTTACTGCACAAATATATTTGTATTCTGTTATTGTTGTACAGTTTTCTGTGGTCCATATTTTCTGACCCCGTGCTAGCACACAGCTGTCTGAGGAGCCATAATGATCTGTAGCTGTGTTCTCCTTAAGTTTGGAGAACTTCACTGCTGTCCTGTCAGCCCAAGACCACCGGCCTAGGGATCCAGAAAGTCCTACACACCACACACACAAACACAACAGCCATGATTTAAAGACAGACAGACAGACAGACAGAGTGCATTTTATGTTACAGCCTTATTCACAAATGGATTAAATTAATTATTTTCCTAAAAATTCTACAGACAAAACCCCATAATCACAATGTAAAAAAAGTTTGTTTAAAATCTTTAAAATGTATAAAAAAAAATAATAATAATAAAATTACACATACAGTAAGTATTCACAGTCTTTGCTCAATACTTTGTTGAAGCACCTTTGGCACCAATCACACCCTCAAGTCTTTTTTAGTTTAATGCTACAAGCTTGGCCACCTATTTTTTGGGCAGTTTCTCTCATTCTTCTTTGCAGAACCGCTCAAGCTTAATCAGGTTGGATGGGGAGCGTCGGTGCACAGCCATTTTCAGATCTCTCAGAGATGTTCAATCAGGTTGGAAGTCTGGACTCTGGCTAATCCACTCAAGGACATTCACAGAGTCCTGTAGCCACTTCTTTGTTATCTTGGCTGTGTGCTTTGGGTCGTTGTCCTTTTGGAAGACGAACTTGCCCTAGTCTGAGGTCCAGAGCGCTCTGGTGTAGGTTTTCATCAAATAATGTTTCTGTAAATTGCTGCATTCATCTTTCCCTTGATCCTGACCAGTCTCCTAGTACTTGCTGCTGAAAGATGGTATTGACCAGGTGATGAGCAAAGCCTGGCTTCCTCCAGACATGACCTTTGGCATTTAGGCTAAAGTGGGCCAAAGTCCACCATACAGACCAGATTGGTGGAGTGCTGCAGAGATGGTTATTCTCCTGGAAGGGTCTCCTCTCTCCACAGAGAAACAATATAGCTCTTTTAAAGTAACCATCGGGCTCTTGGTCACCTCCCTCTCATGTGGCCCCCTCCATTAAGAGTACTGGTGGTTCCAAACTTCTTCCATTTACAGATGATAGAGGTCACTGTGCTCATTGGGCCCTTCAATCCTGCCGAAGTTTATTTGTACCCTTCCCCAGATCTGTGCCTGAGGTCTACTGACAATTCCTTGAACTTCATGGCTTGGTTTGTGCTGTAGCTTGGTTTGTGCTCTATAAACAGGTGCATGCCTTTCCAAATCATGTCCAATTTAACTGAATTTACCACTATCAAGCTGTAGAAACATCTCAAACACGATCAGCGGTAACAGGATGAACCTAAGCTCAATTTTGTGTGTCATGACAAAGGCTGTGATACTTATGTTCATGTGATTCTTTTCGTTTTTTAATTTTTGATACAACTGCAAAGATTTTTAAACAGACTACTTTCACTTAGTCATTATGGGGTATTGTTTGTAAAATTCTCAAAATGTAGCGAAAGTGAAGTGCTGTGAATACTGTAAATGCACGGTACATAGAAAGAAATATTTCTGAAAAATACAGGCACACAGCAATGAAATGCAGTTTAGCATCTACCAGAAGTGCAAAATAGAAGAAATTGTGCAAACTGACAAGTGCAGATAAATGTGCAAGTGTAAAAATGTGCATAAACTGTTGAGTAAGTGCAACAAATAAATATAAAGTGTACAAATGGACATATACACACGTGTACAAAATATATGTACACGTGTACAAAAGTTATACACAGTGTATATACAGATGATATCTAGGCTGTTACACAGGCAACAACTGCTTTACAAGATATACAGTGGGTAAAATATTATATTGTGATTACACCGGTCAGGCATAACATTATAACATTATAAGCGGTGAAGTAAAGAATGCTGATGATCTTATCATAATGGCACCTGTTAGTGGGTCAATATATTTATTAGGTAGCAAGTAAACAATAGTTGTTTTGTCAGAAGCAGGAAAAATGGGCGAGCGTAAGGATTTGAGCGAGTTTGACAAATCGTGACGTCTAGACGACTGGGTCAGAGCGTCTCCAAAACTGCAGCTCTTGTGAGATGTTCCTGGTCTGCAGTGGTCAGTATCTGTCAAAAGTGCTCCAAGGAAGGAACAGTGGTGGTGAACCCAATGTTAGGCAGGTGGACATAAAGTTGTGCCTGATCGGTGTATTCTACTGTAGATGTACTGCAAAATGTTGGCGTCCTCACCAATCCAAAATGGTTGTTTTCCAGCAAACCTCCACAGCCATTTCATATGATTCTTCGATCGAACAGTCGTCAAGTGACTGTCAAGACTGGATTTGTAGCATCGGTAAAAAAAAAAACAACTGGTTAAAATACTGACTGCTATAAATATAAATAAAAGAATGCAGGGATTTTGATGAACATACACCGTGCATGCATGCTGAGCATTCTTCCAGCTGGCTACACCCGGGCCCAGGATGTAGCAATGCTTTCTGTAATGGGTCCAACCAGGAGGACAAACAACACTAACAGCCTTTGCAGACTGAAAGGGAAATAAGAGACATTGAGCAGTGTAAATGAGTTATACTAATGCTAATATATATAATCAATTATTTGATTGGCTCACAATCAATAATAACCTTGTGCTGGTAAAGGGCTGAAGTGAAGCCGGTAGAAAATGTGTCTCTCTGGAAGTTCTCCAGCGGTCTGGAGTCAGCAGAAAATTCAGGCCAGTTCCAGATTGGAGTGATCTCAACTTCGGGGTGGACACGAGGCACTGGTATCTTCGTCTCTGGCCTTACAGAAATCAATCTATGGTGCTAAAAGCCAAAAGTGAAAAAGTAGAAATCACACACCACTTCAACACCATGCAGTTTCGAGGTCTGTAAGCGTTATTTAGAGAGCAGACGGTCGTCTGGAGTTATTTCTATCATTGAATGACCTGCCCAGTCACCGCACCTAAATCCTATTGAACTGCTCTGGGATGAACTGAATCACAAGAATGAAAGAAATCTCCATCTAGTGAAGAACATCTTTGGAGAGTTTTCCAAAAGGGCACAGCAAAGTATTTCAGTTGACCGTTTGGAGAAATGAACTATCCAGATGCCAAGAGCGTGCAAAGCTGTTCTTAATGCGGGGGGGGGGGGGGGGGGGGGGGGGCTTTTCATTGAAAATAAAGTGGAACATCTGGACATTTACATTTGTTGCATAGAAACAATATATAAATAATTATAGTAATATGCATACATTTACTGACACCATTAGTTTTTTGACTCAAAAGTATTCAGGCTGAAGAGATGTAAATAATACCCAATTTGTATGTGAAGATTCCTCTCTCGCTCCAGATCGATTATTTCCCAGCACTCTTAGCTGTCTCCTTCCTTGGCTGGGGAATGGCTGGTCCGCTGCCTCCGTACCACTGAAGCGAATGGACTGTGTGCGGTATGGGACATCGCCTCTTGGTTGATAATTCTCCCATACAATTCCAGTATTTGGATCTGGTGTGTAGTCATCTTCCGCTGCTCCTTGCGTCGGTGAAGGAGGAGGTGGAGGCTTGCTGATCCGTGGAGGATGTAGGACAGGACGTTTTTTCTCGTCATTCTCAACAATCAGGTCATCTGGGTCACATCTATCTAAGGGCGGAGACTTACATATATAAAATACACCAGTGCAACTTTTACAGCTTGTTGTCTAAAACTTTTGTGTCAGCACTATGAACAGCGACCATGTTTCCCACATCCTGCACTATAACATTCAATGCCACATAACCACCTGATCCGAATGTGCTTTATTCAATAATATGTCTGCACTTGCAACTGCTCCCATCTCATTACATGAAACTATTGACCACAAACAAAATAGTTGTTATGGTAAAAATCAGTGACGGTCCGTGCATTTAACCCCAGACCTTCAGTGGTGTCCTTCCTGAATTAATCCACCTCTTAAACCATCATTATGACGGCTCTAAAAACCATGAATGTTGAATTGTTGATGCTGTGAATTTGACATTTTTTTATTAAATTTTTATTTTTTTACATGTTTTTTGTCCAAATTCTACAGGATTGAAAAGTAAAAATGGTACTTAAAAAAAGCTTAACAACTGTCTTGTATATGTCCTTGTAAGTGTATCTGCAAAAAAACTAATTAAATTAATTTTTCTAAATCCACACGCATATATTTGAGTTGTGCAGTTTGCTACAGCGGAGGTTCGCGAGCTCTGACTAGTGCGCTCTCTGACCAGTCAATCGAAGGATGTAAAAAAAATGCAGACGTTATTGTACGCCTGCTAGATGGACTCGGAACTCGAAATCTTATTGGTTGCAGCAACAGCCTTCAGGCAACATTAATTTTACAAAACAGGCGCCGGCACTGCTGACTGTAAAAGGCTTACAGCAGACTTTTTCCCTGGCAACTCGTGATGTGATGGCTGAAATCTGATTGGATAAAAACTCCAACCTAAACTTACACTCATTTGTGCTGCTCCTAGAAATCCAAGACAATAGATTATTAAAAAACAATTTTAAAATCAGCCATATCTATCCTTATCTACATTATTTACCATGCCTGGGATCCACAATTTCCACTGAGGCTCTGCTTCTTGCACCTAAAACAACGTTCTTCTGGGCTTTCAGCACCACCTCCATATTCTCATGGTTCTCCTCCAGCCCGTCATCTTTGAGGTAAATATTCCAAAATTTGACAGTGACTCCTATGAAAGATGAAAATACAGAAAGTGTGATATTGGTCTTCCACATTTCTATACTTTAACAAACAAACACGACAAACGTATATAATATAATCATTAAAAAAATTGTTTGGGGCTTTTTATGACGTATCTGTTATCCAGGCAGCTAAAAACAAACATCATGTAATGTTCAAACATCTGAACAGGGAAAAGGGTGATCTCTGTGGCTTTTACTGCGGCATGGTTGTTTGTTTCAGGTGGTCTGGTTTGGGCATTTCATAAACCGCTGATCTCATGGGAATATAATCCACAGCAGTTACTACAGTTATGGATAAATGGGGCAATTCTGTGGGTCGATAAGAGAGGCTAAAGATGTCACATGCATGAACGTATAAAATTCAACTCAAGACACCTGGATCAAACTGGATCAGACTAGCTGAGCTGTGAGTGAAGTCCTTCCCCCTCTTGGCCGTACCATCTTCCACCTGAAACGTGAAAAGTGGACCGTTTTCTTTCACATCACACCAAACTTCATCCTTTCTTTACACCAAGCCTGCATGCAACCCCCCCTAAAGTTCTGAAGTTCACCTGGATGCCAACATAGGCAGGGTCTACGCTGTTCCCACTGCGCATCACCTGCACGGCTAGAGTTCCTGCCTTCTCACACACGCGATAACAGGAAGCCGTCAGCTCCACCCGGGACCATCGGAGCTCCATTCTAGGTTTGGCACACAGAGTTCACACTAAATTTGGCTTTGAACTGTGTTGAATTAACCGCTTTCCAAACCGAAAAAAAACCAAAACAAGTTTATGAAGAACTTTACCTGTGGCTTAGAGAGTGAACATGTCAGTCTAAGAGATTCACAGAAAAAATAGGAAGTTATCTTGATATTGATAACCAGCCAAGACTGATGGCATCCAAAGTTATAAAACTAGTGGGACACCTCACTTTTTTTTTTTTTAGAAAACTAGCATTACATTTCCCCTTTTCACTTGAACTAGGAGACCCAAAACTGTTTCACCATCACATGAAGCCAGTTCCTTCCTACATGGGTTGGAGTGGAAGATCTCCTGCTATAGAGCTCTGACCCTCAACCCTATTGAACAGGATGACTGTGAATGCTGACTGCTCCCGAGACCTCCTTACCTCACCTCACCTCACCTCACCTCACCTCACCTCATCCAGTACCCGTCTCAGTACCTGCCTTTACTAAGACTCTTGTGGCTGAATGAATCTCCACAAATCTCCACAAAATCTAGTGGAACGTCTTCCCAGAAGAGATGAGGTTATTATAAGAGCAAATAGGGACTCATTGTGGGATTTAATGTACAAAGAAGCAGATACTAATCTTATGTTCAGGTATCCAAATGTTTGTTTATATAGTGTTGCTTTTTTATTGAGGTTTAATAAAGAATATATATGTTTATATCTTTCATTATCAGATTTACAAGTAAATGTAATGTACTGAACTTTAATAGCTTTTCCGCATATCTGTACTTTATGTTGAAGGGTATTACTTTAACTTCACTAAATTTCAAAGTCAAATATTTGACTTTTTACTCGACTACATTTTGTGAAACAAGTCGTTCCTTTTTATTTACGAGGATAAAAACGTAACCGGTCAAACACTGGTCAATCAGTGTTTGAGTCATTCTATTAATAGATCAGTGTGCTGAGAGTCACATTACAGTCTTTCCACATAAACTGAGGTGATAACTGAAGTAAAGAATCTTGTGATAAAAATGATAACAAGAAAATTATAGCCATAATAAATCAAAATACTTTGGATACTTCAGTACATTTGAAGGCAAAAACTTTTGTACTTTTACTCAAGTGAAAGTTTAAAGGGACACTTTTACTGGAGTCACATTTTTATCGAGTAAATCTCTACTTTAACTCACTATGTGGTTTGTGTGTTTCGTCCACCACTGGTCCCATGATAACACATGTACAAGCTACATTCAGTGTGAGAGTTGGAAAAGTCTATTTAATGCCTTAAAGTCCCAGGAATTTACCCAAATTTGGCCAAATGTCATTGGAATAAACACTAAGATAAATTACAGAGTAATATTTATTTACAGTAAATTAAAGTTAATCTTAAATTAGCTTTTTTTTTTTTTTTTATGAAACTTAAACCATGTAGGAAAATTTAGAACAAACCCCTAATTATGTACAAACTTCTGAATTTTAATCTATCCTTCATATATACGTTATCTCTAAAAACCTACACTTCTGGAAGCATGATGTTGCCTGCTGGGTCAGTAAGCTGGAACTCAAAGCTGTCTGCAGTCACTTCCATGTCTGAAGGAATAACATAGCGGACTGCTTTCTGGTCCACATCCTTTTGGGTGAAGCGTCCTTTAATAAATCCACCTATAAACAGCGAAACACAAACATACATTTAAATCCTGTTCATCCTTCTCCTCCTCCTCCTCATCATCATCATCATCATCAGTCACTCAATGCACCTGCCTGTGATGGCGTTCTCAAGATATCCAAAATGTGGAGGCCTTGTGATGATGAACTCGAGCTCCTGGTCAGGGCTGTCCACATCTGAAGCCTGGAGGTCTTTGGAGGTGATATAAATTCCCTGCTGGTTGGTTTGTAGATACTCCACTGTACTGGGTGTCCCTTTTTTTACAATGTGTGGAGGAGTCTTGTCTAAGACCTCTATCTGTAAATATATATATAAAAAAAAAATTTCAAGTTGTGATTTCAGTGAGTAATTTAAACCACAAGAGGGAGCCATAATGGTGGCTGATGTTTAGATCCATCCAGATGAGAGCACGTGAATGATTTAGAGTGAAGCGTAATGGCAAAAGGAGCTGAAAGATGACACCAGATTTTTGAAAGCGTTATATAGGAGATCTTTCGTAACCCCTTCCATTAGCATTTACATATATTGCATTTGGCAGACGCCCTAATCGAAAGGAATCCACTTTAGGGTTATGAGCCCAGAAGTGTCAGCTTGGCGGTGCTGGGATTGGATCTGAACGTGGGAAATGGTAGCTCAGTAGTTTTAGAAGGTTGTGAGTTCAAATCCCAGCTGTGCCAAGCTCTTAGGCCCTTGAGCAAGGCCCTTAACCCTTAACTGCTCAGATATATAAAAATCTGTAAATTTTGAATAAAGAGTCTGCCAAATGCCATAAATGGTAATATAATGCTATGTGAACTCATGACTTGCTGATCAGAAGTCCAATGTCCAACATTCATCGAGAATGTGATCTGCATGTATCTCCATTATAACATGCAGTCTCTATCTAGGGCACCATTGTTAACACTGTGTTTAGAGTCCATCTGGTTACGATGTTAGACATTGGATCAGAAGGTCAACATGCTGCCACTGCTAGGCCCTTAAGTCAGGCCCTAAACCCTCAACCTCACCTCAGCTGTATAAATGACATACTTTTATATCGCTCTGGATAAGAGCTTCTACCAAATGCCATAAATGTGAAAGAAGAAGAGCCTTGCAATTGCTCCTCTTAAAACATGCAAAATCTTGCCCCTGTTGCACTGCTTATCGTTGTAAAATCCTAAAATAAAATAATGCTGTGTATAACATTCAAACGTTATTAAGTACAAATGAGATGATTTAATTTAATCAATGGCAAAGCTGCACTGCATTATTCTATATAGCGCAGAAAGCTACAAAAATTACAGGTTGAATAATATTTCCTAAATTGTTATCAAGCCTTGATAAGTTTTGATCAATTCTTGATGAATTGATGAATCTTGATGAATTCATGGATCAAGTGAAAGCAAAGAATGAAAGGTAGAGCTTCAGACCTCCAAAGCCAAAGCTAGCATGTGCTAATTATTATTAAAGTAATTCATTTATTAATTACTAACATTTTTAGAGACAAGGTGAGGGACTTGTGATTGAGATGGTTTGGACATGTGCAGAGGAGGGACATGAGTTATATTTGTAGAAGAATGCTGAGGATGGAGCCACAAGGAAGAAGGAAAAGAGGAAGGCCAAGGAGGAGGTTCATGGATGTGGTGAGGGAAGACATGCAGGTAGTTGGTGTGAAAGAGGCAGATGTAGAGGACAGAGGGGTATGGAGACGGATGATACGCTGTGGCGCCCCCTAATGGGAGCAGCCGAAAGAAGAAGAAGAAGAAGAAGAAGAAGAAGATGAAAAAGTTTGCTAGTTATTTAATAGAATTAAATACAACACACCACCCAGTGGTAAAAGTTATATTACGGTTATTAGAATGGCATGGGAATAGAACATGGGAATAAATGCTACTCTAAAAGGAAATTTCTATGAAACAAATATATAAGTCCCATTCTTGCCTGTATGGTGAAAACCGCCGCTTGCTCCTTCAGCTGTCCGTATTCCAGATAGCCGTTATTGGTTCCATCTGATGGCTGAAAAGTGAACCTGTCAATCCTAGCGAAGCTGTGAAGGTGCTGGTAGCTCAGATGCATGCTGTTTATGTCTAATTGTGTGAATCGTATCCAGGACATGGGAAAGCCCTTGAACAGTAGCTTGCCATACTGCGGTGGTTGAACGACAGTGAAGGTGAGGTTCTCCAAGGCCGTGTCGGGATCTGTGAGCTGCAGGTGTTCTGATGAGATGGTTCTCGTGGTTCTTTCGGTAAGCTGGAGGCCAGTGTTGATGTTCAGGGTGGGTGGGATACGGTCGTGGTGCTCCACTGTGAAGGTAAGGCTACTCCTGATGGAGGTCACACCATTGCTGATGTCAAAGCTGGACGGAAAAGAATTACGGAAAAGACAACAATAAAAAATGTTGTCTTACTGCATTAGGCCACGTTTTTTTCTTAACATTTTTCTATCACTTGTAGATAATTATAACTTTCTTTTGCCTTATTATTAACATTTTTCCTCCTTATTTTCTTTTCTCTTTACTGTTTAATATATTTAAATGTGTAATATTCGCTGTAGTTTGCGGTAGTTTGCCTGTTAGCATCACTTAAGCATTCAAACACGTTAAGCATCATTCATGCTAATAGGAACAAGCAATAGACATCGCCGTCATCGTCAAACACATCTTCTCGTTCAGAAAACCGTACAAAATAAACATCTGGCTCTACCATTCTTTCACATTTTGCTCAGTAATTGTGCCCAGAGCACCACTCACATGGCAGCAACCACTGAGACAATGCCAGGAAGAAATGATTACTCTCCTAATAATGCCCATTCATCATCCACCTGTCACCACTGAGCAGAGGGATGAGCAGGTCTCCCCAAAAAACACCTTCTGCCTCTTTTTCCCTCTCCGTCCCTCTTGGCCTCGGCCTGAGTTGCTGTCGGCGCTCAGTTTTGACACACAGGTGTTTTCTCTGGTTAGAGGGTCTGTCGTCTCAAGCTGCTTGATGCAAGCGCAAACGCAAGGCGTTTGGAAAAACAATCTCCGTATACCAACCAGTGCAATGGCTTTTATAGACCGAAATGTGGTTTCGACTGTTTACTTCGTTATATCTCCGGCCCTGGTGATGCCTAGAAGCAAAATAGCTGAGTTGTAATTGTTGACTGTACATGCCATTACACTGGACTCCACACGCTGGGCCAGGCTGTTGAGATGCCACATGCTGGTATGGAGCTGAGCTGCTGCTCGTCCTTTTTTTAAAGCAGACTTGGCTGAAAGAGGGCTTGTGCTCCCAGCTGACCCCCGAAGTGAAACTCAGCCCAGGTTTAGGGTGACAAACCAAGTCACAAACACACATGAGAGATTCAGGGCAGGTCAGGCATAACGCTGCATTCTCTGAAGTCTGCCTCCTGTCAAATTGGCTGGAAAAGCACATAAATATAGTGCAATGCTCCATATTCTCTCATTATCTCCGTTTTTCCACTCACTAATGTAATATGAGCATCAATGAGAAGCTCTGCCTGGGTTTTTATTTAGTGTATATGCACCACAGCTTGGAAAAAAAAAAGAAAAAAAAAATCGTATCACAATTTACAATGTGCAACATTACTACAGCGCTGTAATTACAAAATGGTGAAAATCCCATTTAATGATTAGGCATTAATTATTTAATAAAATAAAATAAAAATATGAAGCACCATCATGAAAACACTGAATGCAATTTGAAATAAAATGCATTCATTATTATTTTTACTTACATTTTTTTTTAATGTATACTTTCATTTTATTTAAATGTTTTGGGTCTGAATAATTATGAAACTCTAATAATCTAATCTAATCTAATCTAATCTAATCTAATCTTATCTATTCTAATATTATATAATATATGATGTGATATTATATTTGGATTTTAGTCTACATCTTAGTTTATATACGTTTACTGTAATTTTACTATGAGGATGGATTTGGACTGTAATTAATACAAATGGTTTGGGAATACAATCAGCATGAACAATCAGTATTAGAAAACAATTCACTTCAACAATGACAAAACTGTAATAAATGGACATTCGGTGTCACCCAGATGAGGACGGGTTCCCTTCTAATTCTGGATTCTCTCAGGGTTTCCTCCTCATGCATCTCAGGTAGTTTTTCCTTGTCACTGTTTGCCACTGGATCACTCATTAGGGATAAACTTATAAGCACTAACATATAAATTCACAATGTATAACTTATCTCTGTAAAGCTGCTTTGGGACAATGTCCATTGTTTAAATGTGAATTATTCACCGAAATTATTTACAAATGTAAACTTGATTCCTTATAGTTAACTAGAATAGCATTTAGATTCTATGACAATATTTTTTTTTTTTATTTCATCTGATAACCTGCATAACTACAATGTAATTTATAGTAATCTGTTGCAGTGGAGTATTTTGACTAGGATACAGAAGGTCCCCGGGGTTACAATAGTTCAACTTTTTCAATCTTACACGGACAATAGTGATACCACAAATATATATATATATATATACTGTACTTTGAATGCCACCGAATTCTATTGTACAATAAATTGGGTTGTTTTTTTATTCTACTATAATTTACCATGGCACCATGCCAACTTTCATTTTAATACAATATTTTGTATGATACATTTTTTTTTTTCCAGCCCACAACCCTCAATCAAGTTAGATTTTTGTCTCCTCAGAGGAAAACATTTAGAAACCTCTGACCTACAGTTTCCAACCCACTGAGACTAACCTGAAGGAGTCGTGGCCAGTGAAATGACTGTTGTCGTGAGTGTAGCACACCCGGTGTGAAGCCACATCCATCTGCGTGAAGGAGAGTAGAGGGATTCCAGGGTGCTGGACCATGTGTAGGTGTCCATGTTTAGGAGGAACTGTAATGGTGTAGACAAGCTCGACCGACTGGCTTCCACTATCTGTAGCCATGAGGACGTCTGTGGTCAGTACAACCCTCTGTCCCTCCGATATGGTGATGGGTTTAGTGATCAGCGCAATATCACCTGATGGAGGGCAAACAGGAAAGGAAGAATGCAATTGTATGAGTAATACGGTTGTGTCAAAACTGTAGAAGAGAATATTTGGTATACACAATTTTGGCACATAATACAATATAATTTTTAATAATGCAGAGATCCTGAGCAATCTAGAGATGTTCCAGTTGGATCGCACTTCATGAAGATTTCGGACATTGGACTTTAGAGGATTAAAGAACCTCTTAATCAATACTCAAATAACATTCCATATCATTCTACATCATCGTTTCTCCATCATTGAACATTTCAAGGCTCGGTCATGGAGGAGTTGGAGGTGTTTGGGTGTTGAATCTTTAATCCCAGATGTTTAGCTAATTTACTGTTTTATGTAGCACCGGGGTTCTGGAGAAACGTTGTCTCATTCCACTGTGTACTGCGTCAGCTATACTGTATTTATGGTTACAATGACAATAAAAGCTTCTTGACTTGAATTTAGTTGAGTTGCTCAGGAGCTTCTGGTTCCACAACTCCAACTGACTGTACACAAATATGGAAAAGATAACTTCTAATCACACACTGGTGCTCATGATATATTTCACTCTCCGGTGTTTGTAATGTTTTAATGATGAATGATCACACTTTTGGTGTCATCCAGATAAGGATGGGTTCCCTTTTGAGTCTGGTTCCTTTTAAGGTGTCTTCCTCATACTATCTGAACGGACTTGCTTCAGTCACCCCAGGTTTGCTAATCGGGTATAAACACACTATTTACATATAAGTGAATATTATTCTATAATTCGTACATTCTGAAAAGCTGCTTTCAAACAAAGTCCATGTTTATAGTGCTGCAGGATTACAAATCGAATTAAATTGAATGCAAGTTTATGGGAATTCTCCATTTGTGTTGAAAAGTCTATGATTAAGTTCATTCTGTAAAAAAGAAAAAAATGACATTGATGCCAAGCTAAATACAAAGTAAAGTGGTATTAAAGTAAAGTGACTTTGTAGGAGTTGGGTGTCATCCCTCAATGGCCGAGGGGACAGGTCTAGGAACAAGGACGAGGCTAGAGTTGTTGGCACTCTGGTCTGATAATAACTCACACTCATTGGGAGGTAGAATGTGGTTCAAAAGTCTCACCTCCACTCCACCTGAATCAGCAGCACAGACCTACTGTAGAAGCTGCTGTTTCACTCACTTGGACAAGAAAAGGGCTATGATTAGACTCATATGCAGTAAATATGTAAATATATATATAGAGATATAGAGATCTAGCCTTCAAGATCTCTAACAAATGAAGCTAGGGGGTGTAACGGTACATGTATTCGTACCAAACCGTTTATTTACTTTATTGTCACTTTCTGTCATCACCAACGTTATCATGACTCGCGATATGGATTCTTTCACGTTTTATGTACAGCTACAAGAATTTCTCATAAAAGGGGAAAAATTCCTGACAATTCCACATATCGAGGGAATAAGCGAATGAATGATGGAAGGAATTAATTAATTTATGAATCAATACATTGAATAAATAAATATATAACTATCTTGTGTTGCTTAAATGCAGATGTTTGTTAAAGTATGCTGAAATATGAGAACGGTGAAGTAGAACAATTCTTTAGATAATTAAATATTAATTGTAAAACACACACACACACACTTTTACACATCACTATTACCTAAATAGGGTATTTCATTTTATTTAAATAATTTAGATTGCAATAATTGAATAAATTATCCAATTTAATCAATATAATATAAAGGTGTATTGCATTAACTCGATTTAAATTTTTTTTATTATTAATTATGATTCATTTAAATCGGATTTTTTATACATTTTATTGAAACGTGTTGTTCACAAATGCTAAAAATAATAAACATTGTTAATAGTGGAACTGTACTGTACCGAAATTAAACCAAACCGTGACTTAAAATCCGAGGTACGTGCGAAAATGTAAATTTTATGTACCGTTACATTCTTCAGGGAACAATATAGTTTACACCCTCTGATAAAACCATGTACACCTCATAGGGTTTGGTCACTTTCTGGGGCAAAAAACTCCAGTTAGATGCCTGAGCAACACAGGCAAAGCAACAGCATTGCTGAAATTGTATGATTATTGCAGGTCTAGAAACATGGGGTGGTGGAAGTTCAGGACCAAGCTACTACTTCTGGGTCCTTGAGCATGGTCCTTACCCCTCCAAACGCTCAGTTGTAAGTCGCTTTGGGGAAAGGCATTTGCCAAAAGCCATAAATGTAAATGTAATAAATAACTTTGCAGTGCACCATGAGGCACATACCTTTCTGAACAGTTTGGACAGCGATGAAGAAACCCTGTGAAGGGGTCTCATTGTCACTATCACTGAGGAAAAAATGGAAGCGGTCATGCCCTTTGAACCCACTGAAGTTTGTGTGTTTGTACAGCAGGCGGTTCATCTCTATATCGTCCTGTGTGAAGTTCTGACCCGCGTTTAGGTCCGTAAATCCAGCGTCTGTCTGCACACAATCACACAAGTCACATTAACATTAGAGAAAAAAATCCAAAGCGTTTATAATGTTTCAGGAAACTAACCTTGAGTTGAAGAAGGCCAAATCTGGGGGTCCTATTAAGAACATAGTAGATCTGGTTACTAGGGGTGTCACGATCTTCCGCCTCCAGCGCCACACTTGAGATGATTCTACTCTCCAAAGCCTGAACTTCTAAACCTGCGTTTCTGCAGACACACAACAGGGACAGGGTGAAGAGATGCTGAGGTCATGTCGGGGGGAGTTCATGCCAAGTCTGCAAACTCAAATGAGCCATAAACAAATAAATACATAAATGCGTCAGAACCAGATGCCTCTGTCGGGAACAAAAAGCAGCCTGGACTGGACTGTCTGTCACAATTAATAATCAGGGAGTGCCAAAAACAGATGATTTCTGCTGGTTCGGAGTTTCATGTGAGAATTGTTTGCCAAATCAGGAAGTCAAAACATATAAAATTCATAGTAAAGTCATTCCGGGAAAAAATAGGATGCAGGTTCTCCAACCACATGTGCAGAACAGGCTGTTTTGCCCTCTCTCCTCTGTCGAGCCCCTGTCCAGTCTCCCACTGTCTGACTCCCTGACTTGGAATTTGTCCCGGAGCATCCTTACTTTATTAGCTGGGGCTTTTCATCATTGACCGGTAGGATGTGGACCCATGCCGTCCCCTGGACAGTGTGCCTGCCATCTGTCAGCTGCATGCTGAAAGTGTCCTCACGTGTTTCCGTGTCATCATGCATATACATGATCTTCATTCCTGCAAACCGCAACAAGAGGAACAATCACGAGATGTTTGAATAAAGTGATAACATAACACATGCATCTAGGTATTAAAGGAATAGCTTTGCCCAGAAATGCTTTTACCTGTTCCTGGCAAAATATCTTTTATATTTAAATATGTTAATTTGTAAAATGATGTGATTTGTTTGGACACAAAAGGTGGGAATCACACGAGTAGATATATTGAGGAAAAAGGGTGAAGAGGTGAATAACACTGATTATCTCTTTATCATGGCACATGTTAGTGGGTGGATATATATATATATATATATATATATATATATATATATATTAAATAGGCAGCAACTGAACAAATTGTCCTCAAAGTTGATGTCAGAAGCAGAATTTTATTTTAAAAAATTGTGACGTCTAGACGACTGGGTCAGTGGGTCAGAGCATCTCCAAAACTGCAGCTCTTGTGGGCAGTCTGCAGTGTTCAGTATCTATCAAAAGTGCTCCAAGAAAGGAACCATGGTGGATCGGCGACAGGGTCGTGGGCTCGATGAGTCAGGACTGTTTTGGCAGCAAAAGGAGGACCGACACAATATTGGGCAGGTGGTCATAATGTTATGCCTGAACGATGTCTGTTTAACTGATGGAAAGCGTTCTATATTCATATTATTATTATACAGCATTTGGTAAACAACTCTTTTACAAAAGCAACCTAATACTATCTCATCTGTACACTCGAGTAGTTGACTGATCGGCAGGTTGTTGGGGCTAAGATTTGATACTGTAAGCTTAAGGCCACTGAGCTACCATTGACCCCTCTAGGCCTCACTGACTAACTAGGCCACTTATTAATCAGTCATCAGGAAATTATTTAGGTAATTCTGGCTATCATAGGATTAAGTTTACTAATAATGAATAACCCCTATTAGAATTAATGCTTAGGCATATTAGCAACAAAAATACAACTCATCGCTAATTTTACAAACTGATAACATTAACTTAAATTTTATTTACAATGCTTTGTTGATCCAACAGGAAAATTGTTCTTCTTTCGTTTATCCAGCAAAGAAAGATGGTTTTAGAGTGCAGGGTTAAACTCGTTACAGCACAGAGGACTAAGGGCCTTGCTCAGGGGCCCCAAGAGTGGCAGATTGGCCAGGACCCTACCAGGGATTAAACTCCTGATCATCTGATCAGTAACTCAAAGCCTTAACCACTGAGCTATCACCTCCCCAAGCCTTAATGGAAAATTTTATTAACTGATAATTTAATTAAATTTTAATTTAAAACATTTTATGAAAGAATATGAAACAAAAACAAAAAAACTCAAGGTTTTTGACATTTGCCTAATACTGAGTAACAAAAATCTAAATTCAGTTTTCATAATATGCAAAAGAAGAACAAATGTTACTGAATTACAGTAACGTGGTACTCTTATTCCAGTCTTGTCTATCTCTGGGGAAAGTGGTAGCTCAGTTAGACTTCTGACTGGAAGGTTGTGAGGTCAAATCCCAGTGAAATCAAGCTGTGCAGGGAAGCAGGACATTTTGTAACTTGCCACTCCATTCCAGAACACGCACCATCAACCGTTCAACCATTTCCTCGACAATGGCTCAACTGTGTCGGGATTGTATGAGCAGACTGGCATTGATGCCCAAATTACCCTTTCACAATCCTTATAAAAGCTTTACAGTGAGCACTTGTTGTGCACCAAACCACTGCTCCATTATAACTATAATTGTGCATTTGGTGTAAAACATAGCGCTTTCTGCATTATCGTGCTATTTGATGACCTCATCAAGCTACAATTTTATTGCCAGACATATTGTACCTATAATATAAGCTTTACTACATGAATGTTTGTTTTTCTTTGTTTGCTAATTTCCTGCTCATCAACATTTCTTCGGATCTACATCATTTTTCCAACAGGAAAAGCTGCGCAATCACTGTATACACAGTGGCTCTGAGGTAATTGTGCAGTAAAGGCCTTCGCAGATGTGGCAGAAGCACCACAGGCACTCCATGACCTCTGTCTCCTGCAACATCTGTTCCGCAAGTCTGGACCCCAGAGAGAACAAACCAGCGCCCTCTGGGAGACACAGGGGCAGCCAGCCTTGTGGCGAAGCGCTGCACTGAGAAACCTCCTGCTCTACCCCCATTGCTATACAGAGCTCCAATGCAGGAGGTTTTTTTGAAGAAAAGCTGACCTTTTCGCAGTGCTTGTAAGGTAAACGAGTGCACCGGGAGTCTCCGCTGAAGAATCTCTCGGCCCATATCCTTATAGCGGCTCATGTCAAGCCCATAGATCCCATGCAACAGAGACCCATGAGCAGGAGGAACAAGGATGGTAAAGCTCAGGAGATCTGGTGGAGCATCAAGGTCTACAGCGTCTAGAAATGCGGGGTTGAGATCTTTCATTCCTCCTTCCATGACCTTTATTTAGAGAAGAAAAAAGAAGAATGATAAAGGATTAAATTCATTGAGAAATCCCCAAAAAGTTGGTTACACCTGTGAAATGTAAATAAAAACGGAGCGCAATGATTCGCAAATCTCTTAAATCCATATTCTATTCACAATAGAAAATGTTTTAACTGAGGAAACGTACCATTTTAAAGAAAAAATAAGGTCATTTAGAATTTGATGGCTGCAACACGGCTCAGAAAAGTTGGGACGGGGCAACAAAAGTCTAAACAATTGTTAATAAAATTAAGAAACATATTGCAACTAATGAGGTTAATTGACAACAGTAAGTAAGATTTTAAAATGTGCTGAGTGAGGACATGCAGGTAGTTGGGTTGAAAGAGGCAGATGTAGAGGACAGGGGGTGTGGCGACGCATGAGCCGCTGTGGCGCCCCCTAATGGGAGAAGCCAAAAGAAAAAGGAGTCTTTCAGAGATTGGTAAAGCTCTGCCCATCTTTACCTCTGAGCCACTCTGCCTCTGTAAGATGCACTATTTATACCCAATCATCTTATTGATTTGTTGCCAATTATCCTCAATTGCTGCAGAATGTTTCTTCAACTGTTTTATTTTAATAAAGCTTAATATTTCCAGACTTTTCTTGCCCCGTCCCAACTTTTTTTGAGACTCTTTTTTTTTTTTTTTTTTATGTGTTGCAGCCATCAATACAATCAATACCTTTTCCCCCCCTCAAATTAGTACATTTCCTCAGTTTTGAAACATTTGCTATGCTACCTATGTTCTGTTCTGAAAAAATAAATAAATAGGTTTATGAGATTTGCAAATCATTGCATTCTGTTATTATTTACACTTTGCACAGGTTCAATAAGTGCTTTATTCTGGTCAGGGATGTGGTGGATCCACAATCTGTCCCTGAAACATTGAGTGGGATGCTAGAAATGCATTCTAGGTACAACGCAGCATTGACAAAGAAATTCACACTGGGGCAATTTAGCATATTCGGTCTAACCAATAACATGATTTTGGGAGGAAATCAAAGAGCAAGTAGGAACCCATAGAGATATCAGGATACCTAAAGGACCCTAAAGTTGTGACACCCAGAACAAACCATCCTTTCCAATTTACAGCACTATGCATGCAGAAGAAGTTAAAGTGTGACTCACTGTGAAGTTGTGCAAAAACAAAGATGGAGTCTCATCATTCGTGGGGTTGACAACGATGTAGAGTGGTACGGGTTCAGACTTATAGACTCCGTCACTGACACTAACACTGAAGTGGTCTGATCTGGGCTCCACACCATGGTGAATTGCCTGGACGTAGTTGATAAATCCAGAGCTGAGGTGAAGCTGGCTGAAAGAAACTTAATTCAGATGGTATCGCTTAGTGGAAGTGTCTATAAGAGTCATGAAATTCAGGAAAGACCCCAGAATTAAATACTGACCCACTTGTATGCCAGCATTGCTTTTCTCAAATCCAGGCGAGGGAAGAGTGTTCTCCAGGAAGCCATGCAGTGGTGGGATCTCCAGGAAGAAGTTTAATTGGTCTGGCTTAGTGTCAGGATCTGTAGCCATCAGCAAATCACCACAGAGACACGCACTCGATCCCTCCTCCACCACTAACATGTTTGCTAACAGAGACAGAAAGCACAGAATGTGTATTTGATTCCAAATGAATTGATAGAGAATTGATAGAGAATTCTATTGTGATACTGCTGTACAAGAACGAGATGAAGAAAGTGTCCATTGTTGAGTTGGATTGAGTTTTATCTATCTGTAGATACTGATGATTACTATGAGCATTTTTTGTGTTAACATGATATCATTCCTCTACTAATACATAACCTGATCCATATAATAAAGAACAAGAGAAAATAGCACACATTGAGTAGGAGGACCCTGGCGAATTTCTAAACAATTAAAAGATGGCAAATATGTGAAGGCCAAAATAACCAATTGCTTTGTGTTGTACCAGGATAAATCCAATGGCACCCCAAAAGTTGCTACCCTAAGACAAGCATCAATATTAATGTTAAAAATTGCAGACATAGTTTTGAAGTAATCACAACAGAACCTACAAAGCATTGAGCAAAAGAAAAAATAAGTGAATTAGATTGTAGGGTGAATGATTAGCTGATTAGCTGTCACTGATTTTGACGTAAAGTTGGGCTAGCCTAGCTTTCAAAAAAATGAACTCTGTACAAAACGTTTATTTGTATAAGAGTAAGCCGAGCACATGAATGCCCTTATATCTATTGCCCTTTCTCAGCACACTTAAAAAAATAAAACTACTCCCAACTCATCCTCTTATTTTGCTTCAGTTCTGTCAATTGTGGGTTTATCAAGAGGAAGAAGTCGATTATAGATTTTTGCTATTAAAGACTTAGAGTTCCAAAATTAACAGGTCCCCCAGGGGCTTCTTGGATAGTACAAATTGGAAACTATGAGCAATTTTGACTTTTTTTTCTGGTCACAAAATAGATTAAAAAAACCCCCATATAACACATTTAATACTTTAACTTGTACTTTTAAAGCTAAAAACAATGGAGTAATGTACATTTAAATAAGTTCACGCCATTGCAGACACCCTTATCCAAAGAGACTTGCATCCCTAAAAGTGGCCAATAATTACAATCGTAATAGAGTCAGAGTGGTGTTCTATATATACATGTAGTCCCAGAGTTACGATGGTTTGACTTTTCGATCTTACAATGACAATAGCGACAGGACGAATTGTAAACATATTTATCATGTTATGTGCGGCAGGCAAACATAGCAGGGTATATGAGGTACGATATGTTGGGATGTACACATCTCCTGACACATGTCTCGTTGTTAGTGCAGGTATTTTTTATGTATTTTTGGTGTTTCCAAGACCAATTTTAGCTCTTGTCTCTCTCCATTTTATATTTAATAAAGTTCATACATAACAGTAGTGTAAATTGCTCTGTTTTGCTAAATTGTGTACTGTAATTTAAATATTAATACATTACAGTATACTACCCCATACTGATTACCATTCTTCAGACTTCTGGGTAAGCTAAGCCATGTCTCGACTTGTGACATTTCCATCACAAGTCATAATATATATATATATATATATAAATGTAGCCTCTGGCATATTTGAAAATCACATACCACCCTAAAAGAGACCTTTATTTATATACTTACCTTTCCTTTTTTCCCATTATCGCTCTTTCTTTCTCTCTCCTTCTATTTTTTATTGAGTTTTTTTCTCTCTGTCCTGCCTGTTATCCTGACCCCTCACATTCCCTGTCTTGCTCCAGTCTTTGGGCTCGTGGCCAGGCTACTGCCACCTGGATGCTGATAAAGCCATCAGTCCCACACTTACTGGCATCTGCTCCCATTTACTCCACCGATAAATGATGAATGGGGACCGGGACACCGAGGAGGCTGTTTGGATCACGCTCTACAATAAGAACAGAAACGGACGTCCAACAGTCTGCAATCAAGGCGATAAAACCATTAAACCTCAGCGACGGAACGTGGAAAATCAGGATTTCACTTTGTTTCACGCGCTTAATGCTTTAATGCCTGTCATTTTTTTTTTTTTTTTCGAGTAAATTAATTAAAGAGTTTTATTGAAAAACTAGACTTGTTTATGGTGTATGGTAACAATCCTGCAGAATACCTTCCAAGAATTGCAGATTTAGGGGATCATTGGAATCTAGTGAATGAGCGAAAATTTGGCAGGAGGAAATACAAAACAGAGGCTGGGTTTTGTCTTTCCTGAACATAACATGCTCTATTGTTTTTCACTCTATACCTCAGTGTTCATTTAGCAGGGGGTTCCATGCGTATGCTATCTGTTCTGCTGCTTTCCTGCTGTTCTGTAATCCCAGTCATTGCTCCTTCATACAGCAACAGCGTGCAAGCTGTATGTAAAGATTCATGTAGGATTTTAACCAATACATCTGCTTCCTCTCATTGTTTCCCAGTGGTTACTGTTTTTCACTGATAACTGCAAAGTGCACGTCGGTCTTAGAATTAGCTAAAAATCCATATCCTGAGCTTTTGTGACAGAATGCCTTGAATGTATGTCTTTAGGTTATATACAGGATGGGAAGGGTGTGTGGGGAGGGCATTCATGTGGGAAAGACTAGAATCAGCTCTGACCTGCATACTGCACATTGTGAATTAGGGGGTAAGCGTACTGTATCTAAGTGGTTTGATTTGTTCAAATGGGTGTTAGACCAAACACCTATAAATGGTGAAGCCATTTATAACACATCTTTGTTTCATTTTCAACAGGCTTTAGAAAGAATTTGTTATTTTGCACTATTAAACTGTAAATGATTATTTTAAGGGGATATAACACACAGTTTCGGTCAATCTCATGTTAATCTTGAGGACCTATTGTGTAGTTTTGCATCCATCACATATGCGAAGAGTCCCGAGTCTGAAAAGATTTCTAAAAGTAAGATCCAGCTTCTCCCCGAAAACAGCTGTACTTAAACATGGCTCTTAAATGCTTAGTGGTATAACTGAGGCTCATAAATGTTGCTCTGGATAAGGGCATCTGCCAAATACCATAAATATAAAAGTAATTAAATGCATAGTCATCAGACAACAAAAGTGGCTATATACATATATGTATATCAGTGGCGGGTGGTCAGGGCCAGCAAAGCCTTTTCTGCTGGTCTAAACACTATCAGAAGCACTGACCTACATTCACAAACTAAATTTTCATATTTGTTCCATAAAATCGCATTAATTTATTCTCAAATGTTTATTCGCTTCATTTCGTAGCCTTTCTCTTGGCTGCACTGCTTCTAGTACGTGTATGTGGATGTTAGATTGTTTTTGTCCAATCAGATTTCATCCTCTATGTGCTGCCATGTCAATCTGATTTGCCCAGAGCCTTCACAATCAGTACTGCTGGCCATTTTTTACAAAAGAGAATATTATGAATGAGTCTGTTTCTTTAACCAATCAGATTTCAAATTCACCTCACAGGGCAGCTCGCTGGCCCAGAATAGTGTCAGCATTTTTCCGTCCTCTGATTGGTTGGTCAGAGGGAAAATGTTGCAGCCAAGTTTGACTGACAAAACACATGTGTAGCTGTGCACACATTAATACATCTGAGTTAGACTTTGTGCCTATGGAGGAAGATAATTTTTTTTTATTTTAGACATTTATAAAAATAAATTTTCCAGAAAAGCTAGACATCAGGAGGAGAGTTTGGCAAAACCTAAAGCTAGCTAGCTTGTCTCAGTCCGGGAAAGGGTTTGTTCTCCACTTTCAGACCAGTAAATACGAGCGGTACTATGAATATTATTGAGTCTGCATCTTTGGTGAGTAGGTTGTATTTTATTAACATTTTTTATGTTTTTGTCATGTTATTAGACAAATATTGATTCTGAACTGCTCCAGATGATGTAAGTGCACAGTTGTGGTTGTAGTGTAGAGGTTCGGAGTCTTAACTGGGTTTCTTGCTTTAGTAAAATGGTTTCACCCTGTATTTTGCCGAAATTCTAGCACAGCTTTCTGTAGATTTTTACCTATAGTTATGGATGGTGCCTGGTTGTTGACAGGAATCACGGTGACATTAAGGTCATAGACGGGAAGTGTGCCATGTAAAGGAACAGGTGGTGGGACTGCGTCTTCCTGGCAGCAACCGTCAGTCCCGGCCTCTCCATCAGAAACTATAAGAGTAACAGTGTCTGATATGGGATCTGGACCAATTTCGCCTCCTAGACATAAAAACAAGAACAAAGAATTTGGACCCTTTTAGTCTATTAGGTGCATTAGTTCTGTGAGGAAGTGTTACAGCTGACTTGACTTTATCCAAATGATCTCCATGCAAGGTCAAGTTGTCTTCTCTTGGTAAGTTATACTACAACCCAAATTCCAAAAAAGTTGAGACACTGTGCAAAATGTAAATAAAATCAATGATTTGCAAAATCCATATTCTATTTACAATAAAACAAGAACATATGCGATGTTTAAACGGAGAATATCTATACTATTTCAAGGTAAAAAAATAAAAATAAAGGTGATTTTGAATTTGATGGCTGCAACTCTGAGCTTTAGTGTGGAGCAGTGAAAAATGGATGGCGGCGTTTCTGGATCATGTTCACGCATGCCTTCTTCTTTGCATGATAAGAGATTTAGCCTGCATTTATAGAAAACATGGCAAACTGTGTTCACAGACAATGATTTCTGGAGGTGTTAATTCTGAAATTGTTCCACAATTTGTAGATCACAGCCTTTCACAGATTGGTGAAGCTCTGCCCATCTTTACTTTAGAGAGACTCTACCTTTCTAAGATGCACTATTTACACCCAATCATATTACTGACCTGTTGCCAATTAACCTTGTTAGCTGCAAAATGTTTTTCCCACTGTTTAATTTTAATCAAAATTACTTTTTACAAACTTTTGCCCTGTTAAAACTATAAGACCATCGAATTGATTAAATTACCTCATTTATTCCTTAAAATTATACATTTCCTTAGTTTAAATATATTATGTTTTTTTTTCATTGAAATCGGGGTTGTATATTTCATCGATCATTTCACCTGTGTGCAGGTAAAAGATGAGTCCATTGAGCACATCGAGCTGAGTGAACTTGTCCACGACGACTCCATTCCTTTGCAGGACCCCACGGGCCGGAGTCCGAGCCAGCATGTAGGTAAGTCGGGTATCGTCGCTGTCTGCATCTGTAGCAAATAAGTACTCGGACGTAATCTGTGCTCGACTGCCTTCCATGCAGGAGAGCTCATCTCTCAGGCCTAATCTCAGCTGTGGGGGCTCATCGTTCACAGGGAGGATCTAAATATGGGAACAACCTATTTTTTCAATCTTACCCGATTTAAAACATAATTTATTCAGGGTTTTTCTTTTGCAGCAATTGTTTGATTTTTCCTTGGATTTTATTCAGGACTGTTTTATACTAACTGATTTGTCACTCACCTGGACTAGAAGTTCACTCTGAGCTGAATTGATCCCATCTGTAATCATAAGACCTATGCTGTCGCTTGTGGTTTCAGAGTCGTCATGGATATACCTACACCAAAAAAGACATTCAGGGTTGGTGGAACGTTCCGAATGTTTGAGTAATATTTATGCAGGATTATGCTTTTCCCAAGAGCAAAGGGCTCAAACATGAGAGTCGCATACAGAAACTGCAGATACACATGCATCTTGACATAAAAAGTCTGCTCTCTCCTTACAACTATCCTACCTGACTCTCAGTGCTTTTAGGTCCTGTAGGTAGAAGCCTTCCCCTTCTAATAGCATCACACCTTGCAGCTCCAGTCTGCCACATCGGGGCTGTGTTTGCACCTGCACCCTGAGCTTCTCCTTTGGGCTGTCGGCATCACGCACCAACAGGTGCTCCTCCATCAGGAAACTACTTCCTCCTTCTTCCACCCTCAGAAGGTTAGTGAACATCTGCATATTACCATCATGAATTGTCATGTTAGTCATGTGTCACTTGCGAAATTCTTAACTTTAAATCATTGGGTTTTTTCGCCAGCAGTGAAAAAACAGCGAATGGTGGGTTCAAACAATGGTCTTCAATAAGTGAACATCGTAGTTGGTACATAGTGCGCATAGTGGAGGTAGCTTAGTGATTAAGGCATTTGGATCCAAAGGTCATGAGTTCAAATTCCAGCCACACCAAGCTGTCGCTCTTGGGCCCCTGAGCAAGGCCCTTAACCCCATAACTGCTCAGTCTCATAATTGAATAAGGACATCTGCCAAATGCAGTAAATGTAAGAGTTTATATTCAGGCAACCACATTACCTCTGGAACCTGATTGTCCACAGGCATGACTGTGATGTTGAAGATAAGTCCAGTGAGCACGCCGCCCTGCTGGTCATTTACAGAGAAGACAAACTGCACGAAGAGTGGCTCGGGACCAATATCCTCTATAGGCGGCATGTAGGCTATTTTATGGTGCGTCACTGCGTGCTAAAGGAAACAGCATCAAAAACAAAGTGATATTTTTGTCAGGGAGCAACAGACTCTGTAGAGGAGGCCCTACTCTGGGCTTTGTTTCAGAATAAGTGTTTCATAATAAGCATGTATATTAAATAAGTACTTAAAGTACAGTATATATGAAGTGGTATCAAAAAGTTTCAAGTCTGTTTACAAGTATGTACTTTATTTATCTACGTTTCCACACTATAACCTTTAAAAAAAGTCCAGCAATACCGCTCCGACCTTTGAGCTGGATCTTCATCCTTGGAAAGGGGGCGAAGTCCGCAGGAGCCAAATCTGGCGAGTAGGGTGGATGCGGAAGTGAGATCATGTTTTCGGTGAGAAAGCTTAGTGACAGGGTACGCACGTGTTCAGAATAGCAGGACGATGTCTTTTGGCACACTGACTTATAAAAGTCAGTGCCGCCTGTGACTGTGCGTGCAGCCTTGTGCTGCCATCTGTTGGCGTGTTACAAAAGTAGTCTTAAAACTTTTTGTTACCACCTCGTATCACCTCGTGCAGTATATAGAACAGCATAATGTATAGAAGATTTGTGTAACATACTGGGGACTTGTGTACAAATGAGAATTAGCATATAAAGCATAAAACCTGAGTAAATGACTTAAGCACTGGAATCATGGCGTCTTTTTTCATGGATTTTGTCGTTTCTGTGTAGAAGATTCTACCGGCATCTGGTAGCCTTGGAGGGGAAAAAAGGACATTGGATTTAGCCAAAAGATATATTTTTTTTATATAAATTCTTGCTTTGTCTAAGCATTTTTTATCGGTTATGTCGACTTTTTTTATGTCGCCGAACCCTGATATCTCGAGCACAAGGGGGGAAAATAGTGCCATTTATCTCGGTGCAGCCGCAGAAGAACTTGCGAAAGTGGCGGAAAAATCAAACCTTACAGCTGCTACAGGTGTTGTATTGTATACTGGTGAATCTCTGCTGTTAGTTAGTGCACATATGCCTTTTGTTGTTAAATGTTATGCGATGAACGGGAGGCGAAAGTAGAAGCGCGGCGCTGAACAGCACACGGGAGAACGTGGGATGAGCAGCAAAAGCATAGAATGAACAGCAGCAGGATCGGGGGGTGAATCCGCGATGCGCTTTGGGAAGAAAAGAGCAGCCGGTGAGAGAGTGTCGGTGGGAAGACACGTACCGGGATACGCATGAGCGATAACAACGACCGCCGTGAACCAACATATACCAACAATAACGGACGGTGAGAGTGTGGAAGTTTAAATAGGAGCTGGTGATGATGCTAAACGAGCACCATATGTGCGCGATTAAAGCCGGGAGCTTCAGAGAAATCGGCCGAGAAAACACCTGACACGCTGAAGGGGGCTGAAGGGGGCGTGGCAGGTGGATTCCTGACAGATAAACATGTACTGTATGTATTTTTATAGCATGCCTTCATCAAACAAATCGCGGCAACGCCTTTGTGTAAAAAAAACCTCCAAAAACACGTGCATGCACATTCTCATTTATTAACGCACATCATGTACATAAAGACATTTCAAGCACGTTAATATACTGCCGCCATATTGATTTTCGTTTATCTCGATCATCGCTTATCTCGATGCTTTTTGGTGACCCCCTAGGACATCGACATAACCGGGTTCCACTGTATATATAAAAAATCCCATTTATAATGTAAGTCTAAGGGCAGTTTTCTGTAGTAGTTACTTTATAATCCATGGTTCCATTTGGTGTCAATTATTAATGAAATTCATTACTAAAATCCTTCCTGGGCATAGTTAATGGATATTATTTAGCAAAATAGCATTTTTTCAAGTTTATATAGCCATATTACTCCAGTGTCCCACTTCATGAAGCTCTAGGACCCTCAAAGAGATAATGATGACCCTGTGAGGATCCAAAGCCATCTAGAGACGTACCAGCTCCAGTTGTATCCCATTTAATTAATATTTTGGACATTAGACTTTGAGAATAAACAACCTCTTAATTAATACTCAAAATAACATTCTATATATGCTGTTTCTCCATCATTGAACATTTAAAGGCTTGGGCACGGAGGAGTTGGTGTTGGATCTATAATTTCTATAATGTTTAGGAGCACCTGGTTCCACATCTCCAACTTAAACTGTAGAAAGGACAACTGTAGAAATCACACACTCTGGTGCTCATGATATTTTTCACTCTCCTGTGTTAGTAATGTTTTAATGATTTATTATCACACTGATGCATATAGGTTCCACTTTTGAGTCTGGGTCCTCTTAATGTTTCTTCCTCATACCATCTAAGTTTTTTTTTTCCTTGAATCAGTTGCCCCAGGCTTCATTATCCGGGGAAAAATACACATCAATTTACATATAAGTGAACTTTCTTTTATAATTATTACATACTGAAAAGCTGCTGTTGAGACAAAATCCATGTTAAAAGCACACGTGAACTACGTACATACTGTATGTCTCCCCAAGGGCTATCACTTGGGAAGATACCTGAATTCACAGAATAAAGTCCACTTGGCACCCCATTCTATCATGATTTAAAGAAGACTCTGGCACCCAGGTTTTGGGAAAAAAATCCCCCTGGCTATCTGAACAGCTCAGCAGCTGGTGCTTCTTTTAAAGGATGCTCTTTAAATAGCATTCATTTTTTATTGCTAAAGTGCAGAAATGGGGTTTTAACTTAATAGCATTCTTAGAACATTAGGATATTTGTAATGGATACCTCTTGCACTTACTGAGGTTTGGTAGGGCTGAAACAGGATTGCGTGATGAAGTACATCAGGTCAGTTTCTGGGTGCTCGGGGGCTTGGAAGTGAAGGTGGTTTTGTGTAATATAAACAAGCTCGGTCTCTTTGACTGTGATGGAACGGATTGTACCGGAGACCTCCACTGGCAGCTGGTCTTTCACAGGGAACACGTGGACCACCACTGTCTGTGCGTGAAGCATAGTACAGAGTTAAACACAATCCACCTGAATCTAATCTAAGTTTTTTAACTGTAAGTTAATCCTAAACGTATTGACTCGCATGTGTATTGTTATTTAATATATCATTTGCAATAGCATTTCCTTACATGTCTGTCAGATAGATTTGGGGGTTCATGGATGTCAGAGAGGATGAAATCAAAAGAGTCCTCAAAGATCTCCTCTCCTGTGTGTTTGTAGTAGATCAGGCCCTGTAATATGTCCCTCTGCATAAACGCCTTCACCGGAACACCTGTTAAACACCACTGCTGAATCAAAAACTGATCTTTACTGGTCATTTTAGTTGCATCTACAGACAATGCTAATTGAGGGATGCGGAAGCTCAGAGGTTAAGATTGATTGGAAGTTCATGGGTTCACATCTGGTGGGGACTTAAGCAAGGCACATAACCCTCAATTGCTTACATTTACTGCATCTGGCAGAAGCCCTTATCCAGAGTGACTTACATTTATCTCATGTATACAACTGAGCAGCTATGGGGTTAATATACCGAAATACCGAAAGCTTTACATACCTGGTTCATGTGCGGAGTTTTTCCTGACTATGTTTCCTGCACTGGGGAAGGTAACCAGCTGGTAGTGAATATAGTCATCACTGGAATCCAAATCTGAAGCCATAAGCATATACTCCTCCACCTGCACCGAACCCCCCTCCTGCACCTCAAATGCTACGTTGTTGATTAGAAAAGGAGGAGTGTCGTCTTTGGGAAGGATGTTGATGGGGAACTTGTGTCGAATGCTGTGTCGCCCGTCTGTGATTCGGAAGACGATGTAGTCCCTCGTGGTGTCGCTATCAGAATGATGATAACCCACCACACCCTCGCGCAGGTCCTTCACCCTGAACATGAATCCCTTTCCACCTGGACAACAATGAAAGAAGTGAATTTGTGTAGCAAGACAATCAATCGCTAATAACCGGTCCCCTCCAATCCTTTTATTTTTCTGTTCACTGTGAAATTGACCCAAAAAGCCATATTCAAGGCATGTCCTCTAGCTCTGCAGTAGTGTTGCCAGAAAGAGCGCAGGGTAAGACCAGTCTAAGCAATGTCTGAGCCAGGAATGTTCTAGCAGAAAACCTAATTAGCAAATGTAGTACATTCATTGTGTCTAAAGTTGATTGCAGGCATTGGGCCCAGAAAACAACATGTTCTGTGTAAACCCTTGTGTTTAGAGGGCAGTGTGTGATGCAAATAAAGCATTGCACATTATATCAAGCCAAATCAAGAGTCAAGCCAAGAGGCTTTTATTGTCATGGGTTTATATATAGGTACGTGTGCAAAAACAGCATGTAAACAAATACAGTTATAATATAAAATGGGTCGTGCTGAAGACATGCATGTGTATTATATAACTGGACTAGGAATCTGTTTTCACAAGACTGTAAGCTTGAAACCTTTCAATCCCAGAGCCATATACGGTTGGAAATCCAAAAGAGATGAATTGCCTATTGACTCTTGCTAGTCTTATGCATGTTTAGGTAACCTAGCATACACTGTAGAAGGTAATTAGCACTCATCTAAACCTTGACTGTCTCTGGGTTTTATTTCAGAGTTTCAAGTACTTCATAATAAGTCTCTAAATAGAATAAGTAGATATAGTACAATATATATATTTATATATATATATATATATATATATATATATATATATATATATATATATATATATATATATATATAAATTAAGTAATTCATAAGCAGGCACATGAAACATACAAAATATATAAATGGGCTATGACCCTGTTCCCATGAGACTGTACTCTAAATTTAATCCCAGAGTCATTTATGGTTGGAAGTCTAACGCGATTTAATTGACTATTGACTAGCTGGTCTTGTGCACGTATATGTAACTTAATGTACATTATAAAATGGCTAATAAAAACAAAGCTAGCCAAGATCATTAAAAAAAATAAAATAACCAAAGCGGGATAATATAATTGAAAAACAAAAACAAACCCAAGCTGGATAAGATAATAAAAAAACCCACAAAACTAGGTAAGATAAAAAACAAACTAAAAGCTAGTTATGATAATAATAATATTATTATTAATAATAATAATAATAATAATAATAATAATAATAATAATAATAAAGCTATCTAAGATAATAAAACCCCCAAACCCAAAGCTAGCTAAGATAATAATAATAGAAATAATAATAATAAAAAAAACATAGCTAGCTAAGGTCATAAAAAAAACTAAGTTAGCTAAGATAAAAATAAATAAATAGATAATAATAAACAAAACCTGACCAAGATGATAAAAAACAAAACAAAACCCAAAGCTTGCTAAAATAAAAAGTAAAAAATGAAAAAATAAAAACAAAGCGAGCTTAGACAATAATAATAATAATAATAATAATAATAATAATAATAATAATAATAATAATAATAATATATAAATAACTAACTAACCTTTAAATACCTAAGAATTGTTATATAAAAGCTAGCTATGGTAATTAATAAAACAAAGCTAGCTAAGATTATAAAAAAACCCAAAACTGGCTTAGATAATAAAAAAAATAAAATAAAAAAAACAAAGCTAGCTACGATAATTAAAACCACTAGAAAAAACAAAGTGAGATAAGATAATAACTATTACAAAAGTCCTAAAGCTAGTTTAGATAATAATAATAATAAAAACTAGCTAAGATAATCAAGCCACCCGTTACCTTGTGCAGTACAGTACATCTGGCCCGTGTGCACAGTGGCTTGAAATGACATTAGCTTTTACAATCTGTTTCAAGGCGCTGTGCAAAAAACAAGCGTCTCCTCACCACCCGCTGGAGTGGAAGGAAAGACGCTGGGACTCTGAAGATGTGTTTGTGCAGAGAGCCACTGGCAATGTGTCACCCATTCATTTTACACCTGATTAGCGACCACATGCTGGCCACCTCACACGTGTTTTCTGAGCCTAGCATAATGAACATGCAGCTGATCTCTGAGCCAAGAACATGTTCTTTATGTAGATACAGTACAATGGTCTGGTCTACCACTAGAAACTTGAAATATGGAAGTCATTTAAAAGTTATATAACCATCGTCACATCCAGGGCCAATCAAATCCTACAAATAAGGACGGAAAGCACATTGAAGTCCACATATGGATTAATGCTTTTCTATTAAGTGGTTTTCCTGAACAGGAAGCGTCTGTTCGCACATGGCAGGGAGCGGAGAAGGTTCGCTGGTGCTGATTTATCATAGTTTTACAGGTCTTATGTTTTCTGATGTGAATGTAATATATTATTTCACCTCGAACACTGAGTCGTCCATGCAGAGGCCCATCCACAGCCACCAGAACGACGCTGTCTATGTTGTCATTGTCGACAATCTGCAGGTTCTCCCATGTGATTGGTCTGGACTGACCTTCCAGGAGATCCAGCCCTATATTTGAAAAAAAAAAAAAATACAGCATTAATTTTTGACATTTCACAAAATATTGATAATATAATATCTATCTATCTATCTATCTATCTATCTATCTATCTATCTATCTATCTATCTATCTATCTATCTATCTATCTATCTATCTATCTATCTATCTATCTATCTATCTATCTATCTATCTATCTATCTATCTATCTATCTATCTATCTGTTTTAGATGAACTAATTTAGAATCAACACTTTTTTTTGCATAATTCCATAATGAGGTGTAGTGCATTGGATCATTCAAACTATATTAGCGACATTTTCAGCATTTTTGCAGTTTCAAACAAACAAATAAATAAATATGACATAATATCTAATGTTAATGAGTGAACTGATTTAAGATCTCGTTAGCTTTAAGCCCACCGGACTGAACATATTGTTAAATACCCAGATTCCATGAGACTCGAGGAGCGTTTGTTTCCGCTGTGCGAATTGAGATATGCAGCATAATAGGAGGACTAGATGCGAAGAAGCCATCAATAGCCTGAAAATCAACCTAAGAAAAAGGAAAACATGTGGAAATAAATGACTAGTATTTAGTAATACTGTTTATTTTTGCAATAAAACATCCTAAAAGAATTAATAAAAAATATATTTATTCATATTTGACTAGAGTATTGACGCTTTTGTGATTTGAGTGAATGTAATCTTTGAAATATATAAATCATCTGATTGAACAGCGAAATAAACCAAAATTCCACTCACCTCAATGGTCTTTCTGCTGGTGTGGCTGCTGTTTGGGGGCTGAAACGCAATCTTCATCTCATTCAAGTCTTGCCAAGAGAAGGAGAACACAGGCTTGGTGTGATCATCCAGATGTGTGATGTAGCCCTCTGCTGCAGGCTTGGTCACGTTAAACACCAGCTGAGCCTGAGGGGTCTCATCGTCTTTGGCATCTAGAGCAGCTGTGGTCATAGGGGTCAGGATGAACTGATCTACTTCTAGGATGAACATGGACATGAAAGCAGCGTTAGGAGGCTGGTTCTGCATGGCTCCATGGATCAGGACTGGAAGCCAAACACTTTCTGCCTGAGGAAAAATAAAATAGGATGGAGTGGGTTATTGATGAACAAAAGCCATAACATGGTTGTACGTGTATTGAGTTTCCATTGGTAAATTTCGCAGCAAAAGTGTGCATTGAATCCGAGTTGGCATTTGTATCAAAATGTTTTATCATATTTGCATCAGTAAAAAAGAGGATTTATTTATATATATTAGGAGATGCATTATACTTTTAATATTTCGAAAGTAACAAATCATTTGTGAGCAATATTTTAGACGTAGATCGATTTCTCAAATGTTCACCGCTGCTGCTATGTGAACATGACGTATCACAACACATAGAATACAGATTAACATGGCAGAGGTAGAGCTGTATCTTCCTGGAGACAGAACAGGAAAAGAACGTCTGTTTTTTTTTTTTATCTTTTGTTTTTCACTACAAAGGCGTGTGTCTGAAAGGACCATGAGTTCGAAGTCAGAAGGCACATATGTAAATTGATGATTTACCATCTGTACCATATTGAATTGTACAGTATCATATTTTCCATTTTGTTGAATCTAATAGAAGTCGGGTTGCATCGCATCGGTAGCTGCATCGTATCGCTGGCTATGCATTCGAGATCAAATCGGCTCAGTTATACAGATGTACATCATTAATGGTACATTTTTGATGAGACTGTATGCTTGTTCTTACCTTCAAGAGGGCACGAGTGTTTTGATCTCTGAGTTCCACTCGGATCGGCACATAGTCAATTTCAGGTGAAGGAGGACTGAGATGTTGGTATTTTAAGCCTGAAGAGAGGAACTCATTGCAGCTGGTCTTCAGGAAACGTACCTCTCTGGTGTTATGAACACATGCTTTATTTCCAGGGCAAGAAATAGCTGTTTGTCGACCTTTATTATAAGAGAAAAAAGATTCCCATGTGAATTTGAATGCACTCTTTTCTATTTGGATTTTGTACAGTAGGTATGGAGCAATGCCTAAAGCAGACACTTCCTGTACAGGAAAAGCACTCAGAAATGGAAGCATTTAACCACATGTGAATTTTGACAGTTAACTTTTGTTGGCATTTTTGAAGCGGTTAATCGGACGATATACCTTCATAAATACCCCCCCCCCACCCCCCCCCATAGATTTCTTATAACAAGAGGTTTGAAACTAGCTCGCACCAATTCCGAACAATTTCCGACGCCAACTCGTAGCATCAAAATTTCCTGCACTACCCTGTATTATTGGAATATGTTTCTACCTTTTCTCAGTCCAGGGATCACCTCAGATGCTTGATCTCTCTGCACCAGATCCTCTTTAATGATCTGACCCAACATAGGGATGCTAATCTCAGAATTGAGAAGACGGACGGTACAGATCACGTCAGGCTCGGATCTGAAGGTCAACACGCTGCTGTCGATGGCGTTAGAGAGGCCGTAAAACTCGGGAACCACTAGAGGAACTTTCCCGAACTCTACCAGACTCTGCTGAGTTCCCAGGACCTGAACCTTCAAGAGGAATGTCTCAGTGAATGTCTCTGAATGCGTGAATCTGGAAAAAAAAATGTATCTGTGGGTTTATGTACATTTCTCAACCAGAAAAAAATAGTAGAGTAGAAGTTGAGTAGAAATTCACATAGAACAACATGAAATGAAGGACTATACAGTGTTTGTCTGAAACAATATACAACGATGAATGCAAATTCCTACTGTATGTACCTATAGACTCTCAGCATGACAGTGTCCTCTTCCAATAATGGGCTTCCATTATGGACATATTTCACCTCATCAGGGTGAAAATGGCAGTCAAATACCTAAGACATAAAACAAGGCTATTAGAAAATGACATTCCTCATGAATAAAGCAAAGACAGAGTCATTTTTATTAAGTCTTTATTGGGGTACTCATGAGCTCTAGGATCCCTGGTTTTGCAGTTCAGGCCGACTTAAGTAAGGCTACATCTACACTTATCTGGATACATTTGAAAATGGCATTTTTGTCAAAATAACGTTTTAAATCTTTTCCCGAAAGTTGCTCATCCACGATATCATCGTCTGAAAATGCTCACGTCCCTGTACTGCGCATGAGCAAAACGTAAGACGATTCAAACCGCTTCATTTCCACCTGCCGTTCATTAACTTTCTGGATCTTCAAAACCTTGTTTCGATTTCAAACATTAGACCTATAGTGTTGTAGTGGATTTAGATTGAGATTTTTTAGATTTTACTTTTTACTCAACCTCATTTTGCAAAATCAGTCAGTCCTTTTTATTTCGTGGGTATTTTTAATAGAAATCAATCAGTGTTTGACTCATTAATATCATTCTATTAATAGATTTGTGTGCTGTGAGTTACATTAGTAACAAGTTCCTTCACACAAACTGGGTTGATTAAGGAAGAGTCTGGTGACAAAAATCATAATAGGAACATTATAGCAATAATAAATCATTTTTCTTTTTCAATTTTGGATACTTAAGTACATTTGAAAGCAAATACTTTTGCACTTTGACTCAAGTGAAAGTTAAAATTGACACTTTTACTTTTACTGGGGTCACATTTTAGTGTATCTCTACTTTAACTCAAATACTTGGTTTGAGTGAAAACTATTTAAGGGAGTCTTGAAGCTCATATGGTATTCAGTGTAATGTCATTCATTTTACACTGAAAAATAAAAGAGAAGGTCTGCTAATGCGGTTGTGTCCTATATGGTGCTTATGGACCTCTCTAAACTTATCATCTAAAAACCTGAGACAAGGTGTGTTTGATCATTCTGTAAATAGAATCTGCTGCAAATCCATACAAGCTCCCTGATAGCATATTGGAAGAAATGAACTGTGTACCTGTGGAGTAAGTTTTCCCACCCTCTGAGTCACAGGCTCATTGAGGACCACCTCCACTTTGCAGGCCTCAGAGGTCTCGTCAGTGTTAAACTGGAGTTCTTCTGTGGTCACAGGAACACTCTGGCCTCGGATCACCCTCAGGCCAGAGTTCAACCTCAACACGCTTTGTGCCTGGGTCAGCAGCGGGATATGGCTCAAGGCAACCAGTGACCATACAAGGACCACCACCCCCATCTGTTTGGTTTGTTCAGCTGCTTTTGTGTACACAAGAAGTGTGATTCTTTAGACTTTATAGAATGTCAAGAAGGGCTAATTTCTGTAACCTAGAGAAAATATCTCTACAGTCTTGCAGCACCAGAAGAACAACCATTTAAACCTGTGGAAATGGAGTCATGCTGAAGATCAGAGTAACACCTGATCTCCGGATATAAGTCGTGAGAGAGCCTCTGTTATTTTAACAATAAAATAAAGGAGAACTAACAGGAACATGCAAATGTATTGATACTTTGTTGAACAACATTTTCAACCTTCAATCTATTTGTGATATATTATAGAATACCATTCTATACTATAGAATAGGGTATAAAACCAATTGTGATCATTGCACCACATAATGTTACTCCAGATACCTTTGAAACATATTTAGAGAAATCAGAGCGCTGCTGTTACTTGAGGACACAATAAAAAACATCCCCCACAGACACTGATCTGTTAAATTGCTCTTTAGAAAATGACTCATTAAAACCATTCTCAGTTTTATAGTTTAGCTCTCAGTGCTTGCTGTCTCCTATCAAGGAGCATTGTACATACCTGCTTCAGCCGACTTTCCTCTTCAGGCCTTCTGTGCTGTGTGTTTGTAGAATCTTAGTCTGCTCAGTGGTCTTCAAAGTGTGCAGGGGGTCTGAGGACATCCAGCCCCCTGTTTCACAGATCCTTTGTGAAAATAAACAGAACCCAAGAATGATAAGAAGAAAAGAAGGTCAGAAGAAAAGAAGGTCAGTGCATCTGTCCCACTTGCCAAGGCTTTAAATAAAGAAGTCCTACAATGTAGACAGTGAACGAAGGAGAAATGTAAAATGGAGAGAGAGAGAGAGAGAGAGAGAGAGAGAGAGAGAGAGAGAGAGAGAGAGAGAGAGAGAGAGAGAGAGAGAAAGAAAGAGAGAGAGAAAAGGAGAGAGGGGAGGGAAAATTAGACCTCCGAACACAGGAAATGTGCAGAGCAGTTCCAAGAGTTTTTACTCCTCTAACACTGCCTTTGACTCACAAACCCAGATGTTCTTATTCCCTGAAGAAGGCATGCCTCAGACCTCACTGTTCCCTCAAATAGACGAAAGGAGGAAACATGGAAAGAAAAAGAAGGAGCAAAAGATTGAAAAAGGGGGAAGACGGAGAAAAAACAAAGGTATAAACTAAGTTTGAAAGGCAGTGATGATCCCTGAGCTCTGAGGACTTTGATGTTTTATGGCAGTCAGGCCTTCCTGGGGGGAAATGAACAAAAAGGAGTGTAACAAAGGTCTATGACACACACACACACACACACACACACACACACACACACACACACACACACACACACACACACACACACACACACACACACACACACACACATTTTATCTCCAATAGCACATACACACTTAACCAGTAGTGATGGGAAGATTGGTTCTTCCTTATGCCATCTTAGAGAGATTTTCCTCGCCACAGTCGCCATTGACTCGCTTAGAGAGAAACTTACAATTATAAGGAACAAACTTAAAGCCACTTAATGTATACATTCTCTTATACAACTCATTAACTTTATCAAAGAGGCTTTGAGACAATGGCATTTACTTACATTCACACTTATGCCATTTTACAGATGTTCTCATACAGACCGACTTGGTGCGACTGGGATTTTAACTCACAACTTTCAGATCCAAAGTCCAATACTTTAAACACCAAACTACCATCTTCCTTGTCCAGGTTTGAAAACACTTTACAAATAAAAATTGAATTAAAGTGAATTGATAGAAACAACCTCATGTGATTGTAGCCCATCTACTTCATACTTTGATTGTTTGTGCTTTCTTATACACCTTCCTCCTCACTGTGGTTGTAAAGCGTGATTATTTCTGCTAGGCTCTGGTGCGCCAATGAAGGTGGCATTGGCCCTTGTATTGCCAACACACCGGGTAAGCTGGTTACGATTAGCGGGAATGAAACTAGGCAGTGTCGAGGTAAGAATCGAGATAAGGAGGAGAGGGAATCTGAAAACTATCATTAACAATTCTTCTCATCCTCTCTATTCTGAGCTGAGGTGGGAAACAGTAGGAGCATGATCAGCCAAGGTTTCGTTCAACCACATGCCTGGAGACATCTGGGGGCTCTTTTGTGCCATTAGTCATCAGACTTCACAATGTAGGGTGCACCCGGTACCTCCTGCTTTATTGACTGAGTCTTGCTAAAACACACACATACACACACAGTTATATGTCATTTCATAAATGTAATTAATATGTAAGCATATGTACAGACACAAGGTTATTTCATTTGAATATTTCTATGATATTTTATTATTTCTATACATTGGTGGACGAAGCACACAAACCATGTAGTTCATTTAATGTTGAGCTCCATTCATAAAATGTGACTCCAGTAAAAGAAAAACTATCTCTTAAAACTTTCGCTTAAATAAATGAAAGTATCCAAAATACTATGTTTTATTATATCAGTTTATGTGAAAAGACTCGAGTGTGACTCTCAGCACACTGATCTATTAATAAAATAATATTAATGACTCAAACACTGATTGATTTTTATGAAAAAATTTGAACCCAAAAACTTCTTTTCAACTACTTTAAAAAAATGCACACGGGTGTTGTGGTGAGTTCAAGTCTGGAGCTTCTTCCATCAATTATTTCTCTCAAAATGTTCTGCTTGATGTTGAACTGATGCTAAAATTTATGTGGGTGATCAGTAGATACACCAAGCGCCAATCAGAACGAGTTTAAAACAGAGCTCGACCCTGATTGGTGTCTGCGCGTGTTTGACCATAAATAAAAAAGAAAGACTGAACTAGCAAAATGTAGTTGAGTAAAAAGTGAAATATTTGACTTTGAAATGTAGTAAAGTTAAAGTAAAATTCTCCCTAAAAGTGGAAATACTTCAGTAAAGTACAGATACACAGAAAACCTACTAAAGTACAGTAACAAATTACGTTTACTTCATTACTGTCATCACTGGTTCTATTAATCTAAGATTATTTCTTAAAATTATGTTTATATATACTGATGGAAATTCCTTTTTTTTTGATCAAATTCAAATAAAATATTCATTTGATTTGAATTAGAATTTAATGTTACTCTTCCTCCTTAATTTCCTGTACAAGTGATTCATAAAGTTATATCTAATCTCATTTGAGCCTTTATAGACTGTCCATAAAACAAGACCAGTGTGGTGATTCTCCTCTGACCCTCTGCTCACAGGATTTTTTATTTTGTATTTTTTATTTTGGTTTTCCACCATTTAGATTTTTGTGCAAACTCGAGAGCAGGGGTCACCAATCTTTTTGAAACTAAGAGCTACTTCTTGGGTACTTCGTTCATTAATGTGAAGGGCTACCAGTTTGATACACACAGTTTTCAGTTTGATCTGAAATAACAAATTTGCTCAATTTACCTTTATTATATATTATGATTAATAATTAATGATATTCATCCATGTTAAAGGTTTCTTATAATAATTATTAACAATGATTTAACAAAGTAGGAAACAGATATTTTTAGAAAAGGCCCGCAGGTTACTCATGTGGTCCTTGCGGGCTACCATGTTGGTGACCCCTGATCTAGAGGCTAATGTGTGTAAAATTCCCAGAAAAACATCAGTCTTTACAAAGCTCAGACCAGCCATTCTGGCACCAAACTACCATAACAGATATGAAAACACGCTTTCTGAAGTCTTGTGCAGTCCAGGTCTCAAAGGGTTGGACAAGTTGGATCTACACAATATCATGCATAGTATTAATGTTATAGCTTATAAACATTATATCAACAAAAGATTGTGGACCTCTGACCATTAGATTGCTGTTTGCTTGTTTTTAAACACCCCGTTCCACATTTAGTGTCTTGCTGTTTCCTTCACTTTTCTGGGAAGATGTTCTACTAGATTTTATGGAGGTTTGTGGAGATTTATCCAGTTACAACGGTGTTAGTAAAGTCAGGTACCGATGTAGGTGAGGTGAGGAGGCCTGGGGTGCAATAAGTGTTCACATTTATTATGTTAAATAGTGTTGTGTTTAAAGCTCTAAACCAGGTGATCTTCCACTCCAACCCATGTAAAGCATCTTCATAGAGCTGGTTCAAAGCACAAAAGCATTGTCATGCTGGAAGAGGTTTTGTGTCTCATAATACCGCATCCAAAGATAATCTATACATTTGTGTAGCTCCAACCTTGTGGTAACAGTTTGGCGAAGAACCACATTCGGTTGGAAAAGTCTGATGTATTTCACCACACATTTGCAGCTGTATCTATTACTTATTGTGGTTTTTGAGAAACAGAGAAAGATTCTAATGCACGTTTTCTATTTAAAGGATTTCTATTACAATTATGGCAGTAATGCGTTGTGCACAAGGACTAACAGGATACAACCTTTTCACTTCTGCACAAAGGTTGCATAAGTTGACAGCTTCAGTTTTTCATTATTACTACTCTGGCTCTTTCTTTGTGCTTTCCTGTGTGGTTTCAACTTGAACAAATCCAGAGGTGTTTAATCTTTTTCTTTTTTCTCCACTTTTAGGCATACATCAACCACCCCCAGGAGAGCCCAAGTCATATAACATATGGCGTAATCAAAGCAAACCCTGTTGATGTTCCTGAGTTTGGGATCTCTGTTTAATGCTGATGAGAACTGAAACTGTTTCCTGCTCACTTGTAGGAAATCCGTAGTATTTTAGCCAATTTCGAAAGAAATTTTAATTCTTTCACATTCATTTATGAAATAACTCACAGTATATTAGGAATACAATAAATTATAATAAAATAAAATATATTAAAATTGCAATATCGATAATATATTGCAAAAAAGATTTATTTTGAATTGACGATAAGTTTTATCATCTTAAACTCATTAAAAAAGCCCACATGCAACTAAAATATCCAAACCCATGCACCCCCCACACACACTTTCTGACTGAGTGAGTGGTAAGTGACTGTGATTAACGGATCCAGGCGAGCATAAGGGCAAAGCTGATGGCGCCAGAGTGTCAGTTCTAATTAATCCAGTGTTGCATCGAATCAGTAATGTGTTGAGGCATGTTTAACAAGACACAGACACAAAACACTGACATTTGTTTCCTGCTCTGGCTAATCTATTGCCTTATATTAGCTTTATATTAGCTTTATATTAGCTTTCACTGACTATTCTACTCTGAGGAAGTCCCTGGATGGTGTTCCAGAATTAATAAAACCTGACAACAAACCCAGTAACCCAGGCATTTGTTAATTGTTATATAATTTCATTGCATATTCCTAAAATATTCAAATTATATATTTTTCATGTATCTGTATGCTATTTGTATGTACACTGTATAGTATTATGGGTTCTGTTGTACGACCCCAATTCCAAAAAAGTTGAAACACTCTGCACAATGTAAATAAAACCCATGTTTTATTCACAATAAAACATACAAAACATATCAGATGTATGACTGAGGAAATGTACCATTTTATAGAAAAAATAAGGTCATTATTTGGATTTGATGGACGCAACACGTTTCAAAAAAGTTGATTCCTGGGCAGCAAAAGTCTGGAAAAAGTAAGTGTTATTAAAATGAATGAGTTGCAGAAACATTTTGCAACAAACGAGGTGAATTAGCAACAGGTCAGGGTGTAAAAAGTGTAGAGATTCACCAATCTGTGATAGATTGTGTCTACAAACAATGGAACAATTTCACAATAATGTTCCTCAACATCGAAGGAACATCCCCCCTAATTTATTTAGCTGATTTTCCCGGTCTCTCACGGACAGCATGATAGACCAAAAAACTTATAGGGAATCATTTTTATTGAGTTTTATGTTAAAATAATAACATTTATTCATAAACATATAATTACTGCATTTTTGCAAATGTTTTTTGTTATTAAATTGTGTGGGAGGTTTTAGAAACGTAACCACCGCGATAAATGTGGGATTACTGTACATAACATAATCAAAGGTTTCAAAGAATTTGGAGAAATCTCTGTGCACAAGAGACAAGGACCCGAAATCAATATTGGATGCAATGATCTTCAGGCCCTCAGGTGGTACAAATTCCAAATGACCAAATTTTTTTTCTGAAATGGTGCATATACTCAGTTTGACATTTGATCTTTTTTGTTTTATTGTGAATAGAATATGGGGTTTATTTTTTTTTTGAGATTTACAAATCATTGCATTTTGTTTTTATGCTCCATCATCAGCTTTCTTCCACTGATATACTGTACCTCATGTTCCTCCTCTGCACCTGACCAAATAACACCTCTCTCACCTTGTCTCAAAAATGTTCTACCTGCAAGATCCATCTAATAAACTCATATCTAGTTCTGTCCATCCTCGTCACATCTTCAGCTCTGCTACTTCCAGCTCCACCTCCTGTCTTTTACTCAGTGCCACTGTCTCTAAACCATACAACATCTCAGGTCTCACCACAGTCCTATAAACTTTCCCTTTCACTCTCACAGATACTCTTCTATCACAAATCACTTCTGCTATCACTCTTCTCCACCCACTCCACCCTGCCTGCACTCTTTTCTTCACTTTTCTAACACACTCTCCATTACTTTGAACAGGTATTTAAATTCTTCAACCACCTCTACTCTTTGCAACCACAAACAATCCACTGCCCTCCCTCTCATTCATAAAAATACAGTACAGACCAAAAGTTTGGACACACCTTCTCATTCAAAGAGTTTTCTTTATTTTCATGACTATGAAAATTGTAGATTCACACTGAAGGCATCAAAACTATGAATGAACACATGTGGAATTATATATGGAATTATATACATAACAAAAAAGTGTGAAACAACTGAAAAATGTCATATTGTAGGTTCTTCAAAGTAGCCACCTTTTGCTTTGATTACTGCTTTGCACACTCTTGGCATTCTCTTGATGAGCTTCAAGAGGTAGTCACCTGAAATGGTCTTCCAACAGTCTTGAAGGAGTTCCCCGAGAGATGCTTGGCACTTGTTGGCCCTTTTGCCTTCACTCTGCGGTCCAGTTTACCCCTAAACCATCTCGATTGGGTTCAGGTCCGGTGACTGTGGAGGCCAGGTCATCTGGTGCAGCACTCCATCACTCTCCTTCTTGGTCAAATAGCCCTTGATGACTTCAGTGTGACTCTACAATTTTCATAGTCATGAAAATAAAGAAAACTCTATGAATGAGAAGGTGTGTCCAAACTTTTGGTCTGTACTGTATATAAAACGTAATAGAACCATTTATTCTGGCGGTGATTTCAATTTCAATAAATGTACTCAATATAAAACACTAACACTAACATAAAAATCTCCCCTGTGCCACCAAAACACCTCAAACCCTTGAGGCCTGGACTCCTAAAGACCTTGTAAGGTGTGCTGTGGAATCTAAAACCAAGGTCTTAGCAGCAGATCTTTGGAGTCCTGTGAGTTGCAAGGCTCTGACTTGCGGCACTGGGTGATCTTTCTACCATATACAGCGTTAACCTGTTAAGTCAATTGTGCTACGGTTGCTCTTCTTTGTACACAGTGTAACACAGTGATGCTGACATTTTTGCTACGTTTTATTAGTTTATAAAAAGTTTTCCAAAGATGTATTTCTGATGATATAGACTGATTTAGATTATTTAAAACACATTTTTACATTAAATGTTCTGTATATTATATTCCATATGGACAAACGTTTGTTAAAACTTAACCATAATAACCCTAATGACCATTAGTGTGTGCTTTTAAAACATCCTATTCCACATTCGGTCTCCTTTTGCTGTTATTTGAACCCCAAAGAAACCACAAGATTTTCATCCGGTAGAACAAAAACATTTAAGTGAATCCTTTTGCCATTCAAACATAAACCATAAATTACTGTAAAATGCAGGTGTCCCAATACTTAAGTCTAATAATGTCGCCACAGCGGATCATCCGCATGTTTGATTTGGCACATGTTTGTACGCTGGATGCCCTTCCTAACGCAACCCTCCCCATTTATCCGGGCTTGGGACCGGCACCAAGGCTTGTGCAATCCTAATGGCTGGGGTTGGTTCCGTGACCGGGGATCGAACCCGGGCCGCAGCGGTGAGAGCACCACATCCTAACCACTAGACCACCAGGAAACCATACTTTAGTCTAATAATATACATACATAATCATATTTTTTGTTTAAAACAGGAGGAAATCTTTTCTCAGTGTATACTGAATAAATGTTTAATGTGATGTGAATGGTAATTTGGTGCGAAACTAAACACAAAGTTGAAGATCGTATTAATGAAGGAGTATTTACCCTGAACTTCGCTTGAACCTTTAAAACTTTTGGACAGTTATTTACTTTTTTGACTTTTCATCCGGGAATTATTTTGACGCTGTCAACGAATTGAGGTAGAGCCAGAAACTGCAGGAGGTTTAAGCGTTAATCCCATTTGAAGTGTCCCTTCACTGCTGATGGATTATGACTGCTACTCTTTCACAATCAGACTTTGGAAGAGGGAATGCAGAGAACAGTGTTGGCCAAATGCCCATATAGGCCAAAGGCGGCTGACATACTTAGGACTTTTTTTTTTTAGTCCCTCACAGATTTATTTTGCACATTTGATTCAATTATACACCCAGCAAACCGAAAGATTTTCATATGGTAAAACAAAAAGAAGCGAATTTTCCCGATCGTTGCAAGCCGAACACAAAACGAAATTGTTACGCTGAGCGATTCACACAGGATGAAGGGTTTGAGGTTGAAGCAAAGGAAGAGTGTTTGAAAGGACTAAAGTGAAAAGTTTCTCTCATGACACCACTGACAACTGGCACAGAGAGATCCTTTAATTAACAGATACAACCTGATGTTACTGTAGCACCAGGCATGAGGAGGTTGTTACTTTGACACCTCACAATCGCAGGATCAAATAAAGTGATATCCTTTATTAGCGCATCTAATCAACAGCGCTGGAACTGGTGAGCTTGGCAAGCAGTCTGACCCCAGAGCCCGACAGCAACCACTGCCAGCCAACTATGCCCTGTGATCAGAGTTTTCTTCCACACAGCTTAACTTTCAGCGAGCTTTAAACACAAGTTTGTTCTTCTAGCACCTGCTACAGCATCTGGAAATAATAATGATTCCTGAATAACCAGTAAGTGCGTTCCCAAAACAATTTGTACAAAAAACTGTACTTTTTTCAAGTTGTTCAAGTTCAAATTTTATCTGTCACATACAGTACAGACCAAAAGTTTGGACACACCTTCTCATTCAAAGAGTTTTCTTTATTTTCATGACTATGAAAATTGTAGATTCACACTGAAGGCATCAAAACTATGAATGAACACATGTGGAATTATATATGGAATTATATACATAACAAAAAAGTGTGAAACAACTGAAAAATGTCATATTGTAGGTTCTTCAAAGGAGCCACTTTTTGCTTTGATCACTGCTTTGCACACTCTTGGCATTCTCTTGATGAGCTTCAAGAGGTAGTCACCTGAAATGGTTTTCCAACAGTCTTGAAGGAGTTCCCCGAGAGATGCTTGGCACTTGTTGGCCCTTTTGCCTTCACTCTGCGGTCCAGCTCACCCCTAAACCATCTCGATTGGGTTCAGGTCCGGTGACTGTGGAGGCCAGGTCATCTGGTGCAGCACCCCATCACTCTCCTTCTTGGTCAAATAGCCCTTGATGACTTCAGTGTGACTCTACAATTTTCATAGTCATGAAAATAAAGAAAACTCTTTGAATAAGAAGGTGTGTCCAAACATTCGGTCTGTACTGTACATACAGAGTTCGTCATGTAGTATAATGCTTTGTATGACTGTCCAGCATTTAAGCATAAAAAAAAAGAATATAATTTAAGAAAAAAATAAAGTCGATAAATAAAAAAAAAAGTATAAACTATAGAAAATATATGTATATACATGTATCTAGACGGGGATGGATGCGTAGATATTCACAGGAGAAATTAAAGTGATTTAGAGTAAATAAACAATAAAACAAAACTGATTTGTGTCAATAAACATCTCACTGCCATCAGAATGACAAGTCTTTTAGTCACTGTTCACAAACAAGATCGTCAATATGTGGCAGTGCACGGTTTCAGTGTTTCCTGGTGCAAAACAGTAAAATGGACATCACTTATAATCTTACACTCCAGTGCTCATGTTAGTTCTCACTCTCCAGTGTTTTGTATTGTTTAAAGACTATAATCAAACTCTTGATGTCACCCAAATGAGGATGGGTTCCATTTTTGAGTCTGGTTCCTCTCAAGGTTTCTTCCTCATAACATCTAAGGGAGTTTTTCCTTCACCACAAATTGCTAATGCTTTGATACATTCGTTTAATCGATTGTGTACAAGTGTCTTCTGTTTCCTACATTATCAATTGTTTATGTTCATGTTGATCAAAATATATTATACTGGTTTCACCGGAATAGTCTCAACCCTCATTTAATGCAAAATGGTTAAACCAGATGTTATAATCTGTCAAGCTTAAATTTCTAGAACAGTTTTTCTTAGTTGCTTAGGAGCGTTTCTCAAATCTTCCTTAATATTTGCAAACCAGTGAGTGCAAAACAATTTGTACAAACAGCACAACACATTGGATTTCGTACAAAAGCCTGTACTTTTCGCAAAATCCTTAGTTCATCTCTCAAAAGTAAGTATTTGTGTCAGTGAACATCTCATTCCCATCAGAATGAAAAGTCCATATGTCATTGTTCACAAACAAAATCATCAACATGTTTAGTCATGTTGTCAGTATGATGCACAGTTTCAGTGTTTCTTGATATAAACGATGGTTTGGATCACAGTGAATGAAAATGCACAAAATTTGACTTTCTTTCTTTTGGCATCATTGAGTTTCAGCAGCACAAAATCATTTATTTGATTTAATATTTGATTTATATTGATTATAAGAGACCAAACAGCACCTTTTTTTTAATGTACTGTACAAGTATTGGTTTGTTTCTTAGTAGAACATCCATTTTCAGAATGTATAATTCTTTGTTTTGCTCTGACTGTATTCACTCTCCAACTGAAGGATCACAAGATTCACCTTTGACCTGTTTTCAAGAACTGGTTGATTATTGGTCGATCTGATGCCGTTCACTCGCCTTCATTAGTGACATTCAAGATTCATCTGCACAATTTATCAATCCAACATATTTACAAAATAAAGTTTAATTAAAATGTTAGATGATAGATGATGACAACTGGTTTAATCATTTTGCATTCGATAACGTATACAATGAACCGATGCCGAGATGTTTTAGGGGTTAAAACTATTCGGGTGAATCAACATGAACAGAAACAACTGATAATGTTAGAAACAGCAGACACTTGAACACAATCAATTAACTAAACGTACAAAAGTGTTCACAATTTGATCAAAGCAACAAGAAATATTTTTATGATGAGCACAAATGACTAAATGATGTGGAGGTTGAACAAGTAGTTTTGAGAAATTTCATTTCTGATCTGAGAAACGCTCCAAAGCGACTGAGAAAAAACTGTAAACATTGTTTTTGTAAATGTATTTTAAATGTATGGATTGTGCAGATGAATCTTGAATGTCACTAATGAAGGGGAGTGATCGGCATCAGATCAACCAATGATCTAATAGTTCTCTAAAACAGGTCAAAGGTGAATTTCATGAACCTTTAATTGGTGACAGCCAGAGCAAAAAACAGAATTACAATTTCTAAAAATAGATGAACAACCTGGAAACACACAATTACAGCACAGCAAAAGTGTGAATCCTGTCAGTTGTTTTGCCATGTACATTTTCAGTCATTGTAACCCATACTGTAGTTTTGCATCAGGATATACTGAATCTATGCACTGACAATATGACTAAACATTTAGAACATCTTGTTTGTAAACAATGGCAAAAGGACTTGCCATTCTGATGGCAATGAGATGTTCATTGACACTTCCTTTTGAGCGATAACTAAGGATTTGGAGAAAAGTACAGGCTTACTAGACTTGAAATGCTCTAAAACAACTGAGGAAAAACTGTAAGAATGATTCAAGAAATGCTCCAAAGCAACTGAGGTAAAACTCTAAGACTATTCAGGCGAGAACGAGCTAATATATTTGGATCAACACGACAAATGATAATGTAGGAAACAGCAGACAATTGTACACAATCAATTAAACGAATGTACCAAATGTCAGGATCTTCCGGGCACACGGCATGCACCTTCGTCGGCGGCCATCTTGCCGTTTTTCCCGGGCCTCCCAGTATTTAAGGACACCAAGACTTTAGCTCTGGGCCAGATGATCTAACCGGCTTCCAAAGTCCCTGAGGATTTTTCTTGCCTACCTGTTCCTGCTCCTGCTCCTGCTTCTGTCCCCTGTTCTGCTCTGTTTTGGTTTTGACCTCTGGACTGTTTTTTGTTTGTCTTTTGCTCTGCCCCATTGCTCAGTTTGCCGGTTTATGGATTTTTGCATTGTTTTGGTTCTTGGTTTTGGTTCTCTCCCTGCTTTGCCCTCTTTGCCTGTTTTGACCCTGGACTGTTTTTGAGCTTTGTTTTTGCCTTGCCCCTTTGCTCTGCTCTTTATATTAAAACCTTTTCTACATACCCCTATGACATCCTGCATTTGGGTCTCATCCAGTCACTCAACCAGTCACACTCACACTCTCTGACACCAAAGCGTTCGCAATTTGTACAAAAACGACTAGAAATTGCTTTTATGATGTGCACAAGTGACGACATGACGTAGAGGTTGAACAAGTACTTTTAAGAATTTCGTTTCTGATCTGAGAAACGCTCTAAAGCGACTTAGAAAAACTGTAAACAAACAGCAATTACACTGTAACAGGAAATAAATGAATCAAAAAGGATAGTCATTGATACATCATTGGAAAAAGGAAAAAAGGACCGCTACAGGGATCAACATGCTGTTTCCTGCCTTCCCCCAGGTATAAGGATACATACACTACCGATCAGTGAAGCTGTATGTGCTTTGTGTTTGCGTGTCAGACATCTTGATCTCCTTCAAAGAAATCATGAGACATGATGGATGACCTTCACTGCAGGCGATGAGGAGAGCAATTTTGTGGTTATGCAAACAAAGCTGACTTTGATGCAAAGTGCCCCAGACTAGACACAAATGTTCATGACTCGTAAAAGGGCAAAACTCCCTGCAAGAAATAACACACATGGATGAGAAGTGGATGAGAAGCAGGATAGGTGTAGGAAGGTTTTGGGCAGGGGGGTGTGCAGGGGGGCAGATGGATGTAGTGCAAAGGAACAAGCGAGGTTGCCGGAGTGCCGAAGTGCTTTAATTAAACAGGCCGGCAAGTCCTCCGAGCACAATACATTATCATATTACCACATAATTAGTTTGTTTTTTCCACTTGAAATGAGAAAGCGGGTCAACTGTGGAGCTAATGCTTGAGGCAGGGAAAGTGAAAGCCACCCTTTACCCTCATCTTTTACAAACACTAACATCACACCACATAGTTGTACAGTAATATCTTGGATAGATCTGGTTGTTCTGTAGGAGCGAGAACAAATCTTTCATTGAATGGAAGTCCAGAACGCTGCACATAGACTCCGAGTCTTGGCATCGCTCTTGTCTCATTTAAAGACCAACCGTCTTTGTAAAAACTTCAGGTTGAGCTTTTGAGATTGCTGTGGAGTTGTGGAGATTTATTTAGCCACAAGGGTACTGATGTGGATGAGGTGAGGAGGCCTGGAGCAGTCAGTGTTCACATTCATTTTGTTCAATAGGGTTGAGGTCAGAGCTCTATAGCAGGAGATCTTCCATATCTTCCAACCCATGTAAAGCATATCTTCATTGAGCTGGCTTTGTGCACGGGGGCATTGTCATGCTGGAACAGGTTTGAGTCTCCTAGTTGAAGTGATGGGAAAACTTCATGCTACCACATTCAAAGACGTCCTATACAATTGTGTGTCTCCAACTTTGTGGTAACAGTTTAAGGAAGAACCACATATGGCTGGAAAGGTCACATGTCGTAATATGTTTGTCAATACTTACTTATTGTTGACTTGAGAAAGTAAGAGAGGTTCTATTGCACATATTCTTTCAAAACAATCATATTCATCGGATTACAATATATGGCTATAATGCAGCGTTCCACTTCATCATGTTCAATAGAGTTGAGGTCAGAGTCAGATTGTGTCTTTTTGTATATTTCTTGCAACCTTGTACATGGTACACAGGCATTTCCAAGTAGGATACAATCATTTCATACAGTATAATCTATGAAATCTAGCTTGTTGTATTACCGCATAATGCACACTTCATCTTTAATGAATAAGACGATTTATTTAATGCGATGACGAACACCTTGTTTGTTTTTGCTCTTTAAAAACCTTGAATCTCACCCATCTCAGTAATCTGAGAGGGTGTGCACTGTCCATCTCTCAGCCAATGCTTGGCCTCAATTAAAAAAAAGACTGAACAACTTCGTCCAAGTCCTGTACAGTACGTGATGTCTGCAGCAATAGATTAGCCAGAAGCTAAAATGATCACACATTCTGCACTTGTGCTCGCTGAAGCAGCAGCAGTAACTACACATTAGAGAGAACAACTGGAAAAGACTTGGCCACCATCCTAGTTCCTACATTAGCACAGACTGCTTAAAGATAAGCAAATGAGCAGATCTTTGTCTGATTTTCTTTACATTGTTTGACTGACGGCAGACGTACAAGAATTTGGAATTCTGTTTCACTAGAAATCGAAACGAAATGTAAAATAAAGAACATGTTTACGTGACACTTGAATGTAAAAATCTGTAAACATAAGATGTAAAAAAATGGTCTGTGGTTGTAGACTCCTTGTTCCAAACAAGTAGAATCAACTGAATCAACTGGTAGAATCAGTAGAATCAGAAAACCTAAAGCCACTCTGGCCCATTTCAAGCACAATAAAAATTCCCTGATATAAGATAATATGAGAAATAAGCAATTGATAAACAGGAAGCAGTAATTATATAACAAGTTATAATTAGGAACAGGTGCTAGTACTAATGAGGCAGGAATACTGGGGTGGTATAAAATCCTCTGCATAACTATAGACATGCATGATTTCCCATACTGTAATAATTGTAATTTATTATTCTTCACATGCCAACTCCAGCTTTGTCTCCCCATGACCACCCGTACCTAAGAAATTAGTCCCCTGCAAAATGTAAATAAAAACAGCATGCAATGATTTGCAAATCTCATAAAACCATATTTTATTAAAATGTTCTCTTTATTTACATTTCAAGGCTGCAACACATCTCACAAACATTGGAACGGAGCAAGAAAAGTGTGGAAAGGTACGTGTGATTATAGTTAAGCAGTTTGACAAGTCAATTCAAGTTTATTTCTATTGCGCTTTTCACAACAGACATTGTCTCAAAGCAGCTTTACAGAATTGAACAGTTAGGGTGAATGGTGTGTATTTATCTCTGATGAGCAGCCGTGGCGACTGTGGCAAGGAAAAACTCCCTTAGATGTTATGAGGAAGAAACCTTGAGAGGAACCAGACTCAGAAGGGGAACCCATCCTCATTTGGGTGACATCAAGATTGTGATTATAGTCTTTAAACAATACGGAACACTGGAGAGTGAGAACTAACATGAGCACTGGAATGTAAGATTATGAGTAATGATCTTTCTACAGTCTTATACAGTCATTTGTGGTTATAAAACCAGGAGCTACTGAGCAACTCATAAAATAGCGAAACAGGGCAGTAAGATGATGGGGTATAAATAGTGTATCTTAGAGAGGCAGAGTGTCTCAGAAGTAATAATGGGTGTCGCTTCACTAAACTGTGATAAACTGTGTCTACAAATTGTGGAACAATTTCAGATGTTCCTCAACATCAAATTGCCAAACAGTTTTATCGTTTACTGCATTTAAAACGGTCATGATTCTGTAATGGGCTCATTAACACCTCCAGAAATCATTTCTGGTCTATTTGCCATGTCTACCACAAATGCAGGTTAAGAAGAAGACATGCAAAGAAGAAGACATGCAAGAACATGATCCAGAAACGCATTCTGCATCTATTTTATTTGCATGACTTTGTAGAAGAGTTCGGGGTGCTGAACTGTCCTGCCTGCACTTTAGACCTGAAAACATGTGTTGCATCATAAACCAAAAAATACAACAAAGGACACCCAGAACTGTTGAGCAACTAGAATCTTGTATCAGAAACATATAGGAGAACATTCTTCTCCCAAAACAGCTCAGTTTCCAGATGTATACAGACAGAAGACCTAATTCTGTGTTAAACATGACCCTGTCCCAACTTTTTTGAGACGTGTTGCAGCCATCAAATTTAAAACGACTGTATTTTTTTTTTTTTTATAATATATAGTCTCAGTTTAAACGTTTGATGCGTTTTTTTGTTTTAATGTGAATAGAATAGCAATTAATGGGATTTAAACCTCCTTGCATTGTTTTTATTTACATTACACGGTGTTCCAACCTTTTTTGGAACTGGGCTTGTATAAATTCTCATGATTGCTAGAAAGTCTTTTGTGTTGCTGCATGGTTTTTAAGTCATGTTTTTGTTCCTCGGTCCTTGCTCATAATGTCTCATGTTTTCTTCTGATTTAGATTATTCGATCAACTTTTACTATATTTCTTTCTCATGGACTTGCCAAAGTCTGTCTAAGGAGCTTCCTATTCCGCTTCTCCCCATGCAAACATATTCATCCCACCGTATTTCTGTACCAGGAAACTTGATTCCAGCAGTTGGATGGTGAATCTTTGCTGGGTGGCAGATACAAAAACAAAGCAGCAGCGTGGCTTGAGTCCAGTGATCTGGTCGCTTTCCAGTTGGTGTTTAATCACATATCTGTAGTTAGTGCTGGAGCCTTTGCTTTTTACAGCCAGCTGAAATCAGAGAGGGCTGAGTACAGCAGGTCAGGAGAAAAGAGCTGACTGCATTGAGCTTAGCCTGATCAGGTGTGCAATTTAACTCTGGAGACAAGGAAGGATGAAGATGACAACCAAAAGATGAAAGGTTGTTAAATGGAATGGGGGGTATGGGTGGTATTAATGGTGGTAGTGGTGGTGGGGAACCATGCCAAGATCATGAGCTTTTTGCCAAAAGTAGACCTGCCAAAACTGGACGACCCTTGTCCTCTCTGTCTCTCTGCAGACATGTGGTGTCTCTGACAACAAGGTGCCAATATGGCCTGTGTTTGGGGCTGTATATGTGTCCCTGAATGTGAATGTGGCCAAAGCGAATTCGTGAAGAACCATATTAAAGACAGAAAGCTAGAAACGGTGACTTGTCCCAAAGCATGCACTATTAAAGTCAAGGAAAAGCAAATATTACTGCATTTATATTGTAAAATGTTCATATGGAACATTTATGAAGAGTAAAAATGGCCTTGCATATTATGACATTATTATACAGAATTTTCAGGGACTTCTTGGATAATCACATTCAAAAGCAGTCTTTTGATTGTATTCTGAACACAGCTTTAATGTACAGCTGAAAACTACAGAAATGACAGGATCCCATGAGCACTCACACAAATGAACGTGCATCCCAATGAGATTCCCTGTGAATCAGAAACAGAGCCGCATTGATGTGGATGCATGCAAATTAGGAAGGAAATGTCACATTTGCATACATTCCGGGTGACCCCCAGTGCCTGGCAGCGAACACTGGCGTCTCTGACAGTTCGGGCATTGCCCGGTCCAGACACGTTGATTTGCATATGGGCGTGGTCTTCCGAACCACCCCGGGTTACGCGCCCATCTCTCGGAGGGACGTGATTGAACATGACAACTGAGACAGGGACACGCGCACGTGCAATGCGCGTTCGCAAGAGCTGATTCATTAATGTTTGTTATTGTGGCGGTTGGTTGTGTGTTGTGAAACAATCATATTTATTCATGCTATTACAGTTTTTCCCAGTCGCCTTGGAGCATTTCTCAAATCATCCTTAAGATTTGCAAATCAGTAAGTGCAATCTCAAAACAATGTGAACAAACAGCACAATACATTGGATTTCTTGCAAAAGCCTGTTTTTTGCTCAAAATCCTTAGTACTTCTCTCAAAAGTAAGTATTTGTGTCAATGAACATCTCATTGCAATCAAAATAACATGCCCTTTTATCATTGTTTACGAACAAGAGAGTCAAAATGTTACACTTCTTAGGCAGAACTGCACATGCCGCACTATACAGTGTAATCTGTCTCTACCCCCTGACGTCCCAGTCTGTCGGGCCTCAGATTTTCATCCACATCACAACAGATATCATCCATTGCGATACCATTGTGAGGCCATGACTGACAACATGGTCCACAACAGTGGCTCTAATTTAATGTGAAATGTGTCTATGTCTCTGGCCTCTTCTTCATCTTCCTCTTCCTCTATTTTGCCTCCTGACCCTTCCAGCACGCATCCTCATTCCTGGCTCTCGACCATGTTCGTTTCCTAGTTGTTCATCCATTTTCAACAATTGTAAATCTGTGTTTTGCTCTTTTTATATACACTCGCCAATTACAGTAAAGGTTCAAGAGATTCAGCCTTGACCTATTTTAGATAACTAGTTGATTATTGGTTGATCTGAAAGTAAACACGCCCCTTCATTAGTGACATTCAAGGTTCATTTGCACAATTCATTAATTTAAGACACATTTACCAAAAATTTTTAAAAGAACTGTGAAGAAGAAGAAGAAGAGCTTAACAAACTTTGACAACTGGTTTAACCATTTTGCATTTAATGACTTATGCAATGAACTGGTGCCTAAATGTTTTGGGGGTTAAGACCATTTAGGTGAAACTAGTATACAGTTTTTCTCAACTGCTTTCAGTCATTTCTCACAACAGAACTGCATTTCTCAAAACTATTCGTCCCACCGTCAGAACCTGTTGTCAGTTTTTCACATCATATCAGAAATGTCTTGTTGTTTTCATCAATTTGCAATTGCTTTTGGACAACATGCAAATGGTTCTGTACATCTGTCAGCTGCTATTGACAATTCTTGTTGCTTTTGTCCTGCTGTGCAAAATAACTTGTCCTGGTTCTCAGCTGAAATGTCACAACCAACAAACCAATTAGTCTTTTTCTCAGGTTGGAAGTCTGTACTATCAAAATGAGTGAACATGTTCTCAGAATTGTTTGTCTGTACAGATTTCTACAAATTGTGAGCACATGTTTGCTAAGAAATATGTCCAGAATTGACCAATTGCTCTCAGGTGAGTTTTCACCTTCGTTAACAAAGAGAAACATGTGATAGATAGATAGATAGATAGATAGATAGATAGATAGATAGATAGATAGATAGATAGATAGATAGATAGATAGATAGATAGATAGATAGATAGATAGATAGATAGAAAAGAAAAAGTAGATACAGATAGATAGATAGATAGATAGATAGATAGATAGATAGATAGATAGATAGATAGATAGATAGATAGATAGATAGATAGATAGATAGATAGATAGATAGATAGATAGATAGATAGATAGAAAAGAAAAAGTGACCAGACAGACATTTTCTCGTTTGTGGCTTTTAGATGTAGTATTTCTCACAAAGCTAAATATTTAGATTATTATTGTAAAAGACAAACATACCCTTGATAAGCCCTCTGTTAACAGGAGTAGGAGGACACGCAACGTGAGACACTGAGACTTCACACAACCTCAAAAAACACACAGCCACTGGATTATACAGGCATTTCTCTTTATTTAAATATATTTATAATGAAGGTATTGAATTGTTTGTTTGAAGGGGTGCAAGATTCGAACGTTATATGGTTTTCTAATTATTATTTGTTGTACGGAAAAATTATTAATATTAGCATTTGTGCCTGATTTTTTAAATATGTCTAATATTAATAATTACCTGATCACCTCAGATACCTCAGATCAGTAAATATCACTCAACATTACAAAAAAGAAATAAAAAAATCACTTCACAGAAGACTGCCCTCTGCTGGATTAAATCAGAAAAAACTTTGATGTCGAGAACAAAGTGGATCTCTTCAGTTCCAGTGGAGTCTTACTCCAACACATTGTGCAAAGTTTCCTGCCTGAAAACACATTATAAATACAATTAACTAATCAGGCATGTTAGCCAGACATTTCCTGTGCTGTACTCTGGCCCTCAGGGCCTCGTTGAAAAACTGATAAAACAAAGACTTTAAAAATAATAACTCAATCTCACAACTGTGATCTGATTCAACAGGAAAGCTGTTTTTTGCGTGCGACTTCTTTATAATGCATTAGAACTTGATTTGCCTGCATTTGCAATTCAGAACTTATTAAACAAGTCTAACATTTCTGTGATGCAAATGAGAGGAAATGATTTTTGCCATAATGATTAATACATTTGTTTGATTTGTTGATTAGGTCCTCAAATCACATCGCTTTCTCATTTCTGGGTCAGACCTTCGCCAGAGGCAGTTCATCTGAACGGTCAGATTGCGTTGCAAATATTGAAAATATTTGCGCATGCCTTGTAGGTTAAAGGACAAGGATTGCCGCAAAGCCTCGTCTAATGCATATAGACAATTGTAAATATAGTCATTGTTCATATTTTATTAATTACAGAGTTTATTTTTATTTTGCCGATAATGCACGCTCCCTTTTTTGTTTCGCGAGAGTGCATTGATCTAATTTGTTTATTATTCACAGTGGTGTAAAGAATTTGAGTAAATGTCCTTTGTTACTATACTTAAGTAATTTTTTTTGTCTGTTTTCTAGTTTTGCCATTTTGATCAAAGACATGAGCATCGTTTTTTTTCTACTCAACTACATTTATGATTCAGAAGATCAACCTTTTACTCCACTCTATTTTAATTGATAATGAGTGTAATGATGACATGTTGCACCTCTGTTGAAGATGTCATTAAGCCTCAACACTCCTCTACACACATCTGCTGCCTGGGAGCGTCTTTTTACCACCGCTGGCCTCATTTTCAGGCCAAAAATAGCTTAAATAAATTCCAAAATACTTCAAGAAACAACTTTTTTTTTTAAGTCGAATAAAAAGATTGGCCATCTCTGAGACATAGAGCTGCATCAAGTCACAGACAGCTGAATATTCTTTCACTTTATCTAAAATGATGGATTTTCATTTTATTTGTCTATTGAAAAATAAATCTTTTACTACTGACATGATACTGTCATTTTATTGGTTAATTAGACAGACAGACAGACAGACAGACAGACAGACAGACAGACAGACAGACAGACAGATAGATAGATAGATAGATAGATAGATAGATAGATAGATAGATAGATAGATAGATAGATAGATAGATAGATAGATAGATAGAAACTGCTGATTAGATAGATAGATAGATAGATAGATAGATAGATAGATAGATAGATAGATAGATAGATAGATAGATAGATAGATAGATAGATAGATAGATAGATAGATAGAAACTACTAATGGGATAGATAGATAGATAGATAGATAGATAGATAGATAGATAGATAGATAGATAGATAGATAGATAGATAGATAGATAGATAGATAGATAGATAGAAACTACTGATTGGATAGATAGATAGATAGATAGATAGATAGATAGATAGATAGATAGATAGATAGATAGATAGATAGATAGATAGAAACTGCTGATTGGATAGATAGATAGATAGATAGATAGATAGATAGATAGATAGATAGATAGATAGATAGATAGATAGATAGATAGATAGATAGATAGATAGATAGATAGATAGATAGATAGATAGAAACTGCTGATTGGATAGATAGATAGATAGATAGATAGATAGATAGATAGATAGATAGATAGATAGATAGATAGATAGATAGATAGATAGATAGATAGATAGATAGAAACTGCTGATTGGATAGATAGATAGATAGATAGATAGATAGATAGATAGATAGATAGATAGATAGATAGATAGATAGATAGATAGATAGATAGATAGATAGATAGATAGATAGATAGATAGATAGAAACTGCTGATTGGATAGATAGATAGATAGATAGATAGATAGATAGATAGATAGATAGATAGATAGATAGATAGATAGATAGATAGATAGATAGATAGATAGATAGACTAAACGGTGGATCAAATCACAGTCAATGCTGAATATTTACTTTTACTTTATCTATAATGATTTACTTTTATTTGATTTGTCTATTGAATACTAACGATTTTTCTACTTTGGGACAAGATCCTGTCATTATATTTGCTAATTGAAGATCCCATTTTGAAAGATCGCTTTACTACTTTGTCTTCTATTTTTTCATTTGGTCTTTGTTGCATTCTGGCGTTAAAAAGGCGGTCGGGTTGATGTTGTTAATGCAGTTTGCGGTGTACAGTTTGATTTGTGTTTTAGGAAATAAAAACTCACAAATCAGCTGTATCGGATTCTTCTCTACGACGTGCCTTGGTGTCGAGGACTCGTGCAACTTTTGAGCTTACGTTCGATATGTCAAATACTCAAGTGCTGTTCAATTTTTACTCGAGTTGTATCGGGATTGAGTATTTTTTTATATTGTATTACAATAATTTACCTATACTTTAATTCATGATTTACAGCTACTTTTTTTACGATTCCACTTTAACTTCCGCTTTTTACCTCTGATTTGTTGAAACACATCTGATTAGCAAAATTAGAACGTATTGCAAAAACACATTGCAACATACAAACTAGTATATGCATGTAGAACCCTCATTTATCAGCGTACTCAACATTTTTGTTCTGCTCTCACTATTCCAAGAATGTGTTTTTGCAGTGCATTGATGCTGGACTGCTACACCTGAGGCTTAAAAATATTATGCAATTTCAAAACTAGCACATTTATTATCGATTAACCTGGGAACCTAGAATTCCCATGTACTAAAGACAAAATGTTGGTGCCAATCGATTTTGCAACACTGGCACATGTTTAATAAGTACCCCTACGTGCAAAGATTTGCATGTAACGGTACTGAAAGAACCACACAACAGAGAGCAGTAGTGCACTTTGCTTTTCTTAGCTTACAATCCTTGAGAGGAGCTGCAACAAGGCCTACGGAAGGACTGGAGTGAATGGGAATGGTGTCTCCGGAGCTGTTGGCTGCAGTTAAAGACCTGGCTGTGAACAGCGGGGACAGAGAGCAGATTTCACTCTTCAAACACGATCTTTCTCAGCCAGACCTAGACTGTGAGTCGCTGCCAGGCTCTCATCACAGCCAGCCTGGCCACATTCTCTGTGAAAAGCCGTTTTGTTTGTTGTGTCATTTTGCTGCTCCAAAAAAAAAAAAAAATCAAGATGGTTTTGTATGTGTGTGTGTATGTGTGAAGGAGGGGCAGGTGTTGGAGGGTCTGCACATGTGCCCACACGGGGGAACCGAGACGTCCATCTCAAGCTGGGCAGGTTCCTCGTCATATGGCAATCTTGCACACAACACATGGTTCTCGGCGAATACGTCAGCCGCATCAACCACAACTACAAAGCAACACAAGCCCACTGTTCAGCCGCCAGTGCCATGTTGGAAAGGCAAGGTGATGAACAGAGATGCAGGGCCTCAAATGTTGCAGAGAGAAACCGGATAGGAATTCGTCGACCGAGCCAAACGTTGGAGAACCCACACGATCCATTGCTCTCCGTCCGACGGAGCGTACACCGCTGCAATATTAACAACCCTGGAGTGTTTCTCAAATGTGCACTTTAATAACTTCGGTAATATGAGAAGGCAAATCCTTTAATTACTTTTTATGAGGGTATCAATAATTCAGAGACTCTATTATGGAAAGGACAAATTGGAATATACGTACACACATGGCAACCAAAGTGTTTGGGAAGCCATGTCCTTTTCCTTCAGGTAAGAATTTGCTGGTGTATAACAGCACAAAGGGATTTACGTAGAAATGTTTTAACTCCATGAAGAAGAAGAAGAGCCTTTATTTGTCACATGTACATTAAAGCACAGTGAATTCGCATATCCCAGCAATTTTTCGGAAGCTAGGGTCAGAGGCAGCCATGATACAGTGCCACTGGAGCACAGAGGGTTAAGTGCTTTGCTCAAAGGCCCACGAGTGGTGGCTTGGCAATGCCAGGGCTTGAACTCCCAACCAGTATCTCAGATCCTAAACCACGGATCTCTCACATTCCCATGATGGTGTCAGACAAGCAGTAACCACCAAGAGGAGGTCACGTATTATATATTGACTGCTCAAGAAAGTACAATATATAATTAAAACCAATTGGACCTACAGCATGTAAAGCTCCAAATACCAGAACTACTAGATGATCGTGCTTAATGATCAAGAAAATACTTCATGCAACAAAACAAATGATTAAAAAAAAGACACCCTTGCCTATATCCAGCCCTTTCACTCTGTCTGCCTATCCAGACGCTCCAGCATTGTGCACCAGATTGCCAGACCCCCTCTTTCTGCCACACATCAGTACCCAGCCTGCTGCCTGCTCCCTGAAGGACAGACCAACACCTGCTGTTGGCAAGCAGTACCTTCCATTCTCAGCCTCCCCCAGCACCATCTTAGTGAAGCCCAAATGCTCCGAGGTGACACGGGAAAGGTTGGTGTATGGATGGTGTTTGGGAGTCACCACTGGCTCTTCATCGACCCTGGCTCTTCATCCTTCTATATGATTCGCCTGTAACTATATCACTATGGCTTGTGGTGAATAGATACTTGGGCAAACACATATCATACCCTTGTGCTCCAGTACATCTGATCTCATGCACATTATTATCTTGTGCTTGTTTATATTATAAACAGCAGAACTCCAGGTGTGTGCCACCTCAAAGAGAGGAGATGCCCACCCCACACCGATCAAGATGTATCTAGAGACCTACGAGCTCCAGTTGGATCCAACTTCATAAAGATTTACCACATTGGATTCCAAGGATAAACAACCTCTTGATCAAGACTCAAAATAATATGCTACATAGGCTATTTTTCCATCATTGAACATCTAAAGGCTTTGGCATGGAAGAGTTGGTGTTTTGGTGTTAAAATCTATAATGATCTTGGATGTTGAGCTGGTTTATGAGTTGCTCAGGAGCTCCTGGTTCAACAACTCCATCTGTAGAAAGGATATTTCTAATAATCACACACTCTGATGCTTATCATATTTCTCAGTCTCTGGTGTTTTAATGATTTATAATCCCACTCTTGGTGTTACCCAGATGATGATGGGTTGGATTTTTGAGTGGTTTTTTACAAGGTTTCTTTTTCAGACCATCTAAGGGAGTTTTTCCATGCAACAGTCTCCCTGGGCTTGCTAATCAGGGAATACATTTAAATATATGTACATTTTGTTCTATAACAATGTCTATTGTTAAAAACGCTATAGAAAAAATGTAACTGAATTAAATTGAATTGAATATGCCAATGAGTTCTCACGCTGACTAAGTATTAGATTATACCATAATGCACCTTGTGGTTCAACTAGACCCTATATATGGTCACCCTATATATGGTCACATAGCATCATGCCAATTACTTACTATAATATGACAATAATGTTTAATTAACACCAACTCATTACAAAGACTCGTTATTCCCATTTTCACACATAGCGTGCATATTAATTCACTTTACTCTCACTAATACCTTCTTCATCCCTGTCTGGATGGATGCTAAACCCATCCTGAGAACACTGGTGAGGCTGGAATACACCCCTAAATGAAATTTCTCATACGCACACACACACACACACACACACACACACACACACACACACACACACACACAAACACACACACACACACACACACACACACACACACACACACACACACACACACACACACACACTGGGGGGAAACTGGAAGACCAGTCAGCCAACAGAAACCATCAAGCCTTTACTATCAAGAAATGCCTTCAGAAGGAAATCCTCTCATATATATAATGATCATTACTGCGGCTTTAATTATTCATATTCATATCATGACCTCATATTAAAAACAAATTGTTCTCACAATACATTTTTGGTTGAGAACTTATCGCATAGTGTCCATACCCAGAAGAGGAAACCACCCTTATCTTAAGTTTTGTTTAGGTCAAATGTCAAGTAGACACATGGCTGAGATAAAGTATTATCCGAAATATGAATCGGGATTAAATATGGTTTATGTGATAGAAAGTTTCTGTGCCACACATTATTTCCAGGAAATCATTTCCATTTTGTTCCTCTCCATTCCTGAGGCTATACATCTGAAAAGGCCAGTGAGCTCTCATTAAGAGTACCAGCTGGTTTATGGTAATTTCGGGTCTGAAATTGTGATGCTTGTAATGTACACTAGGTTAAAGCAGAGGAAATACACAGTGAGGAAATACATATATATATATATATATATATATAGAGAGAGAGAGAGAGAGAGAGAGAGAGAGAGAGATAGATAGATAGATAGATAGATAGATAGATAGATAGATAGATAGATAGATAGATAGATAGATAGATAGATAGATAGATACATATATACATATATACATATATACATATAAACAAACAAATAGGGAACAAGTGGGAGAAACGCAATTAAGATGGTTTGGTAATGTGCAGAGGAGGGACATGAAGTACATGTGTCTTCTTCTTTTTTTTCTTCTTCTTTTGGCTGCTCCCATTAGGGGTCGCTCCATTCCCCTCTGTCCTCTACATCTGCCTTTTTCAAAACAACTACCTGCATGTCTTCCCTCACCACATCCATAAACCTCCTCCTTGGTCTTCCTCTTTTCCTCCTTCCTGGTGTCTCCATCCTCAGCATTCTCCTACTGATATACCGCATGTCCCTCCTCTGCACATGTCCAAACCATCTCAGTCTCGCCTCCCTCACCTTGTCTCCAAAACGTTATACGTGCTCTGTCCCTCTAATAAACTTATTTCTAATCCTGTCCATCCTTGTCACTCCCAACAACAAACCTCATCTTATCCTATCCACTTCCTGCTTCACCATCTTCACACCATCCAACCTTCTCTCTCTCTTTCATATTCCTCATTAATCACCTGCATAAAAAATTATCTTCATCTTCACAACACACTCTCCTCACTAGTCCACACATTTTAATCTCCATCCTTTATTGCTCTAACTTGCAGCACATCCTTCCCAGCTCGGTTCCTCTGCCTGGCCAATCACTACAAATGCTTTTCTCCTTCCTCAGTGTCCAACTTCTCCTACAGCTACTCGTATGCCTTTTCCTTGGCTTTCACCACATACCTCTTTACCTGCTGCTGCATCTCCTTGTACTCCTGCCTACTTTTCTTATTACTCTGTCGATCCCAATTCTGTTTCTCCATCCTCTTTCTCCTTATGCTTTCCTGCACTTCCTCATTCCACCACCACGTCTCTTTGCCTCCCTTCTATTTCCAGATGTCACACCAAGAACCTTTCTAGCTGTCTCCTTTATTACTTCTGCAGTAGTTACCCAATCATCCAGCACCTCTTCACCACCACCGAGCCTCTGTCTGACCTCTTCCCTGAACCTCACACTACACTCTTCCTCCTTCAGTTTCCACCATCTTATTCTTCTTTCAGTCTTCACTCTCCTCCTCTTCTTCTTCGCCTCCAAAACCATCCTACAGACCACCATCCGATGCTGTCTATCTACACTGTCCCCTGCCAACATCTTACAGTCTCCAATCTCCTTCAGGTTGCATCTCGTATATAGAACATAGTCCACCTGTGTGCACCTTCCTCCACTCTTATACGTCACCCTATGATCCTCCTTCTTCCTAAAATAAGTGTTCACCACTGCCATTTCCATCCTTTTAGCAAATTCTACCACCATCTGCCCTTCCACATTCCTCTCCTTAAAACCATACCTACCATCACCTCCTCATCACCTCTGTTCTCTTCACCTACATGCTAATTTAAATCTGCCCCATCACTAATCTTTTATTTCCAGGTACACCTTTTACCAGTTCATCTAACTCACTTTCTCCTCCATCTCACAACCCACTTGAGGAGCATAAGCACCGATGACATTTATCACCCATTCCCCACCCCTTTTAATTCCAGCTTCACGTTCATCAGCCTATCAGAAACTCTCTTCACCTCCACCACACTCTTACTGTACTCATCCTTCAGGATCACCCCAACACCATTTCTCTTTCCATCCACACCATGATAGAACAGTTTAAACCCAAAGAAGAAGAAAAAGAAATAGAATATATTTATTATTGATTGATCAGGGAAATGTTAAATGCAAACTTGAAATGCAATAAAAACCAATAAAAATATTAATAATAAAAAAATTTAAAGAATAATTTTTGTATTATTAGTAAAATAAAATAATATTATTTATTTATAGAAATAATAATAAATAAATAAAAAATATCAGCCAATAATTTATCTAGAAAATAAATATTTATTTATTTATATATACGAAATGTATCCAGGATTTCAGATATATTTAACTTTGAAATCAATGTACTCTGTTTCATATATTTTAAATATTGTCTGATTTCTGCACGATCATCTGCCAATAAAATAATTAAAAGCTGGATAATCTTATATTTAATGCAGAATCATTTCTTAACAAAAATATAAGTTAAAATCGCCAATATTCCAGACATTTTCAGTATACTATATTTCTGCACATTGAATGATTTAGGATCGAAATCAGCTAACCGTGTTTCTTTTACTCCGTTAATAGAGTTGACACTATTCACTTGACAGGCCTCTTTAATCATCTCATTTAACCACTTATTAACCAGCATCTGTCTGAACACGCCCAGAAACAGCGGCATCATTGCCGAGTTCTCTCCTAACGATGATGCTAATTCAGCTCGTTCGCTTTAGATGCATGCTCAGCGCTTTGTGCAAATACAATCTGATGTTATTCAGTTGCTAAGCGAGATAAAGTCAGTTTAATCGAGTGTTTAGCGTTACGCAGTAGTTACATAGAAAAGCCTGATGCAGTACTCATTAAGAGCAGTAAATAATGCTCCCCCTGCACCACAGTCAGTGTCTCCTTCTTCAACAATCATCATTAATCTATTTTAATTATGCATGTCACCATCCTTGACAGTCAATTTTGGTTGAGATGAATGTGACAGAGCAAATAAAACATATTGCAATCACAATGGGTTATAAACACGATAATGCAATGTCTTGTGCCAACAATCTGGTACGCATGGTTTTGTTTTACTATTTTACTCCAGGGCACATCATGGCTTCATTCAGCAGTCCAAAGTGCCCATCAGTGGCTAAGTTCCAGCTCCTATTCAGACCCACGGTTTAAACACAACAGATTGCATATAAATGATACCCGAGAATCATCAGAATGTTCATCAAGAACCCTGGTGCTACATACTACAACAATCACAGAAAACAGAAAACACAGGGCTAAGAACTAGTAAGCAGTGTTGTGCTCGTTACTAAAAAATAGTTAATAGTTACAGTTACTCGTTACTTCATTCAAAAAGTAACTCAATTACTTTGTTGATTACTTACACCAAAAAGTAATGCGTTACTGTTTAAAGTAACTTTTTCGTTACTTTTTTTAAAGAACCTTTTTTAATGTTGCCATTAATGCAAACACAAACACAAAACTGACAAACAGAAATTAATTTTTAAACACTATTTTATTAAAGTCAGAGCAGCACAAACTGAATATAGAACAAGGATTTCTGAAATAAATAACAAAACAAGCTGAATAATAGATTCACAATCAAAAACTAAAGTGGCTTCTGCATCATAAAAGCTGTTGTGTTGAGCTCCTACAAATGTTCCTTTCACAGATTAAGTATGAAAACTATCAACAATGAACAGAACAGAACTTCTAGCTTCTAGATTCGTTGAGTTTCTGGAGGTGCTTCGACAGATTGGAGTTGCTGCTATCGCAGTAGATACAAACCAGAAAGACACAGCTTACATCTGACTAAAAAGTTTTTGTCTTTATGCTCAACTAAAGTGAAATAATGAACATATTTCCACTTTGAGAAACTCGTCTTGCTTTGGCTCGACTCGCCATTACTGTCGCACAGACCTGAATAAACGGAGACACCGCCACAGTGCGTCTTCTTCGTGTTTACAGTGGTTCATCCACCAATCCTACAATGCAGTATTAGTTACTGTCAAAAGTAACTGCGTTACAGTAACGCGTTTTGCCCAACACTGCTAGTGCGTGTCCTCACCACATAAAGTGCATCGTGTGCAACCTGGTGCAAACAGTGCAAAGACAACACAAGACAGTGCAAGACAAATACATAAAAACACAAAATACAAAATACAAAACAGATCCGCCAGTAAACCTGTTGTAAAGTGAACAGTAGCAAAAATGTAAACAAAATGTTGTGCAAAAAAGCAAATAGCAGCAATTCAGAAAAGATGTGCAAAAACAGCATGTAAATAAAAACAGTTTATGGTAATGAAGTAATCTAATGTGACAGATACTGAAGACATGGGTGTGCAACGTGAATACGAGTGTGTGTTGAGTCCAGGTTGTACAGATCAGTCACACAGTGTGTGTGTGTGTGTGTGTGTGTGTGTGTGTGTGTGTGTGTGTGTGTGTGTGTGTGTGTGTGTGTGTGAGTTCAGTTCAGTTCTGTGTTGAGAAGCCTGATGGCTTGAGGGAGGAAACTGTTATACAGTTGTGTGACAGGTGTGTGTGGTCATCCACAATGCTGTTGGCTTTGCGGATGCAGCGTGTGGTGTAAATGTCCATGATAGAGGGGAGAGAGACTCCTATGATCTTCTCAGCTGTCCTCACTATCCTTTGTAGGGTCTTGCGATCTGAGACTGTGCAGTTCCCAAACCAGACAGTGATGCAGCTGCTCAAGATGCTCTCAATGGTCCCTCTGTAGAATGTGGTCAGGATGGGGGAGGGAGATGGGCTTTCCTCAGCCTTCTCAGGAAGGAGAGATGCTGCTGAGCTTTCCTGGTGATAGAGCTGGTGTTGAGTGACCAGGTGAGGTTATCCGCCAGATGAACACCAAGGAATTTGGTGCTCTTGACGATCTCCATGCATGATCCATCGATGATCAGTTGAGAATGGTCGCTCTGTGCTCCCCTTGAAGTCAACAACCATCTCTTTACTTTTGTCAACGTTCAGAGACAGGTTGTTGAGCTCCACACCAGGCTGTTAACTTTTGCACCTCCTCTCTGTATGTTGACCCATCGTTCTTGCTGATGAGACCTACAACGGTCGTGTCATTGGCAAACTTTATGATGTGATTCAAGCTGTGCATTGCTACATAGTCATAAGTCAGCAGAGTGAACAGCAGTGGACTTAGCACACAGCCGTGAGGTGCCCCAGTGCTCAGTCTGGTGGTGCTGGAGATGCTGTTTCTGATCTAGACTGACTGAGGTCTCCCAGTCAGGAATTCCAGGATCCAGTAACAAAGGGAAATGTTCAGGCCCAGTAGGCTCAGCTTCTCAATCAGGTGCTGAGGGATGATCGTGTTGAATGCTGAGCTGAAGTCTATGAACAGCATTCATACATAAGAGTCCTTGTTGTCTTGGTGGGTGAGGGCCAGATGAAGGGTCGTGGAGATGTCATCATCTATGGAGAGGTTTGGAATATACGCGAACTGCATGGGGTCCAGTGTGGCTGGAAGCTGGGTCTTGACATGCCTTATGAAGAGCCTCTCAAAGCACTTCATCATGATGGGTGTGAGCGCAACGGGACAATAGTCATTGAGACAGGAGACAGTAAACTTTTTTGGCACGAAAATGATGGTCGTCGTCTTAAGGCATGTGGGAACAACGTTGCTGCTCAGGAAGATGTTGAAGATGTCTGTAAAGACATCCGCTAGCTGTTGTGCACATTCCCTGAGCACTCTGCCAGGAATGTTGTCTGGTCCAGCAGACTTCCGTGGGTTAACTCTGCATAGAGTTTTCCTCACTTCAGCTGTGGTTAGACAGAGCACCTGGTCACTGGGAGGAGGGGTGGTCTTTCTTGCCACCATGTTGTTCTGCACCTCGAACCAGGCGTAAAAGTCGTTCAGCGCATCTGGGAGGGAGGCGTCACGGTCACAAGTAGGTGATGTCATCTTGTTTGATGGATGCCCTGCCACATGCGCCGGGTGTCTCCGCTGTCCTGGAAGTGGCCATGAATTCTCTTGGCGTGTGCGTGCTTCGCCTCTCTGATGGCACGGGACAGTTTGGCCCTTGCTGTCTTTAAGGCTGTCTTGTCCCCTGCTCTGAAGGCGGAGTCTCTTGATTTTAGCAGCACACGCACCTTAGCGGTCATCCACGGCTTCTGGTTGGAGCGTGTAGTGATGGTCTTGGAGATGGTCACGTCATAAATGCACTTGCAGATGTAGCTGGTCACTGTTGACATGTACTCCTCCAAGTTGATGAAATCGCCGTTGGTTGCAGCCTCCCTGAACATGTCCCAGTGCATTCAAAGCAGTCCTGGAGAGCAGTCATGGATACTGCTGGCCAGGTTCTCACCTGCTTTTGAGCTGGTCTTGAACGCCTGCTGAGTGGTCTGTATGCTGGGATCAGCATAACAGAGATGTGGTCTGAGTAGCCGCGGTGGGGGCGGGGCTTCACCCCGGATGTTTGTGTAAACAACATCCATCATAATTTCTTCTCTGGTTTCAAAGTCCACATTTTGATGAAATTTAGGAAGCACAGTCCTGAGATTTGCGACAATAAACAATCCATCAGGGTGTGTGTTTTGTAGTTTGCTAATGGTCCCGTAGAGTACGCTGAGAGCTTCCTTAACATAACGCTAGGTGGTATGTACACTCTGAGCACAATAGCGGTGGTGAATTTACATACAAGTTCTTACACCATTCTGTGTTGATGTAAACACACAGACTGCCGCCGCGTGTCTTATCGCACAGAGCTGCATTTCTGTCAGCACGAATCGCGGCGAGCCCGTCCAGCTGAATGGTGTTGTCCAGAACTCTGTTGCTCAGCCACGTCTCAGTAAACATGAAGAAACAGCAATGTCGGTACTCATGGCAAGTAGCTTTTTAGAGTCTGATGTAGTCCAATTTGTTGTCGCTTTTCGCACTTCTGCTTCCTCGCGAATCCCCCTCCTCCATCCATCCGCCGCAGGCGACGCTGAGGTCTGGAGGCCTGGTTCTCGAAGCCGCAGATCATCGTTTCTTGTGTTGTTGGGGTACTTTCTGAGTTCCTTGTGTGGTACACAGGGGCACGAGTTGCTCCGATGTCCATATGTTGTGTAATGCGGGCTACAAAGTGAAAGTAGCACGATTTTGGGTCCGGAGCGACCGCTGCGAGATACTGCCACGCCGCCATCTAGGATGCAGGACATCCTTCACTATAATCATTAAATTATACACAATTCATAATCCATATTTGTATATCTGAGTTAAACATGCTCCTTGAGGTACCACTGACCAGTGTTCCTGCCCCTTTCTCATTTTTAGATCTGCCTGATTCATCCTCGCTAAACAGTTTCTCGATCGCTTTTGCTCAGCAAGACTGCTACTACGTGAATATGACGTATCACAGCACTACTGAGGCCGAGGCGTGTCCTGAGAGTCACATCGTATACATATTAACACTGCAGAGGTAGAGCTGCATCTTCCTGCACACAGAACAGAAAAAGAATGTCTGGTTTTATTTGATCTCTTTTCTTTTTTGCTCCGCACTACAAAGGCCTGTGTTTGAAAAGGGGCCATGCGTTAAAAGTTAAGATGCCACTTAAGTGAATTGATGATTTGCTGTCTGTCTGAACCAAATAAATAATAGTGAGCTATTTGTACCCTACTGAATTGCTGAGCATCATATTTCTTTGCGTTGTATTGCGTTGAATCGCATTGTGTTGAGTCGAATCGGATCGCACTGCATCGTAACATTGGTGAATCGCATCGGTAGCTGCTTTAAATTGATTTTTAATGTATCATTTGGTATGAATCGCATCTGCGTCAGTTATGAAGATGCACATTCCTAATATAATATAATACCTAATGTAATAACAATATTGTCCAACCCAGTCTCATCCCTACTTTTAAAATTATGTATGAATGATCTTTAGACTGGGGAAATATAAAAAATATCAGAAAAACACAGCGATGTGCTGTGGGAATAAAGCTGGCCATTTTGGTCTCGGGGCATGTGCTTGTGAGAAAAATGTCAGCTATTATAGTGCGAACGTGTGATTTAGGTGAAATATGTCACATCGGAAAAGCTGCTTTCTCAGAACAGAAGCGAGGGCTGGACCGGGCCAGCGTGACTGCCAGACTGCACTGCTTGTCTGTTAATCTGCACTTACTGGGAAAGGGAGTGTATAGACAGGGCTGCCAAGCACAGGGTGTGCTGCAGATGGCAATGATAGCATATTCTGTTTCTGGCTTTTGCTCTTGCTCTATCCCGCAGTTATTTATATGCATGGATGTGGAATGGATACAATCATCACTTTGTTTCTAAAAAAAAAAAAAAAAACGCTTTTCTTTATTTCTGTATTCTTCAATATAGCAATATTGAAAACAGGGATTATCCAACAAATGGTTTGAATCACAATGGTATTTGTTGTTCCTTTTATATTCCCAGAGCATTTTGATATATTGAACGTAATATGAGTTGATATGGACCTAATTACGATTGGTTGGGAACGATCATGGACAAAACTATCCTGTACACCTTCAAATCAAACACAGATTAGCATTGTATCCAATTCAGAATGTCTGTTGACTATCGAAATTTTGCACAAATGCACCATGCCTAAAGCACGACAGACATATTAGAATCAGAAATACGCTCATGGCAGTCTAACACAAAGGACTTGCTGATGTTCACATGCTTGCACAGGGTTTAAGCTTTAGCCCTGAGATCGACATCTGCTAGGGTTTTGTCGAACATATGTTTCCATTGTGGTCTGTTTTTTTTAATGGAAAAAAAAAAAAATCTGTCCAATTAAAGACAAAATCCCTACAAATAGAGCTAAAAGTGACATAATTGATTAAAAAAAGGTCTTTTTATGGATAGCGATTTCATTATATATTTGTATTAGGGATGGAAAGAATTGCTGATCCGCATCAGTGCATTGGCAAGTTAACAATGTGATGCATAAATTTTGTGCATTGGAGGAAAGTTGGCATTTATATCGCGATGCATCGTTTTTAACACATTTGCATCGCTAAAAATGATTCATTTGTATATAATTATTAGTAGATGCGCTATACCTTTATTATTGAAAAATTTACCAATAATTTGTGACCAATATTTGATATGTAGATTAATTTCTCTTTGCCAAAAACTATATTACAATTGCGTTCTCTCAGCACCGCTGCTGCTACGTGAATATGACGTATCACAACACTACGGAGACCGAGGCGTGTCTTGAGAGAAACATAGAATACAGATTAACATGGCAGAGGTAGAGCTGTAACTTCCTGCAGACACAACAGGAAAAGAACCTCTGCTTTTATTTGCTTTTTATTTTTATTCATTTCTTTTTGCACTACAAAGGCATGTGTGTGTGTGTGTGTGTGAAAAGGCCATGCGTTAGAAGTCAGAAGGCACTTAAGTGAATTGATGATTTGTTGTCTGTCTGAACAAAAGAAATAAAAGTGAATCTGCTTCATATGTATCTTGAATGTATTGTATTGTTGGCTATGCATTGAGATGCGAATTGCATTTGTATTAAACACTTTAAATGGTATATTATGTAATTTTTTATATATTGATGCACATTTTAAATAGACAAAAGCAACTGTTGGTTAAAATATAAAAAAGTGGTTCTGATTGTAGTGTACACTGTTACACTGTATTACTATTCAGCCCAGCCATTATCATTAACACAGTTAACACAGGGATGTGATTAACGGCGGCAGAAGGCATGAGAGCACTGAGCCTTACTGTAGGCAGATTAAATTAATTATGTTAAGCAGTGATACACAAATGCGGCTGCGGAAACATTGCTTTTGGTGAACTCAAATCAGAACAGCTGTAGTGCTGAAGGACGGCGCGAGAAACCTTACATTTTTTTCAATTTCCTGTCATGTACAGTTTCCTATGATATTGTTCCTATAAAATAAGATCAATTAATAATATAGAAATCAGTGTCAATATTTCTATAATGTATAGTTTCAATGGGTCATTGGTCATTTAATGGTCATTGTCATACCTCCATCTTATTAATTTTCCCTTTCTCTCATTTATCTCAACTTTCAAAGGAATCCATTCATTCATTCATTCATTCATGTTTTCCCGCTTATCCGTAATTCGGGTCGCGGGGGGAGCAGTCTAAGGAGACCCCCGCCTTCGACTGCTGCCCAATCCTCACAGCACCGTCCCTTATGGTCCCTCCTGCAGGTGGTGCGCCCACGGGAAGTTCAAAGGAATCTTCTTGACAAAATGGATTTGACTTGTTCAACTGATTTTGGCTAATTTTATTTTCATCTCACTACTGACTAATTTTACAAGAATGAACCATGGAATTGGTCTTAATCCAAACAAAGAGACAATTTCATATTATCCTTGTCCATTCAGAAGTTTGGTTATCAAAGAGGGGAGTGATAGATCAGTGGTTAAGGCGCTGAAATACTGATCGGAAGGTCAGGGGTTCAATCCCCGGTATCGCCAAGCTGCCACTCTTGGGCCCTTGAGCAAGGCCCTTAACTCTCTGTGCTCCAGGGGGTATCATGGCTGACCCTGCGCTCTGACCCAATCTTTTGAGCAAACTGGGATATGTGAAGAACGAATTTCACTGTGCTGTAATGTATTTGTGACAAATAAAGGCTATTCTATTATAGTCAACTTTGTCTCTTTTATCAGACGTAGGACATTAACTGTCTAATGAATTATTCTATAAAATAGTGTTGGACTGTACACCTGAGAGTCTTTTATCTATTGATAAAACTGGCTGGCTGTTTAAAACATCAATTAGCAATTTGTGAACAAAATGAGAGAAGTGGAAATTTTGTACAAAAAGGTCTTTTCATTACTAAACTACAGTTTTCATTATACCTTCATTCCTTCATGTTTTTCATGTAATGTATCCTGTATTACAGTTTAACGTCTTGGCATACTTCAAAAAGAAGCATAGAACAAATGAACAAATACACATAAAGAAGAAATCATGGAATTGTTTTGTTTGATAAACTGTAATCAAAACTTTAAACTTAATTTTCTCTCTTTTTGTAGCAAAACACACACGTAGCATTCTTTCTACAACATAAACCAAGTCTTGTTCTTGTATTTTTCCCACAAATGTGTTGCACGTGTAGATTTCTTTGCTTTCACCCTTCTGTCCAGTTCAATGGGGTTTAAGTCTGGAGACTGTCCTGGCCTTTCCATGATTTAAAGCCTACCATCTTGTTCTTTTCACAGCCTGTTGTTCTGACACAGCCTGGAGGTATGTTTTGGGTTATTATCTTGCTATAGAATGAACCCCAATCATTTAGGTGTATAGCAGAGGGTAATGAATTGTGCTATAAGATGCTGTGGTAGTAGTTTTGGTTTGGACACTCGCTCTGGGTAAGTCTTCGACTCTGGGCGAGCCCCAGACCATCACGTTTCTCTTCCATGTTGAACAGTTGATGTCACGCATCAGGATCCATCCTTTCGATGACTTACAAAAACCCGTGATGAACCGAAAATTTAAAATTTTGTTGCATCAAGACCTTCCAATTTTTCAATCTGATCATTGCCTTTCTTTTTGTCACTCGTCCTGTCAACTCTTCATCTCATACAGTTAAAAGCTAAATTTACTTACACTGACCAGTGTTAAACAGTGCTTGAAGCTGTTTTCCTGTGAAGCTGTTGTCTGATTCTGTTGTGGCTTTGATTCTGATCTCTTCCTGTAAAAATTTCCTCCAGTTTACAAGTGCATTTTGATGTGTAAGAAAATGTACCCACTGACATCTTGACTTTCTTTGCTATTTTGTCTAAAGGTAAGATTTACACTTTTAACACAGTCTGTTCCAACACTGGAACACATACAGACAGAAAGTTTGTAAGTAATCAAGAAAAGTTAAGACACCTGTGTGAATTGTTAGCATCATCGTTCAAGGCTTCATTTAGTTCCATTTCTGCAGAGCAGCTGTTAGTTGTTAACTCATTACTTCTTCCCTGAAAAAGGCTTTTTTTGTATCATTTACATAATTGTTCAGTTTTTAGTGATTTTTTATTTTCTTCTGTAAGTTACTATTTATCTTTATACCATTTTAGGCAAATCACTAGTTTTGGACGGCATATGTTCAAATAAAAACTGCAGGAATGTGAACTGTTTTAAAACTTTTGTATATCACTATAATGTGATTGTTGCATCAGTGACTGTACAAACTATAACGTTGGCAGTAAAGGTAAGAGCAATTAAATGATAAGTATTTCATTTATCTTATATTAATTTCTGTATTATAATTGACATATATTTACATTTACCACATTATTAGTATTTCTAAATATTTTTCACAATCAATAACCTAGCAGTCTTTTTGGGAAAAAGTCCTGTAATATTTTCACACAGCCCAAACATGATGTTTTATTATTATAAAACCATGTCAACAATGAAGCTAATTATCTGAATATATACAGTGATGATTCTGCACTCAAATCAGCATATAGAAAATTTGCGATTAAAATGCTAACGAATTTATTTGATTAGGTCCTAATCCTCCTTAACCACTCATGATGAATAATTTTGCATCATAGCACGGAATATTGACTGCGTACTATACTCTTTTATACAAGATGCTTCCTTAAAGTCACTGTGCATAATTTCACGCTTGATGTTGCTGGTTTCCCGTGGGCTCACCACCTGCAGGAGGGACCGTAAGGGACAGTGCTGTGAGGATTGGGCAGCAGTCGAAGGCAGGGGCCTGCTTAGACTTCTGCCCCCGTGACCCGAATTACGGATAAGCGGGAGAAAATGAATGAATGAATGAATGAATGTTGCTGGGTTTTTTTAGTACTGCAACAGCCAGGCTTTACATGTAGACACTGTAAAATGAAAGCAGGAGCCTACAATGTGAAATAATACATTGTAAATAATGTATTTAACTGTTTTGACATTTTCTTTAAAAAAAAAGGGGTTAATTTTAGACTTTTAGATTTTGTGAAAAAATTTGGTTAAGCACAAAATTTGACTGTCACCCAATAAAAATATTATTCATTTGGAATAAAAAAAAAAAAATGCAATAAAGATTTGACATAGTTGACTAATATTAATAGTCTATTTAATTTGACAATTTAGGAAGTAATATAATGATAATAATAAGGATAATAATAATAATAATAATAATAATAATAATAATAATAATAATAATAATAATAATAATAATAATAATAATAATAAGAATGTACATATTATAATGTACATATAATAATGTAAAAAAAAAAATATATATATATATATATACAGTGAGGAAAATAAGTATTTGAACACGCTGCTATTTTGCAAGTTCTCCCACTTAGAAATCGTGGAGGGGTCTGAAATTGTCATCGTAGGTGCATGTCCACTGTGAGAGACATAATCTAAAAAAAAAAAACTGTTGGAGCAATCATTAGAAAATGGAAGAAGCTAAACATGACTGTCAATCTCCCTCGGACTGGGGCTCCATGCAAGATCTCACCTCGTGGGGTCTCAATGATCCTAAGGAAGGCGAGAAATCAGCCCAGAACTACACGGGAGGAGCTGGTCAATGACCTGAAAAGAGCTGGGACCACCGTTTCCAAGGTTACTGTTGGTAATACACTAAGACGTCATGGTTTGAAATCATGCATAGCACGGAAGGTTCCCCTGCTTAAACCAGCACATGTCCAGGCACGTCTTAAGTTTGCCAATGACCATTTTGATGATCCAGAGGAGTCATGGGAGAAAGTCATGTGGTCAGATGAGACCAAAATAGAACTTTTGGGTCATAATTCCACTAAACGTGTTTGGAGGAAGAAGAATGATGAGTACCATCCCAAGAACACCATCCCTACTGTGAAGCATGGGGGTGGTAGCATCATGCTTTGGGGGTGTTTTTCTGCACATGGGACAGGGTGACTGCACTGTATTAAGGAGAGGATGACCGGGGCCATGTATTGCGAGATTTTGGGGAACAACCTCCTTCCCTCAGTTAGAGCATTGAAGATGGGTCGAGGCTGGGTCTTCCAACATGACAATGACCCAAAGCACACAGCCAGGATAACCAAGGAGTGGCTCTGTAAGAAGCATATCAAGGTTCTGGCGTAGCCTAGCCAGTCTCCAGACCTAAACCCAATAGAGAATCTTTGGAGGGAGCTCAAAATCCGTGTTTCTCAGCGACAGGCCAGAAACCTGACTGATCTAGAGAAGATCTGTGTGGAGGAGTGGGCCAAAATCCCTCCTGCAGTGTGTGCAAACCTGGTGAAAAACTACAGGAAACGTTTGACCTCTGTAATTGCAAACAAAGGCTACTGTACCAAATATTAACATTGACTTTCTCAGGTGTTCAAATACTTATTTGCAGCTGTATCATACAAATAAATAGTTAAAAAATCATACATTGTGATTTCTGGATTTTTTTTTTTAGATTATGTCTCTCACAGTGGACATGCACCTACGATGACAATTTCAGACCCCTCAGTGAGGAAAATAACTATTTGAACACTCTGCTATTTTGCAAGTTCTCCCACAAATCATGGACACACAGACTGCAGACTACACAGGATATATTGTACTGTCTACATATCAATATATATATATATATATATATATATATATATATATATATATATATATATATATATATATATATATATATATATATATATATTGATATGTAGACAGTACAATATATCCTGTGTAGTCTGCAGTCAACCTGCTGACTTTCTTAATTTCTATCATTATGTATGCGATATTATTCTGGATTTAATTATACTTTCAATAATCCTACTGGGACGTCAGGCTTTTTGTTAAATATTAAAAGTGTGAAGTACGGCATGCTAAGGGGCAGATGGGTGGAAGTAAGATAGAGAGAAGTGGTGGGCTAGTGTTTAATGCGGTGAAGGTCAAGGGAACAGTGTGTGGGACGCTGCTGGCCGACACAGGACATCAGTGTGACAGATTTGGCCACCGCTCCTTGCCGTTCTCTCTGATTTACTCTGATGTGCCAAGATGGACAGCAGTGCAGGCGGCAAATCTCAGGGTTACGTGCTACAAAACTGTCTAACACCATACATTTTAGAATGGCATCACATCTTATTTTTTGAGGGGGGGGGATAGGGGTGGGAGGGGATGTAACACTGTGGCATTTGGCATACCTCAGTGGCATTTGGCTGCCATTCTAAATATCTACAGGGCTTTTTTCGGGGTTTTTTTCTGAGAAACCACGCATCTCATTTTCATGCTCGTGTGAAAAAAAAAGTTTTCTGTTACTTCCTCCAGACTACGTGATCATCTTTAGAGAGCTGCTAAATGATTTCTAATGATCCATTAATTTTCCTTTAAAGGTCATCGAGTATAAAAAAAAAGCTTTGAAGGACAGGCAGGGATGTCCTGAACGAGGTTATCTGCCAGCCTGTTATTAATCTGCTGTTGCCAGGGTAATTGTTTTGGAGTTTTATTTACGTGTCAAACATAATTAAGAAAACATTATGCTTTTAAAGGACATTTATCAACACCCTCGAATTTACTGGAGTCCAAGGGTAATGAGTGTGTTGCGTCCTCACCCAAACTGTCCCTGGTAAAAGAGTAAAATTTGTGCAAGCCTTGGCAAAGTCTGTGCAGCGAGAGCAGATGGTACTTATGGCCAGGGCTCAAACCTCTTCTCTTTGCTCTCCTTCCTCTCTACCTTATCTCTGCCAGCTCTCGCTGTAAGACTGCTGCCTGCTGGCACTACCCAGACAGACCCACCATTCAATTTAGTGACACACACACACACACACACATCCACACACACATCCACAGTTATCTATCCACAAGGAAAACCAGATTGATCGTCTTTTTCAATCAGAACCCTCATTGGTACATCATCTGCACATTTCAGGCTGAATTGATTTAATCAAGTTTTACGGCACTTTATGACAAATGAAATTTCGCATACGCTGCATTTAGAGTGATTTATGTATTAGGTTAATTTTTTTTTGATTTACCCATTTACTAGGATAAAGCGAAGATTACTCTGGATTTCATTCCGCTTTATTCCAGGCAGGCTTTTTCTTTTGCTTATTTTTTGAAAACAATGGGCTTGTTATTGTGAACGGTTTCCTCGGGCAAATTGAACGATTTCGTAACACTCTAAAGCCGCATGGTGTGTTTCTAATCGCAGGAGCACACTTGCAGCAGGTCCCCATTACCTTTTTTTTTTTTTTTTTTTTCGTCTTTACTTCGCATTTTCTCCAAACAACAACAACAACAACAACAACAACAACAACAACAAAAAATACACATCCAAGGGAGATTCTCTTGTATGCGCGAAAGCAAATTACCCAAACGTGAAAAGATCTCTGTTTATGTGATTGTTGCAATTCACCCAAATGTTCACATCGGAATAATGGCTGCACATGGCTCATTAACGTCTCAGAAGCCTGACAGACACTGGACGGATTCTTGCACTTCACGGTCTGAAGACGTTGTTTAAGTAACATTCGTACCTCGTGTAATATAGATGTTGACACGAGGGCAAATGATGAAGGCGTTTATTTCACCGCACGCACTTCCCCTGCACAGTTTAATCATCTGTAACAAATGGCATCTGCCAACAATTCATGGAGGTAAACTGCATTTTTTTTTTGTAAATGCCAATAGATGTCAGCTTGTTCTTTCCTTATTTTTTAATGCATATTTATTTGCTTGTTACTGGAATCACGCAGTCGTGTGACTTGTCCTTTGTCAATGCAATTCAACCAAAGATCATCGTTTTATTGTATGGATGTTTCCCACTTTTTTACGTATATGTATAAACTACAAATAAGTGCTGAGTCGGAAAAATTTGATTGTGGTTTAGACTGAGGCGACTGGCACCATGCTTCCCTGCGGAGAAGATACCATAGTGCCAGAAAACATGAAAAGCAAACGGATGTGGGCGACGTTTTTATAAATGGACATTCGGTGCAACCCAGACGAGGACGGGTTTCCCTTTTGAGTCTGGTTCCTCTCAAGGTTTCTCCCTTATGCCGTCTCAGGGAGTTTTTCCTTCACCACAGTTGCCACTGTCTCGCTCATCATGGACAAACTTACACTGATAAAGAAGATCTTTATTTTTTTATCACCACATTATCTGTGTAAAGCTGCTTAGTGACAATGTTCATTGTTAAAAGCGCAATACAAATCAAAATGAATTGAGTTTTCGAGGACTTTTCATTCGGATTTCCGTTCTAAATTTATCGTTAGGAATCATAGGAACTAACACGCATTTGGGTTGGATACGGATTTTAGGACTAAATCCAAAAACCTGTCCAATTTGCCGAGCTCGATTTCATTAGCCTGCTTCGTATGGATTCATTACAGCTACATTTTTCATATTAAATTGTATTTTTCCACAGTAAATTGAGCTAGTTTAGCGTTTCGAGAACATTGTTGCTGCAAATAGTTTTATTACGATGAATATATATGTGGCGCGGACAACAAACATTTCCGAGAAGGTTTTTAGCATGACAGGAGAAAGAAAAGGTGAGCTGATAGACCCTCGATAAACATCGCTTTTTGGTTTTTTTTGGTTTTACCTGAAACTGGAAGCGCAGCAAATGAAACTGGTGCGAGAGTGCCTTCTACTGGGTCATGAAGGAACTTTAGACATTAGAAAAACTTCAGGAAGGAGGTACTTCAGGAAGTCTTGGTGTTCTGCTCCGAACTGGAAGATGTAGGTTTTGCAAGGATTTATGATTCCCGGAATTATGCATTTTTTTTTCTTTTCTTCATTAAATAGAATTGTTCTTTTTGAAATGGATTTACAGCATCCACAACCCCAACCATGATACTAAATCTGTCCTTATGGTGGTTAATAGTCAGTTCTGTTGCAATATGCTTATAATTAGATATGTGTGCTTGGTTAGTCCAGTAAATGGTGTTTTTGTATATTTGTAGAACCTGTGGACCTTATGAAAAAAAAAAAAAAAACGTTTGGTTTTTACATAAAGGTTTTCTACACTTAAATGCTTTAACAAACCATTTTGTGACAGGAGAAAATTCTCACATTGTAAAGAAATGTTTCGCTTTGCGTTCAATCGCATTTTAAAAACTTTGTTCGACTTTTATTTCTAGCGGATCATTTATTGAAACAGTCTAATCATGTACCATCATGAAATGATGTCAAAACATTATGACATCATTCATTTTGTAGTCAGTCTTTTTTTTTTTTTTTTTTTTTTTTACTTCTGCATTAAAATTGTAATATTAATAATTACACCGAATATAAAGTATTCAATCATCCGTAGTGTGCAAAATGTATTTAGAATTGTATGTAAATGTATTAATTGTACAAGATGTTGCACTTTTTTTTTTCTTTTTTGTGGCAGAATACTACCCTAAGAACTTGTGTACAAAACACACGAAGGCTGCCTTGTACTCTGTGAACGTACCGGAGAACAGGTCTCTCTGTATCTCGGCCCGAATCACATTCCTCAGGCTAGGTCACAATAGGAGAACTGTTTGATGCTGGAGCTCTCTGTCCTGCCCCTGGCTCAGGTATTCCCCTCGCTCAGCAACCTGAGCTGCACCAGGCTTGACCACGGCACTCATAATCTCCTGCCCGATTAATGCACTTGAGACCTGAGCCTACTGAGAAATGAAATATTCCCAAATATATATTCATGTTGGAAAATGCTGTCACAGCTGTAACACCGATATACAACGATATGTCATGTTTTAACCTTGAACTTCTGTGACAGATACAAATATATTTCATTTAGTTTAACTTTGCTTAGTTGTCACGTTAATAAATTGTCCTCGGGAGGAAATCTGCCGCTCACTGTAGTTTACATTATAAAAAGCGACTAGGAAAAGTTAATAATTATCTCATGCTGCTTTTTTTCTTCTGGTTTGATCTATTACAAGATCTGAAAATGAACATGCATGACTTTTTTTTTTTTTTTTTTACTATATGTGCATTTCCTCAGCATTGTAAGTAAATTTGTTAGAAAATAGACTCTTGCCAGAAGGAAGAATGTGAACAGGGGGGAGGAAGAAAAAGCTCCAAAACAAAACATTGCATGATAATCTTTAAGCAGTTCCATCTGTCCAGTTGAAAATTTCAGGCTAATAGCCTGTGGCGCTTTAGTCCTCTGCCCTCACTCCCTCTACCTGACTCCCTGACTCTGTCCTATTAAATCGCTCCACTCCTCCGAAAAAAAAAAAAAAAAAAAACAGTTGAAAGAAGGAGGAAAAAAAAAAAAAGAAGAACTTGTGCAGACCAAATAGTGGCGGCGATGAGAGTGATAATGTCAATAAAGCAACGTTCCTAATTAAAGAAGAGAAAAAAAAGACCAGGGACCTCAGGCAGTCAGTGATGGAGGCTCGTCATTCTGTTTTTTTTTTTTTTCTAAGGACGGCTCGCTCTGTGAGCAGATGACTGCCGCTCACCTTGCCACGGGGTCTGCGCGAGATTGGTTCATTGTCAGGGTTTTTTTTTTTTTTTTTTTTTTTTTTTTTTACCCATGATTCCATATGGTATGGAGCGGGCTACATGTTGCCCAACATGCCAGTGCAAATGTTTTCTCAATTAGTTGTCTTATCTCCGGTGAATGCACGAGCATCAGATGAAGCTTGCTGACAGCGTAATGGCAGCTAAAACCTCAGAAGGCTCCATCAAATGGCAGCTCTGCTACGACATCTCAGCCAGGACTTGGTGGATGGTAAGTTGGCAGGAGCCAATGCAGTTTTTTTTTTTTTTCCTCTTTCTTCTTTCTCCTGTTTTTGAAAGGAAAAAAAAACTTCCCTCCCTTTTTTTTTCAGAAGAAAGACACAAAAACATCATTGTTTAATGGAAATTCCTTTTCTGCTTCACATCCAGTTGCTTGTAATGAGTGCTTTGTTTTTTTGCATTGCTGTTTACTTGTCTTACATTCAGATAATGTGTAGAGCTCTGTCGGTCCTGAGACTTTCATCCTCTTTAATGTTGTCCACGGGTTGCAGATCTGAGGATGAAACTGTGCGTGAAGTTTGTTCGTCCCTGCTCTTTCTAAACTTCTTCATTTCCCTTGATCTGAGAAGAAGAGCTCCTTGTCACGGCAAGGCAGTTTTTAGCACTTGTGCACACTTCTCCACTTTTTATCGCTTTTCTCAACTTTTCTCACTCTCAGTAAGTCCACGTGAAGAAACTACTCCCATGCTGGCTCCGTATTCCTTTCCCCCTTTCTTTCTTCTTCTTTAACTCGATACACCTAAAGTTCCACATGATATACCTCCTATCAAGAATGGGGGGGAAAAAAAGCTGCTGATCCCTTGTTTACGCCGAGTCGATGTTGGTGCGCGATCGATCAGCGTGGCGCGTGGACCTGCGGTGGGGTGCTGCTCCAAGCTTTGACGCTCCGCTTCTGCAATTAAAAGAAGAAAAGGGAGGGAAAAAAAAAACCCTCCCGAAGTGCGCCGCGACGAGTCGGGCTGATTGACTTGCTTGTCGTGGGCAGTGGGGCCAGACAACCTTTGACATGCTTGTCTTTTCGGTAGAACTGAGGAGAGGTGAAAGTGGGAGAGTGGTGGAGAGGAGGGAAAAAAAAAAAAGAAAAAAAGAGAAGAGAAGAGTAGTGTCGAGCAGATTTTGCACTGAAATGAGGAAGGGCTGGTTACAATAGTCCATTGTGGCTGACAGATACGAGCTCTGATGGGATGGATGAAAGAAGCTATTAAAAAAAGAGAAAAAAACTCAGGCATAATGATTTCTAATCCCAGTGCCATTATCTTTATTGATGTCATCTATTTTAGCTTAATTATTATTATTATTACTTGAAATGGCTAGAACTTTTTTCTTTGGTGGTTTTAAAAAAAAGGTGGTTATGTTGTTAGAAAACAATAGCTTTATTATTCCTCTGACAAAGGGGTTATGAACTCCAGAACTCCCCCTTACTCATTCTTCCCCCACGATCCTGCTGGATCTGGGATCTGGGCTTCTCGCTCCATAGCGGCTCTGCCTCATGAATACATGTGGGTTGCTGGGGCACGGGGAGAAACCGCAGCTCAGCTCTTTTTTTTTAACCACTGTGTGTATTTGGGAATGAGAAAATGTGACTGTGATCTCTGCTTAGAAGGTTTAGTTTTTATTTGGTGGAGGTTTTTGTGTGAAACAGAGGCTTCCCTTCAGAGAAATGATCTTTTGTGGCTTGTTTCGGGGGCCAGAGCCGGACACCGGCAGTGCGGGAATGCGAGCCTACGAGCAAAGATCTCTAATCTCCATTTTCACGTAACAGTTACTCTGGGTATTAAAAGATTTCGCTTATTTTATTCGATTTGAATGAAAATGATGTGTATGAAGTAATCGTTATTAAATGTATGTTCAAATTTATATTAGAAAGTTGCAGCCACGATGAGTCCCAAATCCATGTCCCATAGTAATTATATGATTATAAATATTGTGCATAAAAACACCAGCAGATTGTTTTGTTTTTTTTTACTGTGTGTGTATATATATATATATATATATATATATATATATATATATATATATATATATATATATATATATATATACATATATATCTTTTTTTAATGTTTTCTAAAGCTATTTGATTTAAATGCAATAAGATAGTTTATTCTTAATTGCAATATTAAACTAAATAAAGTGTATCCAGCAATGACATTGTAATTACCAAGTCATAACATTGTAATTATATTATTCAACCTACCATTAAACTATTAACCGATTACTATATTTATTATTTACAGTTTTCAATTCATTTTTATAATCATTTATAAGTGTTATCATTTTATATATATTATTTATATATATATATATATATATATATATATATATATATATATATATATATATATATATATATATATATATATATTAGCATATTATGTCTATATTTAAAAGCTATTGAATACACGCAGTAGGCTGTTAGACAGAGCGCTCTTTATTTTATTTTATATTCAAATCACAAATCTTTATTTGGGACAAGGTTTTTCTATGGTTCTATTCTAATTTATACTTACAGATCTCCTTTAAGGTTTACTTTATTTAAACACGGCATAATTATTGAAATATTCAGCATATAGTGAACTTTTTTTTGTTGTTGTTTATTGCATTTCAAAATGTATTTTTCGCTATGTGTTACATGTTCAATCGCTACACTTCAATTAGCATCCTACATCCTATCTATAAATATTTCAATTGACTTCTATAACTTCTATAACCTCTATAACTTCCCTGCCTTTTTTTCTTTTACTTTTACCTTCACATGTTGTCCATCTCTGTTCGGTTTGATGGTCATCTTCAAAATAACCCCATACAGACTCTCTATGCTATTACACAAATCTGTACATTTTTTAAAAAACATTTTAAACTAATTCCATTAGCTTTCTACACGATATGTGCCCTTACACTGTCTATAAGCTCTACTGTTGTGCATTTGCCATAATGATATGTAATTCATATATATATATATATATAGAGGGGCATCTCAATAAATTAGAATATTATTAAAAATTATATTTATTTTAGTAATTCAATACAAAGAGTGAAACTCGTATATTATATAGATTCATCACACAGACTTTGGGTTTTCATTAACTGTAAGCCAAAATCATCACAATTAAAAGAAATAAACACTTGAAATATATCAGTCTGTTATATCTTTCTGTATTGAATGACTCTAATTAACCGACTTTTTAACGATATTGTAATTTATTGAGATGCACCTGTATATTTAGATGCTTATCTTAAAGAGCTGCGGTGTAAAATGCGTCGGTGGTGTCAATCAGAGGAGTGCGGAATGCGTGCGGTTACGAACAGATCAGATGTTTATCTCGATATCGTAACCCTTCTGTAAACTTTAGTTGGACGTGTGAATAAAGAGGTGAATTGATGCTGTACTGGTGTAGACTTTAATTGTCCTCCTGAGGTGCTTTAAGACTTTCAAGGGCCATTCAGGTGACTGTGATGGCGGGATATTAGTGATCAGCGTTGAGATTTTATCCCTGATATGCATGTGCTGCTTGTACAATACGACTTCTTATGACTGATCGCAACAGTGCGTGTAAGTGTGTAAGAGTTTGCAATGCATTGTGCATCTAGCAACAGTATTACATGGTAAATAATTAGGGTAAAAAGCGAAAAATGTGCTTTTATCATGGTCAAGCGTAATTTAGTCTTATTTCGTCTTATTTCTGTGTTAAAGTACGACTTTACACGTCGTAGCAGCGCTTAAGGAGGTGATAAATGCTTATTTGACCCCATGTTATTAAGAATAAATTATGTATAGTAATGTAAATATTGCTTTTATACGTGTTTTTTTATTTGTCAATCCGTTCCGTACAATGTCTAAAATATACATCTGCACTAATTGTGATAGTCAGTGTTTTGCTGGTGTGTTATGGTTTTGTTGGTGTGAACTATGGACGCATTGCCTGAAACAGACAGACGTTGTAAACTTTAAGGTGCATTAGATACAATGTATAGGTGTATATATGCATATATGTAAAATATCATTTCAGTTTTTAATTTTTTTTCCTTTACATTAGTTTTTTCTTCACGTTTTTCTTTAAATACAATCTTTCGAGATGATATAGGAGTCATACGGCAGATTTCTGTTTTCTAACCCTATCCCTCTTATGTGCATTTCGCTGCTGGCTGCCTGTGCATGAAGTTTTACTGTGCGATGTTGTCCTGTCGAGTGGAAGATGTTTCTAATTTGCCCTTCGCCATGGACTAAGGGAGAAATGATTAGAGTGGAGGAAATTGGAGGATTAAAATTGTCTGCTTGAACTTCCTGAGCTCCGCTCGCTCCCTCTTGGTGTCTGTGCTGAGGGACTGATAGCCTCAGGCATTGCAGGCAGAACAGCATCTCCAGCTTGCTCACACACACATACACACACACACACACACACACACACACACACACACACACACACACACACACACCTCCACATCAGGGTTTGTGTTTGGTGTGGGAGCGATGAACTCACACTGAGCTCACAGTCAGACTCAATTTGTTAATGTGTGTAGCATTACCAACTCTGGGTAACTCACCATTCGCCTGGTGGAGTCAGAATTAATTTGTCACTGGGTGACGGAGCAAGAGGTCTAAACATGTAGTCCAGACTTTTTATAAAAATTATTTTAGCAGCACAAGTGAATCGTTTTATTGAGAAAAAATGTGGAAAAACTTTTTTGGAAAACATTTTTTACAAATAAAACCGAACAGCTTTTCAATGCCAGAGCCTTAATATTTATTTGGCGTACATATATTTACATATGCATTACATGCTTTACATATATTTGCATATTGATCTGCACTTGTAATTTTTGCACAATTTGTACTATTTTGTACTTTTGTTAGATGCTAAACTGCATTGTGTTGCTGTGTGCCTGCACTATGCTATCTATCTATCTATCTATCTATCTATCTATCTATCTGTCTGTCTGTCTGTCTGTCTGTCTGTCTGTCCGTCCGTCCGTCCGTCCGTCCGTCCGTCCGTCCGTCCGTCCGTCCGTCCGTCCGTCCGTCCGTCCGTCCGTCCGTCCGTCCGATTGTCTGCTTGTTATGCTTCTTTCCAACATCCTAATGATCATACTCTATCCAATTCCTGCCATTGAGTGTCATAATCTCATAAAGAGAAACTTAATAGCCCTCGCACTTTAAATATTCTCCTCTGTTTTATCAGCCCATATGTTGATCATTCTCTTTCTAAGAAATTCTTTAAGCAAATGCTTTACTATCCGTTTGTACGTTTAACGTCTTTCGGAGAAAGTGGCGCCTGTGGGTATTTTCTTGCCTATTTACTCTTATGATATATATCTGCGCTTAGAGGAAAACAGTCTCCATACAAATGAATATTTTCCCGTATATTCCAGGAGAATATTGATGAGGCCGAATTTAAGTGTGCCGTGAAGCACATCTTATTTGGCACATTATCACGTTGGCTCGTGAACAAGATAATTCGAAGGAACCGAAATCAGATTTGGACTTCTCGTCCGTAGTTAAAAAAAAAAAAAAACACAGAGGATGTGAGGATGACAAAATTTGGAGTCCATTCAAGATGTTAACTTCAAACTTATAGTAGTCGTCTTCTACCTTTTTTTTCTGGGACAAAGTACTTGATTTGGAATATAGACTTTAAATTAAAATGCACAGTTGTTAAATCTCGCTTCGAGAGTCTATAATTGAAGTATAATTTAGATCCAAACTTCAGATGCATGTTGAGATGATCTGCTGGAATAAAAGTCTTTCTATCAGTCTGGATCATGCTAAAAATGTAAATAAATAATGCTGAAGATTTCTGATGCAGAATACACTCCTGTTTTATTATTGGTGCTGTTTTATTTGCTGATTAAAGAATGTATTATATATATATATATATATATATATATTAAGACATAAATAAAGACTTCAACTTCCAGTTGAACCATAAAGTCTCGGCAAACCTTTGCCGAATTATGGTAATGATTCATAGTTTGAACCACTGTAATGACTGTCTTCATCCATTTTTTATTATTTTCTAGCAAACTGAAAGAGATGTAATGTGATTTTAATTGGTCATTGGCAACTGTTAATATTTTGAACCCTGCATCACTGTGTATGTAACGTGTATATATACATATATAGATATATGAGTAAATTTTTATATGTAAATAATCAATTCCCATGTACATTTTCCAAGTTTGAAGAAAATCAGTCTAAGACCTCAGTTTTTTGATGTCTGTCCGTTTCCTTCTGTGGCATTTCTACCTTCTGCCACCTAAACAGCACTGTGTGTCTGCGCTGCGGTATGAAGGGATCAATTGTGTGGAAGAGATGCGTGTGAAATCCTTGCTGTTTGGAGCGGGTCAGAGGTCACCGTGTAAAAAAGGACCACTTTCTATTACTGGCATGGCTTTGTAAGGAACGCCGCTCTCAGCAGGAGACCCCCCCCACACCACCCCTTGTTCACCGATTCTCCAGCTCTATCTTCCTTCTCTATCCGGCTTTCTTCAGGTCTCTTCCCATATCTCCCCAGAGAAACATGGCTACCGGCCAAGACAGCTGGTTCTTTGGGCTCGGCCTGGTGCTCTCTATGGCTTGTCTTGTTTGGAACAATGAAAGTGAGGATGCTGTTTGTGATAGAGAGATTATGAGAAAGAAAGATTCGTTGTCTGAGCTCGGCAGTAATAACATGGCGCGATGTCAAACCTCCATCGAATTTAGAGTTTCACAGCTGAAACCGTGCGCGATGGTACGTCCACACGCGTTCTTACTCAATCTTTGCTCAAGTTCAGTGAAGCTGGAAGACTTTTGCTACTATATAGATTTTGTTACCCGAAATTCAAAGCTGCAAAAATCAGAAGTGCCACCATAGCACAATTCTCGTTCCATGCCAGGGCACGATGCCACCCATGGCAGCTTCTTCAGACAGTTATGGACACAGCGCTGCATGATCCACACAGTTTGGTTCCGTGCTTGATTCGTTTTTTTTTTCCCTTGCTTCTCTTTCCTCCTTTTCCGATCCACAATCATCATTGTTTGTTTGTAAAGTATTGGCTGTCACGTCTCAGTTGATATTCCTCGTGCATTCTGTGTTTTAAATGAGGTGTGTGAATTTGTATGCAAGTATGCATAATGTGTGTTCCTTGGGAGCTGTCATTTTTTTAATAGACGTGGAAAAAATGGAAACAGATTCCAAAAACACCATCTGGTATTTGGAGGAGTGTATTTGTCTGTGTGAATTTGTGTGTGTGTGTGTTTGGGGGGATTGTGGTGGTGGTGCTGGTGAGAAGTGATCCTTTTTTTCTACATAGCCCTCTTGGTCATGAGCCACCCGCCACTCCGCTGCCAAAAAAAAAGGTGTCAGTCGCCGATGATGGGGAGGCAGGAGGGGTATATGTGTGGTGTGTGTTTGTGGGTGTTGGGCTTCGCTGCTATCACTGGAACTTGGCCAGTGCTATTAACTCCTCCAGTCCACACTCACCTGCTTCAAAATAGCTCTCAAAACAATCTGCAAACTTTTAGCGATTTTGGATTTTTTTTTTTACATATTTGATCCAGTTCTACATTGAGTTAAGTCTTTCACAGGTTCTTACCACAGATGTCCTTTGCAGTGCAGGACCATTTTTCAGTCTGAGGGACAGTTTTTATATGTTCAAAGAACGTTCAAGTCAAACAGCAACAGGTGATAAAAAAATGGGCGCTAGCATGGCGGTACTACACTAATGGCTAGTGTGTCTTATTACTAGCACATGTTGTGGTCCGGTCCAGAGACCATTGATCAAAATAGCAGACAACAGTTCTAGTGTGTACATTGAACAGCGTGTGGTGCTGAAGTTTCTTACAAACAAATTCGTAAAACCCACAGCAATCTACAGAAGACTTTCAGCGCAGTACGGTGTTGATGTCCTAGGTCCTAGGATGGTTCAGGAGGACTGACAAATCTTTTTATGCTGTATTTTTTTAGATGTTAGTTCAACACTGGGATAAGTGTATAAATGTAGCAGGGGAGTATGTCGAACATGTTGAACACACCAAGTACAAACAGTTCATTTGAGCAAAAAGTCTGTATATCAATCATTTCTACAGGTTATGTGACTATCAGGAGTGGCCTGTATGTTAGGTTTAAAGCCTTGACCTTGTTATTTTATTTGTCATTTTGGTTGTCCACATGTTAATTCAAATTCAGTTCAATTAATTTTTATTTGTAGAGCGCTTTACATTGTCTCAAAGCAGCTTTACAGACATAAAGAAACAATAAAAGCATGTCTAAGTTTATCCCTAATGAACGAGCCAGTGGTGACTGTGGCAAGAAAAACTCACTGAGACTCAAAAGGGAACTCATCCTTGACAACGAATGTCCATTCATTACAGTTTTATTACCATAAATGTGTCTATTAATAAGCAATTAAATCCGCTACAGAGGGTCTCAAATGGATGAGATCAAGAGGTAGGGCATCAGGATGAAACACGCAGATCCGAGGAGAAGAAAGTGCCAGATTCTCCAGTCACTGGTACCTCAAAAGTTTAACTCGATGAAGAGAAAGAAAGAGTGAGCGAGAGTTATTTAGAGATTGGAGTGTTTGATTGCAATGCTGAGTATAAACTGAGTAAAGTATTTAATATAACAGTGGTGGACTGAAATAAGTCTGTCCCCGTGAGTGGAAGGTTACTGTAATTTTCTGACTAAGATTATATCAGGATATTCTATATGGACACCTGGCCATAATTTTCCCATTTAACATTTTTTATTATTTACATTCGAACCACTATTTGTCCCATTTCCTGTTATAAGAGCCTTCACTCTTCTGGAAAGATGTTCCACTAGATTTTTGGAGATTTGTAGAATTTTAGCCATAAGGTTGTTAGTAAAGTCAGGTACTGATGTGGGTGAGGTGAGGTGAGGTGAGGAAGCCTGGGGTGCAGTAAGCATTCACATTCATTCCACTGTATTCAGCTTTCCAATTCACCCAACTCCAAGGATTGAGGTCAGAGCTCTATAGCAGGAGATTTTCCAATCCAACCCGTGCAAGGCATATCTTCATAGAGCTAGCTTTGTGCACAGGGGCGTTATCATGCTGGAACAATTTTGGGTCTCCTAGTTCAAGTGAGGAAAATTCAATGCTACCGAATTACAAAACTATCCTAAACAACTGTGTGCCTCAAAGTTTGTGGTAACGGATTGGAAAAGAACCACTAGGGGATGAAGCTCTGGGGAGGAACCTCCATGGAAGTGGTAGCTTAGTGGTTAATGCGTTGGTCTTTGGATCTGAAAGGTCATGAGTACAAATCCAAGCCACACCAAGCTGTTACTCCTTGGCCCCTGAGTAAGGCACTTAACCCCATTGTTGCTCAGTTGTATGAATGAGACGAAAAAAATTAATGTAGAAACCATGGTTGGAAAAGAAAGTTGTCCCAATTTTGCCTACATACTGTATATTTATTTTTGTTTCTTTTGTAATAAAATACAATATGCAAATCTGTGACCCCCAATTTCTTAAAAGCTATGTATTCATTTTAAATCATTTAGAAAGGGCTTTTCAATGTGAAAATGCCACGGACGAGTCAATAAAACAACCACAAAAGCCTCAATATTGAATCAGAGCCGGAGTTATTGAGAGCCGTGACGAATAGAACTTGTTAGCTGGCTTACAACAAACTGGTTACGTGCTGATTTATACTTTTTATGTCAGACATATTTGGCCCCTTTTCAAGATCTTGCTGAGGCGCCACACACCCACAGGCTAGCTCTGCTAACTGTCTAGAGCATGTGCTTTCTCTTTAGGTACCACACTAACTGTGATGGGAAAAGAAAAATCCTCTCTGGGCCCCATGTCAAAATCATAAATGCGTTTAAAAAAGAAAAAAGAAAGAAAGAAAAGGCGTGGTAGAATATGGACCCTATTTGTGGAGTGCACGGCTGGTTAAACTGGTTAAACTCAATGGGTACACAAGTAACAGGGGGAGACACAGAGAACAGAGAAAGTAATGTGGAATTGTTTGAACATAACGCTTATAGCAATAACTTGACCATATTTGGTCTTTTTTCTTCTTTCTCGTTTGTGTATTACTTGCTAACTGGTCTTTATTTTTAAATACGATTATGCACGATGACCTCAATTAGAGCTGATTTGTTAAAATTAAGATTGTGATTTAATATGTTAATAGACAGCGAGAGGATTAGGTGAGATTATCGTTTAGATGATTTCTGTTTGTTGGTGGCTTGTGAGGTCAGGACATACTGAGAATGTGTGTGTGTGTGTGTGTGTGTGTGTGTGTGTGTGTGTGTGTGTGTGTGTGTGTGTGTGTGTGTGTGTGTGTGTGTGTGTGAGAAAGTAAAAGAGTAAAATAGGTTACAAATATATAAAATTTTATATGGAAAGGTGTTGTGAAAAGAAAAAAAGTGTTTTGAATAAGAATATTGGTTTAACAGCGTTTAATATGGCTGCATCTGCATGTACAGCATGGAGCTACTCAATCAGTACCAGAAACATTATTTGTACTGTGCAGATACGTCTACTTCACCAAAAATGTGTATTTATAGAAATAGAATCACGTTTGGTATTATACGTACCAAAAACTGCCTTAAATTGTTTCATCATACTCTCAGAAAGGAAGTAGACTCATTTGTGCACATACAAGCATTTCCGGTATAGTTTGAGTAACCAGACACCCCTTGCACTGGTTCGCAAAGATGGTAAAAACTGGTGAAAATCGATGCACACAGGTCCACTTCCTGGTTCGAACGCAAGTGTCTAAGAGAGAAAGAGATCCTCTGCCATGTACCAACAAGTCCAAAGTTTTCAAATACTTTCCTTTCTGAAAAGGTCAGCAACAAATCTCGACAAAAGCACTGCAAAATGCAAAAGGCAACACGCAACAATACAATGTAAAACTTATAAACCCGATAAACGAAACCTATAATCAATAATATTATAATCAAAACTATAAATATTCATCTTACGCTGTGTTACATCAAAAGTTTCGAGACTAATGTTGTAACTGGTTCTATTCTGACTTTTATATTGACTTTTTATATTCCGCTATCCTGCTTTATATCGTATTGCGTTTTCTTTCGTCTGCGATTTCATCATGGGCAGCAAGTTAGAACAAAGAGCAAACGTGAAATTCTGCGTGAAACTGTACAAATCTGCCACAGAGAGGTTTGACACGACATACATTTGACATACACCGATGCTGCAACAAGTCTTTCGAGGTGTTTCGAGCGGTGGTTAAAGAGCAGAAGAACATCAATGGTAGATGACGAGAGATCAGGAAGACCTTCAACAAGCTCAACCCCTGAAAATTTTGAAACCATTCGACAACTTGTGCATGATGATAATTGGAGAATAATTCACTCTGATCTGATTTCCCACCCTACCCACCAGATTTGGCTCCTCTGGATTTTGTCCTCTTCCCGAAGATGAAGATCGGTTTGACATTTTTTACACAATTGCTGAGATCCAGCACGATTCGCAGAAGGTGCTTGACACACTTCGAAACAAATACTTCCAGGACACATTGCAGAAGTGGCAGGAACACTGGGGGTGCTGTATTGCTGTGCAAGGGGACTATTTTGAAGTTTAAAGTGTGTAAATGTAGATAAATGAAGTACTTTCTTGTAAACAGAACTAGTCATTTTGATACCAGCTCTTATACAGTGAGGAAAATAAGTATTTGAAAACCCTGCTATTTTGCAAGTTCTCCCACTTAGAAATCATGGAGGGGTCTGAAATTGTCATCGTAGGTGCATGTCCACTGTGAGAGACATAATCTAAAAAATAAAAAATCCATAAATCACAATGTATGATTTTTTTACTATTTATTTGTATGATACAGCTGCAAATAAGTATTTGAACACCTGAGAAAGTCAATGTTAATATTTGTTTGTTTGCAATTACAGAGGTCAAACGTTTCCTGTAGTTTTTCACCAGGTTTGCACACACTGCAGGAGGGATTTTGGCCCACTCCTCCACACAGATCTTCTCTAGATCAGTTAGGTTTCTGGCCTGTCGCTGAGAAACACGGAGTTTGAGCTCCCTTCAAAGATTCTCTATTGGGTTTAGGTCTGGAGACTGGCTAGGCCACGCCAGAACCTTGATATGCTTCTTACAGAGCCACTTCTTGGTTATCCTGGCTGTGTGCTTCGGGTCATTGTCATGTTGGAAGACCCAGCCTCGACCCATCTTCAATGCTCTAACTGAGGGAAGGAGGTTGTTCCCCAAAATCTCGCAATACATGGCCCCGGTCATCCTCTCCTTAATACAGTGCAGTCGGCCTGTCCCATGTGCAGAAAAACACCCCCAAAGCATGATGCTACCACCCCCATGCTTCACAGTAGGGATGGTGTTCTTGGGATGGTACTCATCATTCTTCTTCCTTCAAACACGTTTAGTGGAATTATGACCCAAAAGTTCTATTTTAATCTCATCTGACCACATGACTTTCTCCCATGACTTCTCTGGATCATCCAAATGGTCATTGGCAAACTTAAGACGTGCCTGGACATGTGCTGGTTTAAGCAGGGGAACCTTCCGTGCCATGCACGATTTCAACCATGACGTCTTAGTGTATCACCAACAGTAACCTTGGAAATGGTGGTCCCAGCTCTTTTCAGGTCATTGACCAGCTCCTCCCGTGTAGTTCTGGGCTGATTTCTCACCTTCCTTAAGATCATTGAGACCCCACGAGGTGAGATCTTGCATGGAGCCCCAGTCCGAGGGAGATTGACAGTCATGTTTAGCTTCTTCCATTTTCTAATGATTGCTCCAACAGTGGACCTTTTTTCACCAAGCTGCTTGGCAATTTCCCCGTAGCCCTTTCCAGCCTTGTGGAGGTGTACAATTTTGTCTCTAGTGTCTTTGGACAGCTCTTTGGTCTTGGCCATGTTAGTAGTTGGAGTCTTACTGATTGTATGGGGTGGACAGGTGTCTTTATGCAGCTAATGACCTCAAACAGGTGCATCTAATTTAGGATAATAAATGTAGTGGAGGTGGACATTTTAAAGGCAGACTAACAGGTCTTTGATGGTCAGAATTCTAGCTGATCGACAGGTGTTCAAATACTTATTTGCAGCTGTATCATACAAATAAATAGTTTAAAAATCATATATTGTGATTTCTGAATTTTTTTTTTTTTTAGATTATGTCTCTCACAGTGGAAATGCACCTACGATGACAATTTCAGACCCCTCCATGATTTCTAAGTGGGAGAACTTGCAAAAAAGCAGGGTGTTCAAATACTTATTTTCCTCACTGTAAATACTTAAAACCAATATTACCATATTACCTACTGCACCTTCTGTACATTAATCACTCTCACCCCTGTACATATTAGAGCAGTACCAATATTAGACCAATAACATATTACTAGTTATTGTAAAAAGGCCTCTTATGCACTTCTGGTTCGATGCTAGATGCTATCTAAACAGCTGTTTCCTCACCAGCTTCTCTTTATTCTCACTTAATGTTAATTAGTGGTTAGGTTAATTAGACTTTGGATAAGATGGTCATGAGTTTAAATCACAGCCACACTAAGCCGCCACTCTTGGGCCCCTGAGGAAGGCCCTTAAAGCCCATAACTGCTCAGTTAGATAAGAATCCGATTAAATGAGATTTATGTAGGTCGCTCTTGGTAACGGCATCTGCCAAATGCCGTAAATGCAACGATACTTTTGTTGTGGAACACTTCATATAAATTGATTTAAATGAATCATTGAATTGATTCAATTGAATTATATTGGTGCTGAACCTAAATGGTTCGGCTCACTAGTGAATTCACCTAACGGTAAACCATCTTATGTAACCTCAAGCCTTCTGAGTTTATAACTGCCCAAGTAAGCAACTTTCTGTAGACGAAAATGAAGTGCTGACGGAGGGTTCCATCTCACCGCTGACCACACAGCGACTAAATGGATGAAACAAATATTTTGGCGGCCCAGCGTTGCAACCCAGATTTCCAACTGCCACGTTGAATTAGCAGCCACATCATTTACATGCTGCATGTAGTAACTCGAAGCCCCAGTTTGTCCTATCCTCCGCAGCCCTCTCCACCCATTTCTAATTAGGTTGATTCAGGGTGGTGCCTTCTTCGCAGTGAGACCCCATTACTTATTCCTGTCCGGTAAAGGGCACACTGTGACCCACAGAACCCTGTCGCCATGTTACACATGCCTGCAACAGGGGAGCCGCTGACCCCTGACGCTGGGGAGCTTAGCAGCTGGCGCAGGCGTCTCCAGAGGGCAGCATCTCGGTTGCTACGCTCAAGATCGGCATTGAGGCTCTAACACAAATTTTTGCTAAGATTAAAAAAGAGCCACAGCATTCCATCAAACCTCGTATAATCGGTCAAGAGGCTGTATATTCTGGGTCATCTCTGCTTCACACACGAGAGACAGAGTATTCCTATATCCGCCTCCCCTCCCTGGCTTGGTGTCGAGCTTTCCTTTCTTGGGCAGATTAAATGGAGAGCCAGCTGTATCCAGGGGACAAGCTGCCACAGGCCTCTCCAAGGTGACCCCTGGCAAAGCTGGCAGCACATCTGTAGCCCTGACACATCCAGAATCCCATAGGCCATCTAATAGCCCGGGTTTCCGGCAGGGAGGCTTAATCAGAGGGCCTGGCTGCTCTCATTCTACACTTGTCCATGAGAAGTACTAGAGGGCAAAGGGGATACAGCCGGAATATGTTGAGGTTCTGGAGCACATAAGCGCATCATTTGAAATTGGCCTGTTGACGACATCAGGTATCACTTCATATGAACGTGAATTGTAACAATGCTGATTAATTGTCTGCTTAAACATCTCTCTGTCAGCCATCAATTCATCTGCTCTTCACGTATTAGATCATTCCAATTACTGTGTTATATTTGTTGTAGGAAAACCAGCAGGTAGGCATTTATGGTAGACAGGTGTGCATAAATAATTCGCATGCCCCTCTAAAGCTATGCTTTTTTTTTTTTTTTTTTTTATTGGGTCCAGCTATGGTGGACTTGCAAGTAGTCATATAATGATTACAGATCTTCCTGCTTGGGTGACAGCCAGAGCTTGAAAGCTTCAGCATGGTCGGTAGAAGGTGAACCCATTGTCTCTATAAGTGGAGACATCCTCTTGCAATCAGTGCTGCCAGTCGGGATCCTCTTCATTGCAGATCTAAGCCATCCTCCAGTCAGCACAGGGCCTACGTAGCTCCTAATTGCTTCCATCTTCCAGTGCTTGGGTGGGCTTCCCCATGCAACATAGAGCTGATCTAGTTCCATTTATATCACTTCTTGTCAAATCCAGCAAGTCAGTTGCAGCTCAGTGGTGTAATTGGTAAATAGGTAATCTTTCTTTTCACAAGTGTCTTTGTCCTAATGGAAGACTGAAGGAAACTGTGAAGAAGTTGCGGTTGTCCATATTTGTCCACTTTTCCTAGGTTTGCAGGAGATGTGTGTATGGCGCAGGTATTGGCACAGGTGCAGCACAGGAAGGAAAGACTGAAATATGAGCCGGCTGCGGGAGACCAGCCATGATGGTCGACTGGGAGCATTAATGTAGCAGATTAGATATCCCAGCAAAGAGGGAAGACGGAGGGGGCGTACGAGGGGAAACAAGCATGAACGGGCCTCTCAGTCAATACATTTCTTCCTGACTGCGAGGACTCCGGCTGGGAGGAAACGTCGGGAGAACCAGTGGAAATTAATGAAAACGATCCTTACACAATAAGGAACAATAAAAAAGGAGCCAGGAAGGTTAAGTAGGCCTGTAAATGACAGTCTGAGCTTCTATCCATTCCAGCTGGTCGGCCCTGGGTGACCTATTTGCCGACTGTCTGGTACTAATTCTGAGTAATGTCAGGTTGGTGAATTCTCACTCGCCACGTGCACAGGTTTTGCCAGTTGATTAGGGATTTATGGGGAAATGGTCTTGAACTTTGGCATTGGGTACCACCTGCTGGTGCATGAGTGTAACTGAGATAAATGCAAAGCTGCATTCTTTTCTGCCTCGATGGTGATAGGTCTTTATTCATGAATGTATAGAACATAGATTATACATTTTAGAAGCGCTTATTAGAGGTAAGCAAATGATTTGATTAATACAAAATGTAATGAAACAGGAGGGATGGTAGCTCAGTGGTTAAGGCTCTTGGTTACTGATTGGAGAATCAGGGGTTCAATTTTTATCGCCCTTTTATCGCCAATCTGCCTCCCTTGGACCCCAAGGCCCTTGACCCCATATGCTCCAGGGGTTTTGTGTTATGGTTGACCCTGCGTTCTGACCCCAGCTTCCTGAAAAATAAGCAGTGGGATATGCAAAGAAACAAATGTGCTGTAAAGTAAGTTACAAATAAAGGCTCTTCTTCTTCGCTCATATTTCCATAACGATGATCATTTGTTTTTAAGCAATTATTTCACTCCCCCATTCCATGTCACGGCATTTATTATTCATGAACAAAAGCTTATCATAAATATTGTGCTGATTGAAATGCTAATTCTGGAACGTGCTGAATGGGTTATGAGAGCCGTGTGCATTTCGGAGCGTGACATCATTATTAGTGAACACCTCCGAGGCCCAGGCTTTCTGCAAACTTTGCTGACTTTGCTTCCTCTGAAACCTTGGCCAGATGGCATGTTTGCTCTCATCTCTATCGCCTGATTTCCTATGCTGCCAGGGCTCCCCCTTGCCTAGCCCCTCCTTCTGAATGCGGTGTCAGGTACACACTGTAAAAGAGGTGCAGGGGGGCTGGGGGTGATGGTAGCTTTTCACCTGCTCCTTCTGTAGGACCCCTGCTGAGAGCAAGCTGTTCCCTCAGTGCCCTCCTTGAACGACACAACACACGGACACACCTGTCCTGCAGCTCTCAGGCCTCCCACCTTCGAATGCACTCTGGAGGCTGCGCATTAATAAACAAGCTACAGGACAAGTCATTAGGGTGAACATTAGAGCTATTAAAAATCATAATAATCCCCCTGTGGTGAAAAAACAGTTACTTGTGAAGAGTTGGTCCATGGTAAGTCTCCAGTGGTTTAAGTGGCACCTGGAGGGAGGCTTTCTTCGCCGAGTGAACGTTTATGTGCTTTAGTGGACGGTGTGGAGTACAACCATGCTGGTCCGGAGAACATGCAGGCAGGCAGCAGGGAGGAGGAGAACCACTCATTGTTTAGTATCTCTGCAGGACTGTAGCTAATAAAACTAAACGAGACCTGAGGGGAAGCAGCTGAACTTCCTGTAGCGGTTGTATTTATTTATTCGGAGGGTCCATTTTAGGTCTCTTGAGCAGCCCGTAAACAAAAAAAAAAGCTTTCCTCTGCTCCAGATCGCCTGTTTTACCCTATTTATTTATAATTCCCTGAAACCACTTTGTCTTGCAACTTGATAGCTCCTTGCTTGTGAAAATGCCGGTTTCATCAGGATTACAAAAAAGAATGAGCCCCCCACCACCCCCCCTCTCTAACCCCCACTCATACCTTTTTTTTTCTTTCCTTTTCTTTTTTTTCCCTCGTTTTTTTGTCTCTTAATTCCGGCCCCTGGCCACTCACGCAAATAAATACCTTTCTACTTAAACATACATTGGCTAATTAATCTATTCCATCTGCTGTTCTCTCTGCATTGCTTCCATGACACAGAAGTTTCCGAATCAGATTTGGATCATATTGTGTTGATAAGTGGAACATTATGAAGAAAAGCTGGAAAAATACAATTGAAAGGGAACAGACTGATCAAATAAACAGAAGGTAATCCGTTCTGATTTCACACTTGCTCAAATGGACATTGAGGGGTTTTTAAGGATTTTAGTCAGAATTTGCTCTGGCACTTTTATATTTTATATATTTAAAAAAATTAAAAAAGAAAAAAAAAAAGGAGAAGAATTTTTAATTTATAAAGCACCTTTAAAAGTAAAAAGAAAACCATAAAAATGCAATAAAATACAATAAAAATACCATTAAAAATAAATAAATAAATTTAGAAATAAAAAAATTTCATAGATACATCACAAAAAAAACAACACCTGATAAGCAGATTTGAAAACACTAAAAGCCACTAATCATATATAATCTCAATGCAGAGAGAATTTTAAAGTTTTGGTGAACAGGAAGAAAAAGCGTGATCACCCATAAAACATAAACAGGTAGGAGGAATGACTAAAAGACCAGAATCAGAGGGATGGAGATCACGCCTTGGAGTGTAGACAGTTACAATGTGTGACAAATAACGAGGTGCCATAACATGAAGGGTTTTGTTGGTCATCTTAAGAAACTTTTAATCAATCCAAAATCTAACAGGGAGCCAATGCAATGACTGGAAAACCGGAGTAATATGCTCACCAGACCCGGTCTTTGTTAAAATCCTCGCAGCTGAATTTTGAACAACCTGCAATTTGTTTAAAGTAGATTTAAAAACCCCAACAAACATAATTTAAGTTTCATCTAGTATAGTTTCAGCTACACCCTGATAAATATGCATCATTCTGGAATTTTGTTTTGCTTTCGGTGAGAACAGACGATGCATATGCGATCTCCGAGTCTCTCCTGAGGAATGGCAGGTTTCACAGACAGTTGTTGCTTGACTTTGGAACATCTGGTCAACCAACTGGGGATTTGTCTTTATTCCCTCTGGTGAACAACGATGATCGTTAGACTTGTAATATTTAAGGGAAAAAGGTTTTTTTTTTTCATTCTTTACTTAACCTTACAAAGCTGCATTTGGGAACTGACTGCAGGGCATGTTAGAGAAATTCCCTGGACATGTTAAAAAATGCTCTGCTCGGAGAAGAAAACTCTCCCATAGAGGACTGTAGGATCTTTTGCTTTGGGTCTGGAATTGATTTTAATGCTTATGTTGCTAATTAATATGCACAAATATGTATTTTTATAGTGCACATTTCTATCCTTAGTGCACATTTTTCTGTTTTGACAAAATCTATTGAATTACACTAGGTAAATAAAAGTGTTAGAATAATTGATTTTTCAGCCACATGTGGTTCTTCCCCAAACTGTTACCACAAAAGTTTGAGACAAACAAATCTTTCGATGCAGAAGCATAAAATTTTCTCTTCACTTGAAATAGTAAAGCCAAACCTGTTCCAGTATGACAATTTCCCTGTGCACAAAGCCAGCCCCATGAAGATATGCTTTGCATGGTTTGGAGTGGAAGATCTGCTGCTATAGAGCTCTGACTTCAACCCCTAATGAAGACCTTTGGGAGGAATATGAACTCTGACCAGACCTGCACCCCAGACCTCCTCACCTCACCTACATCAGAACATGAAGTTTACTAACACCCTTGTGGTTTCACAAATCTCCACAAAATATCTGGAATATCTTTTTAGAAGAGTGGAGTTTATTATAACGGGAAATTGGGATTAAATTTGGAATGGGATGTTCAAAAAGAAGCACATGCCAATCATATGGTTGTTCCTCATGGTCAACTATGCAACTATGCTGTTGTGCTAATATCAAAAATATAAGACAGTGGGAAATGAAGCATTTCTACATTATTCTACATTATCTAATGTACATGCTGTCGCATGCTGTTGTTTGACAGACCCTGTTGCGTAGCAGAATTATTTTATTTACTCCATCATTTTTAATGGTGGCTAACAAGTCACTGTACTTGTTGTAGGCTCTAGGCTACTTAGCTGGCGCTATGAATACCGGCCATCTTGTGTATTGAAGCTGGAGGCCATTTACTGATGATTTTATGATACAAACTAAAAATAATTCTCTCTCTTCTTCTCTCTACTGTGTCTCTCTTTATCTCTCTCCATCACTCTCGAGTCTTGTATCCTGTAATGTCGGCTTCTCCAGAAGGTCCGAGATGTGGCCTTGCACAACTGTTACAGCATGTGACTTCTTTCTGGCAGCTGTTCCTTCCAGAGGCTTGGTCTGAATATTCATGATGGTTGTATTCCCTTGGCCTATAGGCTACAGCTGTCCCCACACAAGTGTACACACACACGCACACACACACACACACACACACACACACACACACACACACACACACACACACACACACACACTGCTAGACGTGTTGTCATTCCCCTGCTTCTTATATTGTCTTGACAAGACCCTTTTTATCGTCAGCATAAAATATTTAGCTTAAGTACCGTGATGACTGAGTAACACAATAATGCTTTCTCAGATACTGATCAGAGTGTGAATAAGACTAAGCTTGAAACCAGGCTAAGACTATGTAAAGAAACCAGGCATACGGATGGTCCTGGAGCTTCACATCCTTCTCCGGTTCTCCATCAATTTCCTCTAGCGACACAGCGACGTTCTTGTCTTATCTGCCAGGGCTCTGAACCTCGTGCCAGTCAATGTTCAAGTGTCGATCTAAAGTTCTTCTCTCACATTAAGTCACTGTATCCAGTAGTCTCTGGAAGTGATGGATGCTAAGCGCTGTCTAAGAGATGACAGTATGACAGACAAGATTTGGATGGTTGCTGCAAGTTTTGGGTCCATGAACATTTTTCTTCCTCATTTGAGAGACATGTACTATAGTCAAGAAGTTAAGAAGAACAAGTTGATTTAACTCTTTAATCCAATCCAATGGTATACGTAACATTACAGGCTCAGACAGAAGAATCAGAAACATGGAATTTCATGTGCATTAAAACTGTTTCAAAAAAACACTTTCCCCAACATCCTCAACGTCCTGATTTGTTCATATCTACATCATCATCCTTTCCAGTTAGAACCCACACCTAATCAGAAAAACTCAGTGGTGGATGAAGTACACAAATCATGTAGCTGAGTTAAAGTAAAGATTCACTCAGTAAAATGTGACTCCAGTAAAAGCAAAAGTGTCCCTTAAAACTTTCACTTGAGTAAAAGTACAAAAGTTTTTGCCTTCAAATGTACATTAAATAATAAAAGTATCCGATCAACTATGATTTATTATAACTATAATGTTCCCGTTATAATTTTTTTTTAACAAGATTCTTTACTTAATCAACTCAGTTTATGTGTAAAGACTCGAATGTGACTCTCAGCACACTGATCTATTAATAGAATGATATTAATGACTCAAACACTGATTGATTTCTATTACAATGATCATGACCCCAAAACCTTCTTTTCAACTACTTTAAAAAAAAATTTGTGTAAATAAGTTCACGTGTGTTGTAGCGATTTCGAATTGAGTTTCTTCATCATTTATTCCTCTCTAAATGTTCTGCTTGCTGTAGAACTGATGCTGTATGTTGTTGTTTAGTAGATGCACCAAGCACCAATCAAAACGAGTCTAAAACAGAGCTCGAACCTGATTGGTGACTTGCTGAGTGTTTGAACAGTAACGTTTTTATCCTTGTGAATAAAAAGGAACGACTGATTTAAAAAAATGTAGTCGAGTAAAAAGTGAGATATTCGACTTTGAAATGTAGTGAAGTTAAAATAAAAGTCTGCCCAAACGGAAACACTTACAAGTACAGATACGCGGAAAAGCTACTAAACTACAGTAACAACTACATTTGCTTTGTTACTGTTCACCACTGGAAGAACTTTGCGAGATTATACGGCACGCTGTTTTAAGATAGAGCGAAAGGACAATAGGGCAAGTGTGCTGGAGTGGGTGTAAGACTAATGAAGGTGTGTTTGAGAGATGAAGACGATGCACACACACACCGTACTGCACCGCTTTTGCCCCTTGCTGGCCAGTTGGGCTGGAGGATTTGAGTGATGAAGTCACTGTGTCCCACTTCTCTCCTCTTCATCGCTCATGTCCTTTTGAGGCCAGTATATGGTGTACTGCACTCTCTCTGGGTTCATCACTCACCTCTGCTGGCAGGGAGCTCGAGAAGGATTCATTCATTTCTACTCAAGAACATTGAACACCAGTCCTCTGGGACTTCAGCGCAACACATGGCTCTGATCACAACATAAACCATGATTGACTCAAAACTATGGTCGTAATAGCAAAAAGTGGTGTGTGTGTGGAGTGTGAGGTGTGGTGTAAAAGGTAGAAAGTGTACAAGTGAAAAAATAAATGATAAATATATTAACTTTAATGTTTAAAAATCAGGGTAATTGGCGGAAACTGGAAAATTTTGGGACCTGGGCGTTGGCGATTGTTTGGAACCAGTACGACCTCGTTTCGAACGTCTTGCCATTAGTTATAATTGAGCAGTGGTGTGTTTACATTTTTGGACATAAAATTGTTACTTTCTTGTACATTTTAGCATAGTGAAATTATTTCTTCACATATCCCAGCAATTTTAGAAAGCTGATAGTAGCAATAGGCAATAGTGGGTCAATACCCAGAACCTTTGTGACCCTTTGGCAATTGGAGCAGTAGTATACTGGTTAAAGCATTTGATTCTGGATTTGTAGGTCATGAGTTCAATTCCTAGCCACACCAAGCTGCCTCTCCTTTAGAAAGGTCCTCAACCCCCATAGCTGCTCAGTTGTATGAATGTTGGTAAAGAGAAGACGCTCTTAATAAGGGCATCTGCCCAATACCCTAAATGGAGGCTTTCTTTAGGACTGAAAATCTGACCAGGAAAAGTCTTATGGGATTTTTATATATTATATTATTATGTATTATATAAAAATTATATATATTTTTCAATATTGGACCTCATATTGCTTCTCCTACGATCATGTCCAATATGCCTGTAAGACCGGAGGTGCAAAAATGGTGTGTGCAGTATAGCAGTGCATAAGGGGCTGGCACATGCTGGGGGGCGCCATAAGACTCTTCTTAGGTACATGATAAATGTAATTACAGACTGTAGCCATTAGAGGACAGTAGCGCCTGAGATCTGATTTACCCCGGACATTTAGCAGGCGTTTTTACTGTATTTTACTCTCTATACATTATGTAACCAAAGAAAAGTGATTAAAGTCCTTCATTAGTGACAAAAGTCAGAAACTAATGAACCCAATCAACCCAGTAATCACATATTCATTCTTATCATTATAATTATAAATTATTTTAGAAGTTCCTTTGCTTTGATGGACAGTTTTTTTTTTTTTTCAGGAAGGAAGTTGGTTTAATCCTTAGTTATTTTATTATTATTATTATTATTATTATTATTATTATTATTATTATTATTATTATACATTGTTTTAGAAGTCTTAAAATGAAATATTTGGCAACCTTATTTTCCAAGCTAAAAATAAAAATAACAGGCTAGAAAAGGCACATAATATATACAGTAAATTATAGCATAAAATATATAATAAAAGCAAGGGTATGATTTGCCTGATTTGTTTGACAATAGAAGAAAGACAGATTTTCAATAAAAAGAAATAAACGCAATCAGAATCCGAATGAGAATTGTTTTTTATTTCCAAATATCACGGGGTTGCATGTACAATTAATTTGTCATGGTGGGCTGGTGTTATGAAAATATAAAAAAAAATAAAAAAAAATAATCAATAAAAATAGTCATTAACTATACAGTGTGTGCAGATGTAAAATATGTAAAGATGTAAATGTATCTGTGTATCCATTGTAAAAAAAAAAGAAAAAAAAAAGTGTATACTACTAAATAAAATAAAATTGAATTGAATTAAAGTGGGGCAGTGCAAATAATAGAATTTCCCAAAATAGGTCAAAGGTGCAGGGTTGCAATATAGTGATCCTTGATGCCTGTTTTAATGTAACACAGTGAGGTTTATATTACTGTAATGTTCGTGTTTAAGGAAGCAGGTTAGAGATGATGATGATGATGATGAGGTCGGTTGCGGATGGGAAGAAGTTCATTTCCACCCAAACTAAAGGATGTTTGCGCATGTAATAATGTTTCAGATAGTGCTGACTTCTGTGCGCTTGTCAGAAGTGTGTTGCGAGCTGATAGCGAGGTCTCAACAAAGGCAGCGATGAGTGGAGACATCAGCAGCATCAAATCCTCATCGGAGTCGCCTCCTCTGGCACTGTCTCTGTGAGTTAGTCACACTGTGGGAGATGGGCATCGACCATCGTCCTGCTGCTGCTGCTTCTGCAACCCACAATAGGCCTGGCGCTGACCGTGCACCTGAAAGCCTAATGTTCATCCACACGCCTCACATGGATTTAAAAAAATGAACCATTTAGAAAGGTCCTAATGCGTCGTAGTTTTAGCCACCGTGCCGAATCCACGTGTAAAATCTCATGTAAAAATCAGGAATACGTGCAGCGTGCTCATAACAGCATTTTTCATCCCCCGGTCTCTCTTGTCCCCTGTTATTGTGCGCAGCTGCACTCAGAGGAGTCTCGTCATATTACAGTTACCGAAGCAATTTCATTCGGCAAACGGCGTAATTAGTGGATGCGCCTGGGAACTTCCTTTTAGTTAATTGTCATCCTAGTCACCTGTCGGTTCCAACCCGGTGCCGTGGAGGGCTCTTAGGAATCTGCGCATGTGTGCGTGTGTGTGTGTGTGTGTGTGTGTGTGTGTGTGTGTGTGTGTGTGTGTGTGTGTGTGTGTGTGTGTGTGTAGAGTGGGAGAGGCAGCAGTTTTCAGAGTCCAGCTGCGCACTCCAAGCTGCAATTCTTTCCCACTCTTTTTCCCCAGTCAGGAACAGCTGTCAGGTGTCTAATAATGTTTTTCAAACCGTCAGAGGGCATGGAATTGTACCCTACATCTGTGTGTGCACACATATATATATATATATATATATATATATATATATATATATATATATATATATATATATATATATATATATATATATATATATATATATGCATTAGGGAAGTGCATCTTTATAACTGAGGACGATGCGAGTCAACGATATGATACATTAAAGATACATAAAGATGCATAGTGTCATCTGATTTTGATTCGATTTAACACAATACAATACGACGCAGTGGAAAAAATATGCAGAATTCAATATGGTACAGATAGTTCACGTTTATTTCTTCGGCTCAGACAGACAGCAAATCAGCCATTCACTTAACACCTTCTGACTCGTGGCCCGTTTTAACACACACGCCTTTGTAGTGCAAAAAAACAAGATGTAAAAAAATCAGACGTTCTTTTCCTGTTGTGTCTGTGGGAAGATGCAGCTCTACCTCTGCCATGTTAATCTGTATTCCATGTGACTCTCAGGACACGCCTCGGTCTCCTTAATGTCACGTTACGTCATTTTCACGTAGTAGCAGTGGTGCTGAGGAGAAATCGGTCTACATAGACGGTCACAGAATTATTGTCACTTTTTAGGTAATAAAAGTAAAAAGCTAATACTAATAATTATAATAAATAAATCGTGTTTTTTCAGATTTTCCGCTGCAATTCAGTGAATCTTAACATCCCTAATATATATATATATATATATATATATATATATATATATATATATATATATATATATATATATATATATATATTAAAATATGTTTGCTTTATCGCACCTTGCCGAGGTGGTACACAGAGTGTATCTATCCAGGACGAGCACTTTATGAGCACTTATGTGTGCCAAATAAACATACATATGTAATAAGCAGAGAACATGCAGCCTCCTGGCACTGTGTGCTGCTCTCTGCCCATGTGCACAAACAGAAGGAATGAGGGGGAGGCTGAAAATGTGTTAGATATACCCAGCATATGCCTCGCTATTCCAACAGCTTGCATACGGGCCGTACTTGCCTTGAGGCTTGTTTTTAAGAAAAAGATTCAGGGGCCCACTGAACATTGTGTGCGGACGTGTGTGTGTTGGGCGTGCGAGCGTGTTGTGTGTTGCGCGTTTGGGCACTCTGCCGACGTATTTTTTCTTTTTTATAAAAAAAAAAAACAAACAAAAAAAAACGGACGTGTGAAAGCTTACGTTGAACGTGCGAGAAAGACAAACAACACATGACAAAATAAGGCAATATATAACATGTAATTATACTCCACCTGATGCGGAGGTTTTGTGCACATTGTGGGTTTCTGTGACGACAAAGTTGTGTAGATGTGCAGACAGATATCAAGGTGCTCGACTGATGTTTTCTTTTTCTCACAGCTGTTTATCTGTTCGTGAAAAAAAAACAGTGTATTGTTCGTTAGGACCCGATTAAAATTGTAACATTTATCCATTCAATATCTTTTTTTTTTCATTGGAAACGATGCAGCAGTTGACATTCAGGGTTTATTCAGGATTTTTCCAACATCAGTGGACCATCAAATGAATTTGAGTGATTTTTGGACTGTTATTTATTTGTCGGTTGGACTTTTTAGTCGAGTGCAGAATTTTTTCGATTCACATAAAACATGTTTTACTATAGCAATATTTTACAAGTGTTATAATAAGTTATAATTTGTTATAATAGCAATTATAAAATAACAGTGTTAATATAAAATCACATTTTTGTGTGATTTTTGGAAGGAAAAAAATCGAGTTTGATTCCAGACTAATGAATAATCACAAGAAAAAAAAGTCATAATTATATGTTTGTAGATTTGACTTTGACTTAAGTGCAGGGTCGATTCACACAACGTTTTTTGTTTTAGTATAGCAATATTTAAAAATTCACAAAAAATGATGTAAATGGGTGAATCATTTGACGTGTTTGTGTCCAGATGTTAGTTATTACACATCAGTCTGCTGTTATCAGTCTTTTGTGTGATTTTTGCAGGAAAGAAAAATCGAATTTGATTCAAGATTAATAAAAAAGAAAGTCATAATTATAGTATAAGAATAGTTTAATTCTATTTTTCATAGATTGTTGTTTTTAAGTTGGACTTTTCACCTAAGTGCAGAATATTTTTGGTTCATGTTTTTACTTTTTAGTATAGCAATATAAAAAAAAATGGATATAGATGGGAAAAAGATGTGATATGTTTGTGTTCTGAGGTTATTTATAAAACATCAGTCTGCTGTTATCAGTCTTTTTTTGCAGGAAGGGAAAATCGGATCTGATTCAAAAATATTGGATAATTGTAAGAAACAACTCACAATTTCAGGGTTTGCTCATGAGAATGATAATATTTTGTCGGCCAGAGAAGCACAATATAGTGTTCCGTCAGTACACAGGCAGTGAGCAGTGTGTGTTTGTGAATGAGTGCAGGCTGGCTGATATGCTGGGTTGATTTACACATCCCTGTGTGTGTGTGTGTGTGTGTGTGTGTGTGTGTGTGTGTGTGTGTGTGTGTGTGTGTGTGTGTGTGTGTGTGTGTGTGTGTGTGTGTGAGAGAGAGTGTTCTTGGGCCAATCTTGGCTTTGATCCATTGCTTGCATATCAACGGCAGCAGGTGGAGCTCACACCACCCCAGAGAGAGAGAGAGAGAGAGAGAGAGAGAGAGAGAGAGAGAGAGAGAGAGAGAGAGAGAGAGAGAGAGACAGACAGACAGACAGACAGACAGACAGACAGACAGACAGACAGACAGACAGACAGACAGAGAGAGAGAGAGAGAGACAGACAGACAGACAGACAGACAGACAGACAGACAGACAGACAGACAGAGAGAGACAGACAGACAGACAGACAGACAGACAGACAGACAGACAGACAGACAGACAGACAGACAGACAGACAGACAGACAATATTGAGGCCTAAAACACACACACACACACACACACACACACACACACACACACACACACACACACACACCCACACACAGGCTGAAATAAAGAACTATATAATACCCTGAATATACAGTCTATTTAAATATTGATTTTCCAAAAAAAAAAACACCCAAGCAGAAGATTGTAATTAAATAAAAAAAATCATTAGCGTCAGGAAAAGCAGCGCCGCGGCTCGGTTCAGAACACGACTGAGGAAGCCCTGCTATATTTGACCTCGCCGGATGGGTTTCGGCGTATCCAGTGTGGAAGGTTTTGAAAGCACAGCTTGCTTAAGCAGCACAGTCGTGCAGGAGTAAGGGGATCCTCTGCCCCGCTGCTTGTTGTTTATTCATAAGGCTCGGCTCTGCGAGGCCTCGGAGGCAAGCTGCTCCGGAGCTGGATAATGTTATTACCCCCAGGCTGCTTAAGCAGAACTGAGCGCCAGCTTCAACAGATCCACACAATCTCGCTCTGTATCCTCTCCTCCACACCACACACTACAAACACACACACACACACACACACACACACACACACACACTGCTCTCCAGAACCTGCCATGCAGGTGTGTGGTATGAACTGTGGTGTGGGAGCAGATTCAGCATGAGAGTAATTTACTGTAAATTTAGATCCTCTGCCTCCCAGACTATTGATATTTCTAATATTTAATACACAGGTTTCTTTTATACTGTGTGTTTAGGATATTTACTAAAAATGTGAACCTTATTTTTTTTTACGCATACAAAATTCAAGCACAAAATCTATGAATTTGCATCACGAAAAATGACGGAAAAAGAGTCATGATGCCTGATACATTTCTTTAGAACCTGACCATCTATAGAGGTTTGTCTATTGAAAGATCACCCTCTTGTGGTTTTGTGGGGAATCCTATAAAGAGGGGGGCAGAAGGAGGTCGCTGCTTTCTGATATATATATATATATATATATATATACACACACACACACACACACACACACACACACACACACACACACACTCCAGCAGGGCTAAGCTTCACGTGGAGTAACACGAAACAGCGCAATGTCTTCAAAACAGATCCGGTTCCAAATGCTAAATAATGTACGCGTAACATGTCTTATTTACGATTGTATTATAAACCATGAATGTATAAATATGTAAACATAAAAGAAGAGTAAAAATATATTTTTTTATTTTATAAAAATGCAGAGATATAAATTTACTTCAAGTGTATCATCATGAGAATAAACAATATTTATAAGAATTTGTATAAAGTCTGCATGCAATCATCGTATTGTTTAATGCTTTATGATAAAATATCATTTAAACTTTATACATTTTTCAAAGACAGAATATAATATAATTCCGTTTTGCACTTTTTATATTTTATATTTTATATATATATATATATATATAATTATACATATAGAAAATCTTGCACAAAATCATATTTATGCTCGTTTTAGTAAACCAAATAATAATAATAAAAAAAAAAATAATAATAATAATAATAATTATAATTATAATAATAATAATAATTATAATAATAATAATAATAATAATAATGTGTAATATGATGAATATATTTATAATATGATGGATATATTTTCTGACCAAAACATCACACTATCTGTCTTTTTTTCCTTGCACCTCATTCTATCCTTTTCGGCGTCTCGAATACAATGGTTTTGAAGGCAGATAAATGTAATATATTTTATATTTAACTGTTCAATCTGATGTCATCTGGGACATACTGAAATATAGCCCTAATAGTAACTGATCAGTTGCAGCTTAGACTCTCATTTGTGTTTTCTTTTTTAATTTTTTTTATTCAGAATACTTCAATTCAACCATATGAGAAAGACTAATATCAATTAGACTGTGCAACATTCAACATAAATTATAATAATAATATTACTATTACTATTAATATTAATATTAATAACACTCATCATCAGCATCAGCATCATTATTATCAGTATTCAAGATTCATGAGTTTATTTTCAGCTGTAAAGGAAGCAGTCTGTTACTCCATACAATGAAGTTCTTACTCTGTGAATCCTGAGCAGCTTATAACATCAATTTTGGGACATAAAGTGATTTATGGACGAAGATTGTGCCCATTGTAAGTGTGTGTGTGTGTGTGTGTGTGTGTGTGTGTGTGTGTGTGTGTGTGTGTGTGTGTGTGTGTGTGTGTGTGCAATATATATATATGGTTGTTTATTTATTTGCTTGTTCATCGATTCATTAATTTTATAAAAGGTAGTTTTATTTCATGTGCTGTAATGCGTACTGTTTGTCGCTAGAGGGAGTCTTGGCCTGCTTTTTATTAGAAATAAGACCAAAATGATGTGTAAACAATCAGGAATAACAAATAGGTTTCAGAGCTTCAGACCGGGTCATGTCAATGTGGTATAATAATTATAAATAGAATTAAATAATAACAAAAATGAGAGTAAAAATAATCATCATCATTATGACGATGACGATCATCATCATCATCATGACGATGAGGAGGATGATGTCATCCGTTTCCACTTCATTTCGGTCAGGTGTTGCAATTTAATTGTTGTAAATTTTATATTTACAAAAATGTTTCGCTTTTATATAATTTAAAACGTGATATAATTCACAAAATATGTGCCTGACTGCTCATTTTTGTGTCTTTTAAATTACTGCACACTTTTCAAACTAAATATTTTTATAAGTATGGATGTCAATATTGGCTAAATGATCTGCCTGAATTATATATTTGTTTAAATTTGTTCAAATTCAATTGATCATTTATACACTCCATGTGAAAGATGAAAAATATCGATACGCCCTCTATGGATATTTCTAGTCAAATTAAATGATTGTTTTCATAACTTTAATTTATTATTTCAATTAAGATAAAAAAAAAGTGAGGAAATGTGTTTCATTTCTTTGCTACTTAAATTTTTTATTTTCATCACATGCACACACGAGTACTTTTCTCTTTCTCTTACACACAAACACAAAGCAGAACAGTTCAGGGTGAAGAAAGTGTGTATTGAAAGTTTTTGTTTATAATATTACCATGGCTTCTGGTGGAGAACGTCACCTTGAACACCATCATTAAGGCTGTTTGGGGTTTTTTCTTTTATTCCGATAAAAATGTAGTAAAACTGCTAATGATGCAGTGTTTGATCACAGATTTCTCTCTATAACGGGAACGTTTTTTTCCTGATCGTTATTCACGCTGCAAAAGATGCGACTTGATCACATTATCGGATAATATCGAATTCATATCGAAAAGGGAAAAAAAAAAGATTGCGGTGCCTGCAATTGTAATGTGATTCCTTTTTTTTAAGGAAAAAATATCTAAGAATTGAGGTTTCCATAATATAAATAGAATAGAATAGAAACCCAAGATACCAAGTTTGGGAGGTTGCCCAATCTCGATCCAGTGTGTAAAATAATACAGAAGTACAGTTCAGTAAATAAATGCGATTTATTGTGAGTAATCTGCATGGAGGAATAATAATATCTACGATTTTTTCGTTGGAAGGTCAATTATTGGCACTCTTCCTAAGTGATGTCGCTGTGCGCAAAAACGCACGAAAACGCCGCCCGACAATTAATTTAATAATCATTTCTATTATTAGTAAAGAATTTAGGATTTCGTTTTCTGCTCGGAAAAATCATCTGTCTGGTCTCTACAAACTGAGCTAAACTTTTGGAGAGTTTCTCCATGCATTCTAGATTTTTTCTATATGCATGTGTATATTGCGCTTTCTTAATCCCAAACTCGTGCGTCGTGGGAAGTGCGTTCATAATGATAATAAACAACAAAAAACAACCCCGATCACGCATCTCTAGACTTCAGCTCACGCATTTCCAGACTTTTCCATCTTGCACTTACCTTTTCCCCCCTGCAGATGGAGAACATTTTACCCGCTTCCCCTTTTTCCCCATGCTGTGCGCTCGCCGTGTCTCATGTTGAACCCCGAACGCTGCGTAAAGTCTGTTCCTCTTGTAGACTCTACTGCCTTTTTTTCCGCGTCCGTGCCATTCTGCCTCACAAAAAAAAGCCCTGGCACAAATACACAATCTCCCTCTCACACACACACACTTGCCTTGGCATGTAATATCTCTCCGTGGAGCTTGGCAGAAAAGATAAGACTTGGAGAAAGCTCTTGGACATTAAGAGACAAAACAAACCCCATGTCGATGAGTTTATTTAAATAAGTTTTTCTTCTTATTATTATTATTATTAATATTTTGTAGGTTGTAGCCATCTATCAGAGTGCATAATTGTGCTGTGGTTCGAGGCAGGCCTTGGGTTGACTTCGTTAGACCTCAAAGCTGTTAGGGGGTTAAAGCTCATTTATCATAATGTGATAAATTGGCATATTGATGCAGGGTCATATAATTTTATGATAGGTTGAGTTTTAAACCATAATTCATGCTTTATGAGTTCATCTTCATCAAGCGGAGGAATCTGGATGTTAGACAGAGATTATAGCGAGATTTATAACTATTAGAAATATTTAATGTGAAGGATTTGATCTCTGTATTAAAAAACTGTAGCAATTCAGTATAAAATAAGTGTTCTCATCTGATGTATGTTTAGAGCTGGGACCAGTATTGTGGTTCACTTCATTAGTGGGTTATTTTTGTTCCTGAAGATGTAAGGATGTTCCTGAAAATGTAGACATCCCAGGAACTACTTCATCATTTCTCATCTCACTTCTAGACTGATCACAAATGCATGCAGTTCAGTCACTGAAACGTTAAATAATTTAGACTACTCGTTTGATAGTCACTGTATGTGATGCCCAAAGGTTCGTGTTGTGAAACTCGTACTAAACCTAGATGTTTTACAGTAGCAGAGGAGATAAATATTCGTGGCCGTGGTTGATGCTGTCAGATTACCCTGCCGTCACCCCAATGTGACCCCGTGCTACATGTTTTTTTGCCCCTCACCGGCGCTGTTCATTCATGCAGTGCTGAAATGTGGTTCATGGTCGGAGTACTTCTTGTGTGTTAAAATACTGAATGTCTGGCTATAGACAATGAGCCTTTACTTCATCTGGCAGAAGCTGCAGTGTCCATGACAGAGGTGACTCGAATGCTAATCTCGTTTTTCTCTTACAAAAGACCCTACTAATGAGGCTGGTGCACTGATTGCAAGTTGCACAATTTACACATAAATATTGCAGAAATGTCCGCAGTGTATCTATATTTAGAAAGGGTTATACGTCACGTATGGATTTGTATTATTGAAACCGTTTTTGATGAGGAACATAATATAGGACGTTTCTTTGAAAGTCCTTCGTCAGCAGAATATCGCCAGCCTCTCTGTTTATTATTGAAGCGCACCACAGTTACTCGTTGTGGCTTATTGCATTTATTGATATTTCATTTGCATGCATCAAGTTCCTAATTGCGATTGACTTTTTGTCCACGTTTATATCTTTGAGGAATTCCATAATGGAGACGTACGTGCAGGCGATGTCGAAGTTGCGTTTTGTTCATATTAAACTCGAACACAGACGAATCCTCGAAAAATCAAGTGCATCCTGTCCAGTCTGTAGCTTATTATAGTAGAGTCATTTATCATATAATTAGTACATTGTTATTGTTAGGATCAGATTTGGTTGAAACAGCAGTTTAAAGTATACTTCATACTGTCCTAAAAAAATAAAATCCTAATGATAAATGTTTCTGCCATTAACCATGTGGATGGTCATGAAACTGAGTGTATTATTATTTCATTTTATTTATCTTCCCTATAGGATCATGGCTAAAACCCAAGAACATGGATATAAGGCTTAGTTACAGCATTACGTCATAATTATTAAAGTATTAGTCGTCCACTTTGGTTGACCTTTTGTAAAGAACATTTGTTTCCTTCTAAGGAATCATAGCAGCGCTTGAAATAATATCTTTAATTATTACGTCCATGCCATGCGACACAGGCTTAAAAGGGCTACAAGGAGCGAGCAGTATAATCGAAATTCAAAGTGTAAGGCCCTAAAGGTTTGCAGCTTGCCTTTGATAAGGCTGCAGGGCACATAGAGAAATCCCCAGTGTTGAATGAACTCTGTGTTCATTTGTGTCCAGCTGGACCTAGATGAAACACTGCAGGTGTTAATTCAACATGGGGTGGGGGTGGTGGAGAGACACACTCTGTATAGAGTCAATGCTTTTGTCTGGAGATTCACCGCAGTTTCCTGTTAACCACAAAAACAAGGTTATGACTACATCCCAGATGCAAACTACTGCACTAAATAGTGTCTTAAAAATAGTCAGACCGATATCAGGGGTTGTTTTGTGTATATACTCAGAATAATGGCTACTAAGTCCAATTACTTATGGTCTATCCATGTCACTGAGGCTTGAATGATCAAGTTAAAAGTTATGTACTGAAGGCACACAAGGCTTTTCCTTGATAATTCCACACCAGGGACAAATAAAAGAAGAGTTTAGTAGTATTTTTTTTTTCGACTGTATTACACACTCCAGTAGAAAGTCTGAAGCTTATGATGCTGTTATTCCTCCCAGAATAGACAGGAAAAAAAAAACTTGTTTTGACTCTCGAAAAACGACATGAACTGCGATATTTTGACAGTTTGCTTCCATCTGTGTTTGTTTTCCTCCCACTGTAGTCTAATTTCGTGCAGTCGCTTAAAATGTGCAGCTTTTTAAAACCGACAAGTTTCCATACAACAAGTAATGTTGTGCTGCAAACCTTAAGAAAGCGTCTGCACTAATATGCGCAAAATGTAATAATAATGCAACAAAAATGTGGCCAGTCGCTTATTTCGAGAACTTACAATAAGATACCTGTCAGCGTTTTGAAAAATAAACATCATCAATAAATAAGAGATTGTCTAGGACTGATTATCCTCTACACTATATGTATACCATCTGCATAGATAGTTAGATAGTTAGATAGATAGATAGATAGGCAATGCAGGCAGGCAGGCAGACAGACAGACAGACAGACAGACAGACAGACAGACAGACAGATTTTTTTTTTAGATGGTGGCTGTTGTGGTTTGAGTCTCCTGTAAATATGCGACAGTCACATCATTTTTTTTTTCTTTGACGTTGATCTCGTCCAATCAGAGTGCAGCTTCACCTAGCCGTAGCCGCCCCCCCACCCCCCGTACGCACGCGCTACTGCACCAAGTTTAGTGTGATCACTATTACACTCTTTGACCTGGAGTTCTGGCAGTGTGCAGGGAGTTCAACACTTGAACAAAGTCGAAAAGCTTAATTGACACTGCAATCTCGGAGGTATTGAAATAAATAATAATAATAATAATAATAATAATAATAATAATAATAATAATAATAATAATAATAAAACAGGAGATCTATACCCTCTTTACCCATCTTTAGTAGGAACCCTTTCCAAATACCCTAAAATCATTAACTCTCCAAAACAAAGTGCTGGAGGAACAACGACTTCATATCTCACCGGGGTCGAATCAATAGTTTACGCACTTCTGAGCTCTTCCTGCCTGAAGTCCACGTGTGAAGTTGTGGAGCACTGTTTAGAAGCACTGGCTAGGGGGCGCCCCAGCAGCCTTCCACCGGAAAAAGCTCACGGAGAAACCCGGTGCAAGACGCCATATCAACTCGGTCTCAAGGAGAAATGCTGTTCCTGTAGATTTAATAACACTCACTGAGATGTGCTGGAGCTTTTATAACTTCATGTCAGGTTTTAAGTGTGTGTTATCTTAAAGAGCTCAATCAGTACTTCCCTTCTTCTACCTGGAAACATTGAAACCTGATTTAAAGTACATAAATTTAGATCATAAGTAAGGTTGAAAAACACGACTCCTTCATATCACCCTGGATTATGTACAGGTTTAATCTGAATTTGACCTTGTTTGGTTTTAACCTTCATGAATGAGTATTTAGATGAGAAGCTGTTACATGTGTTTGTATTAAAATTGCTTTAATGTGAGTCATTCACTTTTATAAGAAGATTTATTGATCCTATTTCCTGATCTGGAGATCCAAGATGGCCTTGGATTATCATTTGGCCTAAAATCTGATCCAAAAAGAAGTTCTGATTTATATTTTTAATTTGATTTAAAAAAAAATTGACTTGTAACCTGATATCTGATGTCCATCAAAAATTAGACATTATATATATATTTAAATCATATCCACTGAATTTGGATATCCAATCTAACCGTGGATTATAATCTGACCTCATATCTGATGTTCAAAGACTCAACATGTTAAAGATAAAATTGAGCTGAATTTTTTTTTAATACAATTGTCGGATTGAAAAAAATCCAAATCCGACTTGTAACCTGTTTGTGTGTGTGTGTTTGTGTGTGTGTGTGTGTGTGTGTGTGTGTGTGTGTGTGTGCGTGTGGAGAGAGAAAGAGAGAGTCTGTTTTACCGGACTGTCTTATTTCTCGCTCGTCCAAGTTTCAACATTGCACTTGGGAGAAGTTCTGGTTTTAAAGCCTCGTTTAACTTCATCGCCTCTGTTCCGAAATGCACTCGTGTTCACACCACCGTGTAGAAATCAAGCACGCGCGTTGAGCTCACAGTGGACCTTCTTGGAAAAAGGAAGTGTGGTGTGTGTTTTTTTTCCCCCCCGTTCTTTAGTTATTTAAACCACTTGGAGACCCGGTTGCTCGGAATCTGGTCTCCTCGGTTGGAGCAGGGTGTCGGCTGGACGGCGGTGTTGTCCCGCCTGAGCCTCGGTGGGAGTCGGAGGGCGCTGTGCTGCTGAGGGGACGAACCAGAGGAGAGCGTTTCTCCTTCAGGGCAAAAAAAAAAAAAAAAAAAAAAGAAAAAAAAAAGAAAAGTGCGAGCTCGGAGCTCGGAGCTCGGCGCGGGACTGCAGCTCGTCTCCGCTCTCCGCTCTCCCGGCTCACTTTGCGCTTTTCTTTACACACACACATACACACACACACACACGCGCGCGCGTGGGATCGGGTGCCGGCGTTTTTTTTTTCTTTATTTCCTTTCTTTCTAAATTCCAATTAATTAATTAACTCCACCGTTAATTAATTGATTCTCCGTAATCTCGCAACAGGCGGAACATGCCGTCCCGCGTCGTCCCGCGTCTCCTCCGCGGATCTCGCCGCGGTCTCCGCGTCAACCTCGTTCTCGGCTCCGCGAACCCCCAGATCGCCCCACGCCTGCGAATGCGATGGTCGGCTTGACGATCGCGGACGATCAACAGCCCCTGGGTCCGTGCGAGACACCCGGAATGGCGCTCTGAGTTCCTCCAGGACATCTCGAGGATTTCATATATTTATTTATATACATATATGACACTTATGTTGCTTATTTTTATTCGCTCTGAATGAGATGCAGGATAAAAAACCGGCGCTTCCTTAAAATCTTTTTTTAATTTTTTATTATTATCATAATCTATAAAAGCGGTGAAAGTGTGTGAGTGTGTTTTGGTTTTTTTTTTTTCCGCCTCTCCGCGACGGGACAGTTCTGAGCTCTCAAAGTTGTGTGATGGTTTGGGCTGCGACTCGACGGCGGCTTGTGACGGCGGACGGAGTGCGGAGAGTGCGGGGGGAAGCCGCGGCTCCGAGGCGGGGTTAAAGTTCTCCACGGAGCGCCGGGAGGATCGCGCTTAGGAACAGTCGGAAATGTGAAAGCAAGCAAGAAGCAGCCTTTCCCCCTTTCTCTCTCTCTCTCTCTCTCTCTCTCTCTCTCTCTCTCTCTCTCTCTCTCTCTCTCTCTCTCTCTCTTTTCTGTCTCTTCTTTTTTTTCTTTTCACACACACACACAAACACACACACACACACACAGCCGGACGCTGCGATCCCAAGTAAACGGACACACACACACACACACACACATATCAACACGTACATACATAAACACTCCGATTCGTTACAGTTATCCAAACACACGCACACACACACACACACACACACACACACACTTCACCAATTCGAGCACCAGATATGTATTCTCCGCTATGCCTAACACAGGTAAGTGATATTTATTTATGTGCGTGTTTGTTTGTAGTGTGTGTGTGTGTGTGTGTGTGTGTGAGTGTGTGTGAAAGTGTTTCCTGTGCGGGATCGAGCTTTTGTAGATTGCATGGGCCTGGCTTTGAGACTGGAGAAACTTCATGTGCAAGAACATTTGTGGTCTGACAGAGCAAAGTCGCACATGGCGGATGGCGCCCACCTTACCTAATATTTACACACACACACACACACACACACACACACACACACACACGCATGCATGCACACACACACACACACACACACACACACACACACACACACACTCATACACTAATATGTCGGGCTTTTTAGGAATGCACATGTCCAGCTGTTGACCGCGGATTTATTTGATCCTGGTCTGGAGTGTGTGTAAGACAGATATGTGTAGCTGAAGGCGCGCGCGCTCTCGGACCCGCAGAAACTTTTTATTTTGTTGCAGTTTTTTGATCACGATGGTCATTTTTATACAATTCACTTTTCTAACAAGTTCAAGTTCAAGACTTGTTGTGGCTATAGAAAAAAACTTGACACTTAGGACAGACACACTTTTATGACGGGTTGGTTCACACACACACACACACACACACACACACACACACACACACACACACACACACACACACACACACACACACACACACACACACACACACACACATGACTGGATAGTGTAGGTGTTTATACACGCCATAATATCTGCACAGCTCGAGCTTTTTTTTAATGCATTCAACACACACATCACCTGTACACCTTTTCATTTCGATTCATTTTAATCACATGGATAATTTAGTGAAACTTAAAAAAAAAAAAAAACCTGACTTTATTTGCTTTCACTAAGGACTTTAAGGATTAAAGAGCAAGTAAATAAAAATAAGCAGCTTCTGGCCTGATTTTCCTTTTTTTTGTAATGAATTAATTTTATTTTATGATTTTTGTAATTTTTTTTTTATTAAATTTTTTTTTATAAGAATTATTAAAATAGACTTGTGTATGTAACAGAATTTCTGGCAAATAAGTGAAGCAAAAAGATGTCAAATATGTGAAAAAGGTCAAACCTTTGGGGTATAATTCCACTATACAGGTGACTGATGATTTCACTATAGTCTGAGTAATTTTTTTAACATTTTACCTTTTAATATTTTAATTATAATCTACCGTGCATCAGTTAGAATCTACGAGTAAAACGCATATATCTTTGCTGAAATTTGTCTCACCAGGATATTTTTATGAATTTATAAATGCGTTTCTAAAGTAATATTGGGGACCGACAAGCCTGAAGGGCCTTCAACATGCTCTGATCCCATCAAACATCTTTAATTATAACGTACCTATTTATTTATACTACAGACGAATGCCTTCACTGGTGTTCACATGTACACCATTTCTTTTTCCTGTTTTTTAACAGATTTTTAAAACAGTATGTATTGATTTTATGATTTCAGCATTGGCAGCAGTAATATTTATAAACTCTTCCGTGTCTGCTCCATGCAGCAGCAAAATATTTTAGATTAAAAAACAGATTTTTTTTCCCAAGACTTAAACAAGCTGCTGTAGCAAAACGTTGTTGTTGTTGTTGTTGTTTTTTTCCTCTCATCGGTTGTGATGGATTAATTAGTGCTATATAATGGAGCTTCAGCTTACAGGGCTTTAGAATTGGTTTGAGGTTTTTGGGACAGCATTAAAATGATTGCATTGTAAGAACAGGCTCGTGCATCGATTAAGTGCTCAGAGGAGATGTCCATCCTTGTCTGCTGTGCTGCAGGATGAAGACAACGTGTTATTTGTCATTTCATTTTTATTTAGTTTTTTTTTTTTTTTTTTTTTTTGGGGGGGGGGGGGAATTCAATGTTGCCCTGTGAGCATCAGAAATTCTTGATTGATTATTTAAATTGCTGATAATGAAGTATTTGGGAATTAGCATGTGATATGCATATAATATACATAAAATAAAAATAAGAATAAAAAACAAACAGTGAATAATATGCATATTACCAGCAAATCTAAATTTATATTTGTTACTATATATATATATATATATATTTATTTATTTTTTTTACTCAAGCTCATAGTTGAACTTATTGGTTTAAACTTTTCTGTCTTTTCGACCCCAATGCCACTATTGTTCTATATACGGAGGCCCTACGATAAGACAGGGGGGGAACTGGGTCACATCACGAGTCTGGGAGAAAAATCTTTTGACTTTTTCATGCCAGTTTACATTATTGCTTTGTGTGTGTGTGTGTGTGTGTGTGTGTGTTTGTGTGTGTGTGTGGGGTGCACGAACAACTGACGTGCTGTATTTGGGCTGCTTCTCACCCCTCTGTAAGTAGAGCACCATTAGCCAGCAGTTTCGCCTGAGCTGCGTTCACTTCCATGGGGAGACGTGCAACAAAGAGAGAAAGTGAGCCCTGTCGACTCCCTGATAATTAGGCCTCTGTGATGTTGAGCCGGAGGAGAGAGTAACTACACGACAGGATTACTATTATTCCTCTTTTAAATGACGGGTTTTTTTTGTTGAATTAATGGGGGGGGGGGCAGGGGGGCTTTTTAAAGACACTGCAGCCTTTTCGGAGTAAAGGTAGTTCACTTGAACTTTTAGAAACCTGTTTTATGGGGACGGATTGTGTCAATTGGACATTTTTAATATTGCATGCTTTTACAGTATGCATAATAATAATAATAATAATAATAATAATAATTTGAATAATAATAATAATAATGCAAATTATGATTTGAATAATATTTCTAATATATACTCAAATAAAAATAAATCGCTTACATACACACTTGTATTAGAAGAAATTGTAAATTATCTTGTATTTATCCAAAAATATAAAATGTACGCATATTTGTATATGTACCGTATATAACGCATATGCATAAGCAGCGTACGTAAATAATTTCGAAGGCTCAGTAATGATAAATTTGTGCTTGTGAGTCGAAATGACCTACTAAAAAATACCTTAGTGACAGAATGCTAGAATTTATATTATTCTTATTAATGTTTCGTCATTTTCGAAAAGTTGTTCCCGCACAAGTTTTAGAAATCGTGCCGAAATCTCGAAAGCAATGCACGTATAAAACGGAGATAAATATGCAACGTTATTCATTTTATGCCTTTCGATAATGGGCGCATTATGACTGTGGATTATTGCACTTGCGTAGGATTTAATACAAATCTTAAACTTGGGCGCAGTTCTAACGCTGAAGAAGTTTTTAGGTGCAATGTATTATCATATATAGCATAAGTCAAGTCTGTACCGAGTATTAAAATGGGCGGTATTTAAATTCGTGTAGTATTTGACTCGGTTCTGCGCACATAAAATCGAAGTTGCCCTTTGCCCACTTGCTGGCAAGCCGTTCATGCTCAATCTGTGGCTTCTGGGGCACGTAACGCTGCTAAGGGTGTTTGCAGAAACGCTATTTTACTGTTTGGCAGGTTGCCAGCGTTCTTTTGTATTTTCTTTAATCTCTGTAGTTCTCTGTGTGTAAAAAAAAAATCCCTGTATTTAAAGTCAGGCTCATATTAGTTATTTGCTTAATTATTAGCTCTACAAAGCTGTACGTTCGACTTCTAAAGCTTTGACTGACTGCTAATACGAATGATTGGTTTTTGTTGGATTGGTAAAGAAGGAAAAGTGTTTTATGTAAGAAAAAAGGGTCAAACTAAATATCATTTTTTTTCAATATTTATTTTTCGATATTTTTTAATTGATCTAATAATAGCAAGGTTAACCAAAAATCTGTTCACATCCCATTCCTTCTTCAAGCACACACTCCTCCATTGTCGGATCGGTGTGTCTGTGCGTTTGTGTGGTGTCTGTATGTATGTGTGTGTTGTGTGTGTATGTATGTGCAACTTTATAGAGAACGGATAAAAATAGCTGGTCTGATTTCCCTTTTTGGTTGTTTCTTTTTCTCGACCCTGGCAGACCCTTACAGACCCGCATTCTTGCCGGCGAGCCAAGATACGGCCTAGCCAGGCCTCTCACACACACACACACACACAGAGTCAAACACACACATACTCATGCTCAAACCCCACAGTCCCTTTCCTCTTATTGAGGGTTTCCCTTTTGTAATTAATCTTAAGGAAAATAACTAAAAACGTTATGAATTGACGGCGATGAATCGATCTGTACGCGGTATTGAAATTCGTATGTGCATGCAATCAAGGAAGAAACGATAGAATCTTTTTTTTCTTATAAGATCTCCGGCGATCATCAGTTTTATTTAACACCACGTGTGACTGTGATTTGCGATGCAAAGTTGTTTTGCTGCAGGCTCCCTTTTTTCCATTTCCCCCTGCCCCTGATTTTGTGCTCTGCCGCTTGTTTGCAGGATGAATTCCATCCTTTCATCGAAGCACTGCTGCCCCACGTGCGTGCGTTCGCCTACACTTGGTTTAACCTGCAGGCCCGCAAGCGAAAGTACTTCAAGAAGCACGAGAAGCGCATGTCCAAGGAAGAGGAGCGCGCCGTGAAGGACGAGCTGCTGAGCGAGAAGCCCGAGGTCAAGCAGAAGTGGGCGTCGCGGCTGCTGGCCAAACTGCGCAAGGACATCCGGCCAGAGTTCCGCGAGGATTTCGTGCTCACCGTGACGGGGAAGAAGCCTCCGTGCTGCGTGCTCTCCAACCCTGACCAAAAAGGCAAGATGAGAAGGATCGACTGCCTGCGCCAGGCGGACAAAGTGTGGCGCTTGGACCTGGTCATGGTGATTTTATTCAAAGGTATTCCCCTCGAAAGTACTGACGGCGAGAGGCTGGTGAAATCGCCGCAGTGCTCGAACCCAGGCTTGTGCGTGCAGCCGCATCACATAGGAGTTTCCGTTAAGGAGCTGGACCTCTACTTGGCCTACTTCGTCCATGCGGGTAAGTCCCCTTTTGTTATCGGTTAGACGTCAAAACACACAAACTGTACCGTCGTATATGTAAAAATGTATTAACGCTGGGTTAAGCGTTCTCAGGCGGTGTGCTAGTCTTGTGTTATATTCAACGCACTCCTGCAAAACCTCTCATATACACATAAAAGCACCATTCGGAGACATGCGACCGCCATGTCACCTCCTCAACACCCTGTTTACCAGTATACACACTTCTCCCCGGCTCAAAGAAGTTTTTATCAGTGATTAATTATTTAAATACTGCTAATGGTCGTGTTCTCGTTTGCAGCTACAATCCCATTTTTTCATGTCATGTATTTGATTTGGAAATACAATATTGAAGCAGCCTACTGTTTGCTGTAAAAAAGCGTGGATTAACTCCAACCACATCGACTCCTGTCACGGTTCATCCCATACGCGATGGGCGCAAATATCTGATGTAGCAACTGTTAATTGGCACGAGGCAGCAGGGGATCCGTCTTTTTCGCCGACAGCAACACAAACACGAGCTTTCACTTGGAAGGAAGGCGCGTCGTTTCATCAGACGGACTTGAATTACTTTCATTTCCTCCTGCTCGCAAAAATTGTTGTTTGGAAGCCAGAGCGAGTTGGCAGCGAAAGCCCGTTTTATTGGTGAAAGGAACGGGAAAAATATACCCCTCTCCCCACCCCCTCGCCTCGAACTCCCCCAAATTCCCACCTCCACACTAATATTTCTGATTCGATTGGGTATTGTCCAAGATATTTTTTTTCTTGGGTGGAAGAAAAAATGCAGGTTCATGCAGATTAACACACTTACGGAGTTTGTCAAAGGTTGTACGATATGAATGATATCGACGTTGGCCTGTAATCATTTGTTCAAAAATCGCCCAGCAAAAGAAACTCTGGTTGTGCTCACAAACTAAAAATTCCACATGAGCGCTCGTTTGCTTACTGCTAGTGTCTGTGATGATCTGTATAAAAAAAGCCAACGCTGCACTAATTAACGACAATAGACGTGAGGACTCGAACGCACACCACAGCACGGCTGGAACTCGTTTCCTTAGAGCTTCCGAATCCTGAGATTTAATGTCTGATCCTTGCGAACAGTCTTGAGAAGTCAAAGAAAACGAGCGTTTTACAAAGTGGAGTGTAATTTTATTGCTCTGCTGCTTTCGCTTTTTTTTTTCCCACACAAACTCCCTCTCCTTTTACTCCATCTTCAGGCATGTACAATCCGATCAGGTTTCCCCTTCTGTCATTTCTCCAGCAGTGGATCGCCACTGAAGCCACCGGCGTTGTAAGACAGGCTGACCATGGCCAGAGTGATGGGGTTTACGGGGCACGACGACTGTAGCGATACGACAAAATTGTACAAATATTTTTACGCTTCGCTCGGCAGGCAAGCGCAGCAGCGTATTCTCCGCCCTCCATTTACGAACGACCACATAATCGTTTAACAAAACCACATAAACGTATTCAACAAAATACATAATTTAGCAAAATAGAGAAATTTACGGTGAAGTACTGTAACAATTTTACAGTACTCCACCGTAAATTTCTCTATTTTGCTAAATTCTGTATTTTGTTAAATTATTAACAAATTACAGTATACAACCCCATACTATCACTATGGGAGCGGCGGATCGTAGTTGATTTCTTGATCAGTGCGGATTCGTTGCAGATTTTTAACGATCGCCAAATAAAAGCCTTTTTTTTCCAATGACTTTGTAAGTAATTTTGTAACTACACAGAGCGGTCGTGAGCGGGACGTGTTAATCAGTAAACAACAACGGCTACCAGAGGAGCAGAAAAACTTGAAAAAAACCTCCCGCCTCATTCAATTCGCATGTAGGGGAGCATTTCCGTGCTGTATCTTTTCTAGTAATAAATGGCAAGCAAATTCAGATTTGTCTTTTTTTTTTGGCTGATCCGAAAAATGATCTCATCCGTGACTCAAAAACCGTAACGTGATTTGAACGGTGAGTTTTGTGATCCGTTGCCCCCACTACTGATCATCATTCTTTAAAACTCCTGGGTAGGCTAGGCCATGTCTCAACTTACGATATTTTCGATAAGTCTGAGACTACCTGTGGCTTTTTAAAATTTTAACACCATATTTAATGTAGTTGGTTAAACTCTGAATGGTGATCGGAGGAGTATGCACTTCTGAGGTGTCACCTAATCTGTGCTTGGGGGTGGGGTTGGGGGGGGGGGGTCTTATTTATAGCCTGTTGGTGTCACACATGGCAAAGTTCATGGCTTAAGATGTTAAGGTCATGACCCTGTTTGAAGGCATTTGACCCCTTAGATAAACAATCACTCTCATTAGCATCCAGTCAAGCAGAGGGCGATACTTTAGTTCTGGTTTGCCCTCTGACCTCTAGTGAAAACAGGTGGTTTTGTTACGATGAAAGTGCAGGGCTGCTTGTAAACCTTTGTAACGAGGAGCCAATAGAGTCTGGTTCACGGCTCATGCTGCGTGATGAACTTTTTATTTGCTCGGCGTTAGAGCACCGATTAGCAGTCAGTGAGCGTTTGTTTCTGAGGTAGTTAGCAGATAAAGCCGTGCTAATCTAAACAGACATAACGGGTTGATTGATCCGAAGGTCAGATTCAGGTTGTAAAGCTCCATCTTGTGTGTTGTCTTTGTATAAAAAGGTAAGTATTGCATCCATCGACTACAGTTATCGAAGATGCTTCTGCTTGTAGCTACGCTATGAGGACACGGATCCATATTTATTTGTTTTATGTTTTATGGACACCTGACCATATTATTGGTATGCGTTTTTTTAACATCCCATTCCACATTTAGTCTCAATTTGCTTTTATAATATATTAACCCCCACTCTTCTGGGAAGATGTTCCCCTGGATTTTAGAGTGTGCTTGTGGAGAATTGTGTGGGCATTCATTCAGACGTTAGAAAGTCATGTACTGATGTAGGTGAGGTGAGGAGGCCTGGGGTGCAGTCAGTGTTCCAATTAATCCTATTCAGTAGGGTTGAGGTCAGAGCTCTATAGTAGAAAATCTTTCACATCTTTCATCCCATGTAAAGCATATCTTCATGGAGCTGGCTTTGTGCACAGGGATTCTGTCATGCTGGAGCAGGTTTGAGTCTCCTAGTTCAAGTGATACTCAATTGTGTAGCTCCAACTTTGTGGTCACAGTTTAGAAAAGCATCACATATGGCTGGGATTATGAGGTGTATCAATACTTTTGTCCATATAGTGTAGATATATTATAAGTGTGAGTGTTTGTGAGAGCAAGTGGTGGGCTGTAAAATACGGTGGTATACAAATTTACGACTTATATATCAACATATACAGATATATCAAAACCATCTGTAACCTATATAAACATGTAACCTGAGACAGAATCAGGTTTATTGGCCAAGTGTGTTGACACACACAAGGAATTTGGTTCCAGCTGTTGGTGACTTTCAAAAGTACAGACATAAATAACAGAAAAAAGAGCAATACAGACTTTACGAGACAATGTTGACAATACAAGTATTAAATAAAACACAATATACAGAGTTTAAGGCAGATCAGTAAACATATAGAAAAATATGCCTTTACAAATATATATAACATACATAAGCATTAACCTACAGTATATTAATCAACATATACCTGTAGAAACCTGTAGGGAGAGCTTGCTAACTCCAGTTGCAACAGAAATCATATAACCACAGACAGCTTTCCAAAACTCGTGCTTTTTTATTATTCTTGGCAACAGCGTTACGGGTTAGTCAAAGAAACTTAGAAATGAGCATCAAAAAATAATAAGGACATATTCCTCAGTCTTGCACACATGCAGTAATAGCGGAAAAATGCGGCGGCAGGCTATTCCCAAAATACCACTCTGCTCTTAAACGAAGCGCAACATATTTCACCCGTTACACCAGACACTGTCTTTCAAAGTTTATTAGTTACAGTGTAGACACCTGCGGCTTATAGACAGGTGCAGCTTATTTATGTTTAAAATAAAAAATCTTTGTCAAATTCAGTGGGTGGGGCTTATATATGGGTGCGCTTTATAGTCCCGGAAATTACAGTATATAAATCAGTGTATACATGTATACAAATATATAAATTATATAAACGAATAACCAATATAAATCAGCAAACACCTGCATAAAAAATGTAAGTAGAACTTATGTAAATCAACAATTACCGATATAAAAATATGTAACCTGTATAAAAGTTTGTAACCTATATAAATCAATATACTTATAGAAAATATATAACATATATAAATAAACAAATACCTAGAACATATATAACTTGTATAAGCCTGCATAAAAATACACAAACTCTATAGAGCTACATTTAGCTTACCAATTAGATTGGATAAAGAAAGAATAGAAATGTTATACAACGGATCAGGAATGTTGGTAAAAGCGTTCATCACTAAGCTGTATTAAATATAAAGCGGGTCACTTTTCTACAACGCGCACTTCACTCAGAATTAATTGAAGCCCTGACCGCTGTAACACAGTCAGGCTTATTTGCAATGGGAAACCCGGTCGATTTTCAGTTGTTTATTCAGCAATATTTGCATTCGATTTGTTTTTCGGTTTCATGCTCCCACGATCGAAGAATACTTTTGTTTTTAAAAATTGCACTCACAGGAACTGTTTCCGATTATCCAGAACGGTTTCGTCGTACGCCTTTATGAACTGACGTAGCTAAAAGTGTTTGCAAATAGAGCGTTAGTTTTTTAACTCCTGCTACGAGCACTAACAGGGCTTTTACCGTGCCGAAAATGAAACTCTGTTTATTATTATCCCCCCCCACCGGTATCCTGTGTGGTAGCAGAGAGACGACGCGCGTATTTGTACATCCTGGCCTGTATTGGGTTGCAGCCGTTTTGTGTTTCCCTTTTCTTTCCACAGGCTGAGGAATAATAATAATATTTTGGATCTATTTAAGGCCGTTGTGGGATGAACCACAGGCTTTGTTGTGGTTACTGCAGTACACATTGTGGGAAGGGACCCCCTGCCCTCACTCGGCTTCACTCACTTATGTCTCTCATTCTCTGCTTCCTACTCACCACCATCAGGCATGGGAACTGCGAAAACCGCGGTGCCAGGGTACTGCTTCACACTCTCTCTCTAACACACACACACACACACACACACACACACACACACACACACACACACACACACACACACACAAATGTCCTATTATCTGTATGAGGACCTTCCAAATCTTTTTATCATTATTTGTGTCTACACCTGAATTTGTTTAGTAAAAAAAATAAAGTTCAGGTTACTGATCGTAAGGTCGTAAGAGTGTTAAGAGACAAATTGTGCCATCTTAGTGGGGCTTGAACCCATGACCCTCTGTTCAATAACTTTAAGTAAAAAACAAACAAACAAACAAAATATAGTGTACTGGGTTACTGATTGGAAGAACGTTTTTTTTTTTTTTTTTTTTTTTGCTAAAAGTTCAAGTTACTGATTGGAAGGTCAAGCGTTCAAGCCCCACTATTGGGCCCTGGAGGACAGAGGGTTAAGGGCCTTGCTCAAGGGCCCAAAAGTGGTATGCTGGCAATATTAGGGTTTGAACTCTTGACCTTTCAATCAGTAACTTGAACTTTTATTAAATTAAAAAAAAAAAAAAAAAAAGTTTTAATTTACTGATTGGAAGATGACACTTTTGGGCCCTTGAGCAAGGCCCTTAACCCTTTGTGCTCCAGGAGGTTTGTATCTTGGCTGACCCCAGCTTCATAACATCATTGGGATATGCAAAGTAAGAATTTCTCTAGACTGTAATGTACATGCGACAAGTTAAAGCCCCCTTTATTTTCAGGGAGGTGGTAGCCTTAGTGGTTAAGTCTCTGGGTTACTGATCGGAAGGTCAGGGGTCTAAGCCTCACTGTTGCTAAGATGTCACTTTTGGGCCCTTAAATGAGGCTCTTGAGTCCTCTGTGCTCCAGGGCTGATTGAACCCAGCTTCCTAACATCACTAGGATATGCGAACAAAGAATTTCACTGTTCTGTAATATACATGTGACAAGTATAAAGCACCTTTACCTTTACACATGCACATTCGAACTATTGACAACGAATAAGCTCAAGTTCATTCATTAAAAAAAATTAAAATCAAAGCTGATCTCAGTAATAATAGTAAGTGCTCTGTTCACATTGCGTCTGAGAAGCCCTCAACTGGCACACGCCCAGCGTTAAAAAAGCGGCCGCGATCGAATGATAGGATTCACCGCTGCCGCTTTTAATATCGGCAATATTATCCAGATTCGAAACACATTTTCCCACGACGTGATTCGATTAACTGAGGCAGATAAGGTTTGAGCGGCGGGGAAATACTGTACGTTTCGTCAGTGGTGAAGTTCTCATAAGCCTGATTGCATGTCCAATTCGTGTAATCTGTTTAACGTCTATTGTCAGCGTCGATCTCGCTCTGCAGATTTGGACCACATTCTCTGGCTCGGGTCGGAGCGCTTTCTACGTCAACCATCACATGGCAAAAAAGTATAAAAAATAACTCTTTTCTGCATCACTTTCAGACCAATTTTTTGATTACGTGTCCAGCGCTCACATACGGATTTCTTGGGGAAAAAAAAACATTTATGGAAACATTTTCTCCTTATTTTATTGTAAGGATTAAGTGTAAAGCCAGCATGATGAGTCCTTTACGGACGTGTGTGAGGGATGAGTCATTGGCCGGTGCTGTGTGAAGTGTGAGAGGAGGTGTGCACCTGCACTGTAGGTCTCACCAGCGTCTCCCTGTGCGGTCGTCTTTTGCTAATTAGTTCTGTATTATCTCCTCAGTCACCTCAGCGCTCAGATACTGAGAGAGAAATCGGCCCTCGGCACGAGATCAGGGAGCATCGAGCCTACTACCTGCTATTTATAATTTCTCTGCCTACATGTATATTCATTCAATATTTCTTTGAAAAATGGAAAATGCTCTAGTTAGCGGAAACACCTTGTTGTTGAGTGATTTCCGAGGCGGAAAATTTGAGCGGGAGGCTGCAGTTAAGCAAACGACCGCTTTGTACAACTACGCTACACAGCAAAGCAATAAAACAAACTTCGGAACAGATACCACAGCAGAAGACCAGCAAGTTCTCCTTCAGGTCCTATTCGTCATGTTCAGGTTTTTGTCTGCAAATACAAATTTGTGTATCTTGTATTAGAGCAGTTTTATGCTTTGAGTTAAAAAAACCTGAAACTGAGTTACAGTTCAGTGGTCAGAGTCTCGGAACAGACCTCGCAAGGGTCCATCAAAGAAGTCGAGTCCTCGTGCTGTGCTTCAGGTGCAGAAGCTGCTTCGAAAAACAGATGCATGATTGCTGCAGCGTTGCTTTAGAGATTGCAGAATTGGAAGGCCCTCTTTTCAGCGCTCAGACCGTACGGCGCACAACGCAACAAGTCGGTTTGCAGGCCGTCATTTCAGCAGGAAGCCTCCTCTGAATTTGGCTCACAAGAAACCCTGCAAACATTTTCCTGAATTACAGAACTATGTCTCATGGTCTGATGAGACTAAGATAAACTTGTTTGGCTCGGATGGTGCCCAGCATGTGTGGTGACGCTCCGGTGAGGAGTAAAAAGAAAACTTTGTCTTGCCCACAGTCAAGCATGGTGGTGGTAGCGTCATGGTCTGAGGATGCATGAGTGCTGCTGGTACTGGGAAGCTGAGGTTCATGGAGGGAAGCATCGATTTCAACATGTACTGAGACATTCTGAAGCAGAACATCATGCCCTCCCTTCAGAAACCTGGCCGAATGGCAGTTTTCCAACATAATAACGACCCCAAACACACCGCCAAGATAACAACTGCCTCGCGGTTATAGTAATGTCCCTTGAGAAGATATACTAAAATAGTTGCTGAAATGCAAAGGAGTGTACTCACTTTTGTGAGATACTTTATGTATATGTATATACATATACATATATAGATAGATATTATTATCTAAGGCTGTAGCTATCGATTATTTTTTTAAAATCAAGTATTTTACTGATTATTACATCAATTAATCGAGTAATCGGATAAGAAGTACTTTCATTTGTTACAGCCATTTGTTTCCTTTTTAGAAAGATTAAAATTAGTATTTTATGTGTGAAAAAAAGTGTGCACCTGTTAGTAAACTCCGAGCGTAGAAACCCGGACGGCGAGAAGGGGGATTGGTGAAGCACATTGCGCACATAACCTGTGCGTGGAAAGTGGCGTACGTACTTAACCTGTTTACAATCACGTTTATAAATGAGACCCCAGAGCGGTCCAGAGTTTAGCGGGTGGTGCGTCAATAATAATGGTCCGTGGGGAAACACAGTGCTCCCTGTGTAATTAAATGGACTCAATGTTTTTTTGTATTTACTTAAGTTACTCAATGAATCGTTTTAGCCGTGTATATTATACATCTTTTATAAATATATATATTATTTAAAACCTTACAATGTTGATTGCTAAAGGACAAAATTGTAAAAATATTGTAATTTTTGTAGCAGAGTATGCTCCGCCCTCCACTCAGGATTACGCCATCCAGTGGTAATATATACTGTATAATTAAAATAGTACGATACTCTTAATAGCTTTGTTTTGCTAAATTATGTACTGTCAATTGTTAAATTCAGAACACATCGCAATACGGGTTCTACCTGTGTGTGTGTGTGTGTGTGTGTGTGTGTGTGTGTGTGTGTGTGTGTGTGTGTGTGAGTGTGTGTGTGTGTGTGTGTGTGTGTGTAATATATATATATATATATATATATATATATATATATATATATATATATATATATATATATATATATATATATATATATATGGCATTGTGAGAGAGAGTATGCTAATGATCCACTCGATCCACAGCTGATATCATTGTCGAGAGAGTCTTCTAGCAGCTCAGACTGTCCCAGTCTCTCACCAGTCCTCTCTTCCATTTCCAAGCAGCAGCTTTGACTAACTTGTAAGAATCGAGCCTTTGTGCTCACATGCCAGTCCACAAGAGTGCAATTGTCTTAACGCCTGGTAGCGAGCGATGCATCTCCCGGCCTTCTTCGCGAGAAACTTTGATTGTATTAAGATTTTTCGGAGGATTTCTTCTGAACAGTTTCTCACGTGACGTTGCGTCCCAGAGCAGGACTCAACGTCACGTTGCGTCCCAGAACAGGACAACAAAATGTAATAAGAATAAAGCGATTTTTCTTTACTGTGGAATCTGGTCCTTAAACAATCATGTTTCCTCCAGTATAGCATTAACAACATATTTCTCTCCTCAACACAGCCAGCTGAAAAAGTCCCCCCCTCGTGGGTTTGTTCAGATGGATCGATATGTAACATGGACATCATTGCCTCTTGTCTGTAATATCAATGCTTTCTGCCACGTGCGAGTGCTTGCTTGATGCTCGATGCTGTCGGCTATCGCTCGATACGTTTTTCTACCCTGTTCGTTACGTAAGCGCTATGTGTGTACATGGTTCAGCGATTGGAAGACTTTGTACGCAGCCTAAAAGCATTTCCATGGCGCGTATATCAATTTGAATATATATCAAATTAATCGAATATCTAAAATAAAGCACTTCCTGTCTGGGCGTTATTGTGCGGCGGAGCGATTTTGGATTGGAGTATAAAAGAGAGCAGAGACATGAAGCAGGACAGCTGCGGCTGTCTGCAGGGGAAAGTTGCTACAGATGGTGAAAGGAGTGAAAAATAAACCACCGTATGGCTGGTGGAATATAAAAGCAAAGTCTAGGGTTCGGTTTCGAACAGGCCCTCGTTCCGTATCCATGTCTCTTTCCGCGTACGTCCGCGTGCGATCGGGCCCTGTAAGACAGAATGTTACTTCATTCGCTTCTCTATCCTCGTTGCCTTTTCTTCCCATCTGCTCATCGGTTCGCAGCAGATTGATTTCTGTGCGCCGTAACTGACGTGTGCTTGTTTTTCACATTCCTTTCAGCGTAATTAAATTTCACGACCTTTAATATTTGCATTAGCGATACTGACACATTTATATAAGACATAAAAATATCTCACTTGTTGACTCATTACCGAGACGTAATATTGATTCGGCTCGTTTTTATTAACCAAACAACCACACCGCTTCTTACTGCTTTCCCCAGAAGCTTAGCCAGTATAAATGGAGGTCATTCAGCCCACAGCTTTTCAGCGTTCGCTTCCTGGTTACTCCGGTAACCTTTTCTGCGACCGAGCAATGAAGAGCTGACCTGTTCCTCTTTGTGATATCCGGCGGGGGGGTAGATTCACGTCTCAGCAAGAAAACTCTTTAGATCCCTTTGTCCGGCACATGAAGCTGTCGAACATATCAGTCTTGTTCGACTGTGAGCAGTTACACACACACGGAGAGAGCGAAGTGAGATGCATTGTAGATTTAATTAAACCGGCCTTCGCTTCGGCGTCCGCGAGCGAGCCGAGACCGGAGCGACGCCGTGCATACGTTATGAAACGATCCAACCTTTCCAGGCTCGCTCCAGATGGTGGCTACTACAAAGCATCCATTTGCTAACAAAATGTTTGCTCTTTAAGCAAGGTTACTTGTCATCTTTGTTAGTTTATTCTGTTTTCTCAGGGTTTACTTTGTTTTGTTTTTTTTTTATTGTTTTTTTTTTTGTCAGATGTTGTTTTTAATAATTTAAAATGGGTGGGGGTGAGGGGGAGGGTTGCAGGCTAAGTGTGGAACTGACTTTAAATTATTGAACTATTTATCCCCAGAAATGCCCTCAGCCTCTCCATCTGTCTGAGTTGGAGAAAAATAAATAAATAAGTAAATATGGATATTAAGGCGATGCTCGAGTCCAAGAATTGGCACTGTTTTTTTTTTTTTTGGTTTGTGGCATCGGGGTGGAATGCCAAATCATTTCTTTCATGAGCTTATTAATGTTCATGTGTAATGACTTTATAAGACAATGTGTACCAGCAGGCACAGGTTACAGCATAAATTAAAGTACATTTATCTCATTCATACAACTGAGCTGGGGTAAGGGCCTTGCTCAGGGGCCCAGAAGTGGCAGCTTGGTGTGGGTGGGATTTGAACTCATGATGATCTTCAGACCCAAAGTCTAATTCCTTAACCACTAATCTACCACCTCTTCTTCTAGCCCTCAATTAAGGCCATGTACTTAAAAAGCTAATATGTTTTCGTTCGCATAATTTTCTCTTGGTTTTGGCAGTCTGTCCACACCGAGACAGCGTTTTCAGTCAACGTAAATGTAGCTTTTTGAAAATGCTCTCCAAAGCGGATAATTTAATAGTGGGAAACGTTGTTTTTCGTGCCGCGGTATGAAAGCGTAGGGTTTCGAAAAACGTGGCTTTGGTCGTTGCCGTGACTTTTTAAAGAGCCGGAAAGTCAAATAAACGCCACAGCAAAATGGCGCCGGTCGAGCCGTCTTATGGTCTCCTTTTGGGAAACGGTTAAAGAAAACAAAAGTGTGGACGTTTTTTGGTTTTTCGACGGAAAAAACGCCGTTTTCAAATGTATCCGGATCAGTGTAGACGTAGCCTAAGGATTAGCGTGGGTTGGTGTAGGTTGTTTTTTTTTTTTTTTTTTTTTTTTTGATTCACAGTTGAAAATAACGAAAACGTGGATTCCGATGCTTTCGATCATTTCTTGATTTAATATCGAAGGCAGAAAAAAAATTGTGTGATTTATAGTTTCTGTGCGCACACACAAAATAAACAAGATGTCTTATTTAGGACTTTTTGTTTTTTCCCTATTCGTTTAATCACAGAGTCTAATGATGGAAATCAACCAATACCAGATATGATCAATGCCCAAAAGTGCACATTTCCAAAATAACACCTGAATCTAAAAGTAAAGTAAAAGAGGGATTTTATTGGTTTCATTTATTTTAATCTTTTCTTAGGAGGAAATTTCCACTCTGGAGCTTTTTGCACAATTGATCAATAATATGATATGAACCAAAAATTTGCAGACAATCTTGTAGAACATGGTGCGGGACGGGGCAGGATGGTGTGAGGCGGTGTGGCCGGGGCAGGGTAGAGTTCCTCTGCAAGTAATATCAAGCGATGAGAGCAGCGGTAGCTCGGTGGTTAAGGCATTTGTTTCTTGTTCATAAGGTTACAAGCTCAAATCCCAGCACCGGCAAGCTGCCACTGTTAAAACCTTAAGCAAGAACCCTAATTCTCATGATAAGGTTGACCTCAGAATAATATTGTGGGAAGTGTGCATGTGTCAGGATCCTGTTTTCTGTCCCTCTCGTTTTGCTTTTGAAGAGCATTTTAACTTCTCAGAGCAAAGCCAGATTGTTTGATGAAGATCAACAAATGGATCATGTGCTGATAGTTGATCCGGTATTTTACATCCTGGTTCCTCAGGAGTCTCTCAAACCCAAATGACTATAAAAGAAACTATAAATGAGGTGTGTTATTTGAGATTTTTTTTTTACATTTTTAATCATTATTTCATAATTAAAACCAAAAATGAATGTATACAGAACTGGATGAAGTTTTCATCTATTGTTTATACGTGACCAAAACATCTAATACATGAAATATCTAATAACCTATGAAGCCTTAACTTTTGGGTAGAAAAACACACACAATTGAAGTAGTAGTGCTGTGCGTAAAACTGTTTTCAGGTCCAATAGTGAACGAGGATTGTGAGGCTTCATATGAGCAAAACCTAAACGTTAACGATTAACATGCCGGAAGTATTGGGACACCACACTTTCCCAACCATATGTGGTTCTTCTCCAAACATTTTACCGTAAATCTGGAGGCACACAATTGTATGGATGCCGTAGCATGAATTTTTTTTCTTCACTCTAGAACCCAAAACTTGTTCTAGCAATACAGTGCACAAATCTAGCTCCATGAAGATATGCCTCAGATGGTTTGTAGTGGAAGATCTCCTGCTCTCTGAACCTCAACCCTATTAAACAGGATGACTTTATAAACACCCTTATGGCTGGATGAATCTCCACAAATCTCCACAATTCACACTCCAGAATCTGATGGAACATTAGCCCAGAGGAGTGCAAAACAGCAATGTGTAATGGAATGATCAAAAAGCAGATACCATGCATAGTAGATGTTTGTGTTTATTTCCTTTAATTCATTGTCATTCTAAATCGGTAATAATCATTAGATTAGCCGTAGAGGAAAAGATCAGTAGAGTGACATGACATTAAACGCTGTTCCTCATGGATGTGTCTTACATTATATTACCTGAAAGCGATACAATGAATAATCGACTATAAAACATTAATTTTTTTCCCGCAGCCGTAACCTCGGTATCCGAAACTGTATAAATGAGTTCTTCATGAAAAGCTGCTCGCTAACTTTAAAACCATTATTTAAACCTCTGGCAAATTGCACGGCTGCCTCCGAAGCCTCTGAAGGTCCATGCTGGCCCATTCTTTCTAACCTTTCAATATTATTGAGGCATCAGTCATAAACACAGGAGAAGTTGTTCAGACGCTGGTAGGAGGCGTCGCTACACCAGCTGTGAAGTCATCCGAATTCCATTTAAATGGCAGCTTTTTTGTAATCAATACTCTTCCTCCTGTATGGTCCCCCATGAATCTTGAATGAGCTTTGTTTTTTTTTTTTTATCCTCTTTGGTAAAAAAACCCCCCAAAAAACGCCGTCTTCGTAAGCGTCCCGAGTCTCGCCTGTTCCTGCACTTCAACAATAAAACTGTTTTCACAGACGAAACAAAAGCGACACTTGATTAGCCGCGAACCATCTGGGAACGCGGAGCTGTGTGACGAAGCTAATTGGTTAAATCTGTACCAGAATGGGTGAGAAGCCTCTCCTCACATGCGTGTTTTGAATAAGTGGACTCCTCAGTGAGACCCCTAATCACACATAGTGGCAGAACCTCCTCCTCCACCCGTACCCCCAACCACTGCCCCCCAACCAAATCTTTTTTTTTTGGTTGTTGTTTTTTCATGGGCTGAGACGAGTCTTTTTGCTAGGCTGCAGGGGTAAAATGAGGAAAAGAGATCTTAGATTGTGGATACTTACAGACACAGTCTGTGGCATCGGCACGTCGTCGTCAAATATAGAATATTGTATTGAGGTTCTTAGGTGGGCGCTCGAGGAAGTGGCGAAGTGCTGAGAATAGAACAAAAGCCAGGAAAAAGCTTGTGTAACAGATGCAACGGTGGCTCAAAACGCAGTGGGACAACAAGGGCTAGTCGTGTCCTGTCTTTTTAGCAGACTCACTGTAATTGTTGACTGATACCATATGTCCTTTTTCCTCCTCTTCTTCTTCTTCTTCTTCTTCTTAGCCAAAATTAGTGCATGTATCAATCAAAAATGGTAGGCATCCTAAAATAAGCGTCTCCGTTTGCCCCACTTGGTCACATGCTAAACAGACATACAAAAAAGCTAAGGTTAGTGTTTCCTGAAATCCTGAAAGGTAGCAGCCTTTTTTCCTAGAAAGCTCGATCTGCTTCGGAGAAGGTCAAACATTGCCCTCTCACCAAGGCTGCAAATAACACGTTGCAGGAAGACCCGCTTTGCTTCACCGCCCCGAAAGGGAGTGAAGGCATGGTTCCATGTCAGATATACACTGAAAAGTCAACAATCACTCATAGGACCTACAGCATGTACTGTGTGACCTGTTCAACTGTTCACTGTGACCTGGCAGGCAAAAATAAGCGACCTTTTTTTTTTTTTTTTACTTTTTCTCTCTATTCTATTTTTCTTTTTAAATCCCATTACTCTCTTTTTCACAAAAATTTCGAAACAAAATCCCAGCGTTCATTACAGTTTGTTTCAGACGAGAATTTTGACTGGTCGATCGGATAAAAAGATACATGTAATCTGCTAAGTCATTAAAATAAGTAAATTTTAGGCCTTAAAAAGTCTTAAATCCGCTGTTCTAGGTCTTAAATAAATGTAACTTTTTCCAAAATATTTCCAATGTCCATGTAACGCTAGCTTTAAAGCTCGTTGAAATGCTTTCGCAGCACTTCAGAATTTTTTTCTTTTTAGTTTCTTTTTAGTGTTTTTGATGTTTTGATATAGGTCTTATATTTCATTCTTAATGGTCTTTAAACGGTCTTAAATTTGACTTTGTGAAACCTACAGAAACCCTGCAGATAAAGTAGTGTCGATTCAATATTTCGACTGGAACTGAAGTTTGATCCAAATTTGAGCAAATAATTTTCTACACCTTTCCGGCCACAAGCTTCAGGATCTTCAAAACTGCTATCTGACTAGTATTAGACGCTTCCGTGTATATACGCTAGTTAGGTTTGATGCAAAGCAGTTAGTGGAAAGTACATTTAATGACCTTGAAGTGGTCCTGTGGACTCTTAATTGTCATATAACATGAAGTAGAGACTGCAATGAGAAGCATTCCCTGTATAGTTCTAGTGTTTATACTTTGTAAAGGAAATTACTTCCTTCCCTTACTGGGAAACTGGTAGCTTAATGGACCAGAAGGTTGTAAGTTCAAAAACCACGATCTGCCACTGCTGGGCCCTTGAGCAAGGCCGTTAGCTGCTAATTTGTAAGTTGCCCCTGATAAGAGCATCTGTCAAATTCTATAAATGTATCTTGTCGTGTCGTTTCAACATTTTGACTGGAACTGGAGTTCTCCTGAGCGTCCGAGATTTTTTTTGTCGTTTAGCTAAGCTAAGGTTTCGCTAGCTAGTTTCACAAATATTAAATTATTGTTAAATCTTAAGGCTACTAGCATAAGACAAACACTGGTATGGACTGGACTCTACCCACATGGACACCTTCAATTTGTTAGACATATCGTAAGATAGAACAAAATGTTCATCGTTTTGCTTAAAACTGCGCTAGAAACTGTATTCAACACATTTCTGGTTTGCGGAACACCGCTTTGAATTCCTGAGAGTCCAAATTGGGCTGGGATTCTCCCGAGGTTCCACACGATACGATCCGGCGGGCCAGAGTAAAAAAAACTGCGTCACTGTCCAATTACTTACGATATGCACTGCAACAAAAAGGCCATTCAGCTCCATTAACCTTCGCCTTCCGTCCTCAGAATAGATTAATGCTTATTACTCCTTATATGCATGAGCCCCTTTTATATAATCACATGGACATGCAGTTTTTGCAGTGCTGTTATGAATGCAAGGAAAATGCAAGCAAGCAAGGGTCAATCCCTTCAATGAATCCAGTCTATAGTCACACACACACACACACAGACACACACACACACACACACACACATACGCTCGCACAGAGCCAAACGTTGCAGCGTCGCGCCTCATGTCCCGGGTAATCTTCAGGCCCCCACTCTGCGGCTTCTCGCTAATTAAATTCCAGCGCTGTCCATTAGACGGATAGAGTGAGCACACTGCTGACTCAACACAGGTAGGGCAGCCTGCTGTAATGGCGAGAGGAGCTCAAGTGGCCAAGCAATTCATTTGCCCCCCATTTTACACATTCCTGGGTCACCATAAGCTTTCAAGGGTGGAAAGAGAGGAAGGGTAGATAGGAAGGGGGACGAAGGTAATTTCTGTAATATTTTCATATGCATCCATTTTACAAAAGGGAGTGAAAAGTGATCTGGTTGGATCAGATTGGACATTCCATGGGACACAAGTTGCTGTTGTATCTCTGATATATGCTGACAATTAATGTATATTATATCTTGGACAAGAAGTTTCTCTCAGACTGCAGTGGCAGCGTGGAGAACACAACCAAGGGTCTATTATGGTTGGGCCGAGCTTGAATGCAGTCCCTGGCTGACCCGGGAAACATATTGACTTTGCCAACTTTTACACATGAAGGAATGCGACCACTATTGGTGTTGCCAAAACCTAGATTTGATTTGGAGAAATTTCATTTGCTAGACCATGTTTGTTTTTTCATTACTTTTACATTTATTGCATTTGACAGACGCCCCTATCCAGGGCGACTCCCAAACGAGCAGTTGAGGGTTAAGGCTCGAGGGCCCAGCAGTGGCGTATTGGTGGTGCTGGGATTTGAACTCATCACCTTTCCGATCCAAAGTCCAATTCCGTAACCCTGAGGCAATGACGCATTTTAGTCTTTTCTTGATGATTAAAAGAAAATAAATCCTGGGCAGAAATGATGCAGGTCAAAGCGTCTTGCGTTTTGATCATGCGCAGTACAGGGACATGAGCTTTTTCAGACGGTCCACGTGGATGAGCATCTTTTGTAAAACGATTGAAAACAAAAGTGCGGAGCGTATTTAAATAAAAACGCTGTTTTAAAAATTATCCGATTATTGTAGACGTAGCCTGGGCTACCACCTCCCAATTCTCTTTCCACAATGGATAAATCTTCTGCTGTCCCTGATATTTTCTTCGGATTTATTTTCTCAGCCATTCCTTCCACTTCAGTGTGAGTTTCGATTGTTAATTTCGTCGGCCACGCGGTTCGAGAAACAATAGAAAAATTAGAGAGGGGAAAAAAAATCCACAGAACAACCAAACAACCAAACTTCTCTTTGCCTCCTCTTCTCTCATTACCATGTGAATCGCCATTCATTCATTCATTCATTCATTCATTTATGTTCCATTATATCCTCATGAGTGGCTGTTACTATGGGTCCTGCTCAGCAAGAGCCGCATAGCGAAACTTCCGCGAAGATTTAGCGTCCGGCGGAGAGAGAAAGAGAAAAAGAGAGAGAAAAAAAGAGAAAAAGGAGGGGTTTTTCTTTTCACATGTACACTTATTTCCGTTTAAAAGATGTCCATTGGACCGAAGTGAAGTGCGGGTAGGTGTGTTAGTGGCCTGTAGGGCACAAGTGAGATTGGCGAGGCAGGAAGAGTGGAGGTGGTGGTGGTGGTAGGGGGGAATGATTAAAGAGGGAGAAGTACAGCTGGCTCCCCCAGCCTCCCATTCCCACACTTTCATTCCAATAGGCTGGCCTGTACTGCTAGATACTAATTCACTATTTGCCTAATTAACATCTCATCTGCATAACTTGTTGCACTCCCCTTCCTCCTCGTCCCCTTTCAAAGACAATACAGGCCCGATGAAGAGGCTTAATACTAAGCGTCTCGGTCGTCAAGATTAAAAGCAGTCTGCATATTTCCACCCCCCCCCCCCTTTTTTTTTCTTTTCCCCCGGCGAATTAAAGCAGCGCTTCAGGAACAGGGTTGTACCCTCACTTCGGCTTCACACTCTCCTAAGATCTGAGAGAGATCTAGGGGGGAAAAATTCAGGATGATATTTAGGCATTAAATCGTCACAGCACACAGTAGGTTATAAGACTAGATTTATTTTAATTCAATTAAGTCTGTTAGTAACATTTACAGCGACTTACGTTTATCTCACTTATACATTTATCCATACAACTGAGCAGTTAGGTTTAGCGATCATTAGCGGTTAGGAGCCTTGCTCGAGGGCTTGGTGGTGCTGGAGCTTGAACTCATGACCTTCTGATCAGAAGTCCAACATCTTAACCACTGAGCTAGAATCATGGTAGCTCAGAGATTACGGCTCTGGGTTACTGATCTCAATCAAATCATTTCATTTAATTTATTTCATCTTCTCCCGCTTATCCATAATTCGGGTCGCGGGGGCAGCAGTCTAAGCAGATTCCCCCAGACACTTCTCCGTGTCCAGGGATCTGGCTGTCAAGGCCCCCGCCTTCGACTGCTGCCCAATCCTCTCAGCACCGGTCCCTTACGGTCCCTCCTGCAGGTGGTGAGCCCACGGGAAGGCGGCCCCACGTCGCTCCGACGTCACGGTCCTTGATTTATTTATCTCGTAAGGGTCCCCTGGAGCATAGAGGGTTCAGGGCCTTGCTCAAGGGCACAATAGTGGCAGCTTGGCGATACCGGGGCTTGAACCCCCCGACCTTCCGATCGGTAACCCAGCGCCTTAACCGCTGGAGCCAACACTCCCCCTTCAATCAAATCAAATCAAATCAAATTTTATTTGTCACATACACATACATACAGAGTACGACATGCAGTAAAATGCTTTTTACGACGGCCCGGCATGACGGGGAGAAAAATAAACCAAGAAAAAAAAGAAGGCAGATAAATAAAGAGTATAAACTATATAAAATATATAAAGATATATATATATATATGAGAAAAAAAGTGTATATACAAGGATGCTTATGACAGTAAACAGTAAAACAGTAAAAATTTTAGGTGGTTGATTTTATTGTCCTTAAAGTGACCGTGTGCGCTATGGTGTGGTATAAAGTCCAGAGTTAGTCCAGGTTTTCATCGCCAAAGCCACCACTTTTGGGGCCCCTAAGCAAGGCCCATAAACTCTTAGTTCTTCAGGGTTGGTGTAACATGGCTGACTCTACACTCTGACCACAGCTTTCTAACGTCGCTGGAATATGCAAAAACAAATTTCACTCTGCTGTAAAGTATATAAGCATCTTCTTTTCTAATACCTTTTTTCAGGGTTTCCGCAGAGACTTGAAATGAGTACAATTTAAAATTGCCTTAAAAAGTCTTAAATTCTTAATTTTAAACAGGTCTTAATTTTCTGATGTCCATGTAAATCTATCTGTATTGCTGATTAAAATGCTCCCACAACACTTTAGAATTTTTTTTTTTACTTTTGGTGTTCTTTCTTTCGCTAGTCCAAATATAATTCGCTGTATTCCGTCTACTAACGAGACCAACATGCAACAGCTAATCAGCCATTTTTTTTTTCAGGAGGTACAAATTTAGCGATACTTGTCTTGAAAAATATTAATTAAACACAGCTCGATTAAGGCCAGTATGACGTATTTGTGTGCGTGATTTTGAAATTCGACCTTTGTAGCGGTTTGATGTTTGTAAATGCGGCAAATGTTCCTAATAGGTTTTGTTCCCATGTGTGAAAGTTTGCATGCAAGGAAATATTGAATAAAAGATTAAAGAGAATCGATGGAGATGTTCTTATTGGGCGCGTTCACAAACCTCCATTAAGTCTCTTGTATTTTACTACAATACAATTAATTGGATATCATTCGTAATAAATATCTATAAAATTTTTAATAAAATTAGGAATCCTTCTATATGTTTGTCAGTGTTGCTCAAACTCCTCAAACTCGACAAAAGTTTTCCAGGGGGGTCCAGTTTTTTTTTTTAAATCAGCAGATATCAGAGGTGGCGTTACTGAGAAATGCAGTATGTGAGTGGTATGTGTACTTTCTGGAGATGTAAACCAGATGTGGAGTCCTCTGTCGCTGGCGTGGTGTCATATCCTGCCTTGAATTGAACTGACAAGACCACAGGGCCTTTTACTTGTGCACCAGCTCAAGCGTTTTTCTCCAAGCAGCAGGATATACGTTAGCATTTACACTATCATTTTGCAGATACTCTGATCCAGAGAAATTTACATTTTTCTAATTCATATAAATAAGCAGCTAGGAGGTTAAGGGCCATGCTCAGGGGCCCAGGAGTGGCTGCATGGTGTGGCTGGGATTTGTACTCGCCACCTTCGGAACCAAAGTCCAGTGTCTTAAGGGACCACCTCCCTACCAGTTTGAAAGGCTTTATGGAGATCCTACGTAAAATCCTTGCAGCATGAAGCTTGAGTGTGTTTGAAGTTGTGTATTGGTGTGTGTGTGTGTGTGTTGTACATCCATCAAGTTCATGAGACAAATTAACCGGCCCAGTTAATTTGATTGGGTTGTGTATTGCATTGTATCAAGTCCACCTCCGGCTACTCTGATTGTATTGTATAAATGCTACTGTAATATTTATACCCATTAACTACAGTGGAGATACATTTGTTTCTCGTCTTTTTACGAGAGCTGCACGGAGGCTCGCGGAGAGGGAAGTTTTCTGCACAGGCCCCATCAAAGGCCAAGTGTTTGCTCATCATCTTCCCGTCTGCAGTACCTCTACGGTTTTTCTCGTTTCCCTCTCGTTGCATGCGATTCGGCACGGAAAACCAAAAAAAAAGGTGGAGCGATGTTTCTATTTTTTCGAGCAGGCTTTATGATCATCGTTGCTTGTTTTGACCGGAGCAGTTTGCAAGAAACGTTAAAAGCAGAGAATTAAAGAAGGACGTAGCATAGCTCGCTCGGTCCCGCGCTCCTCTCGGCTCCCCGAACAGCTATAACTCAGGCAGCTTTTTGTTTGCTGTTCTCCATGGAGAGAAAGCTTTCATTTCTGGAGCATACCTTAGTGACAGTTCTAAGTTATTACTATGTCTGCTTGAAACAGCTCCATAGCATCGTCTTCCAGGCCCCGTTAGCCACTTAGTTACGCACTTACTTTTCTTTCTGGTTTAAAGACGAGGCAGAATACATTCGTTTGGAATTGGGCGGAATTTCACAAATCTTAATAAAAAATTTGTTTTATTTTGATCAAATTTGGGAGCAGTTTGACACAACTTGATAACTTGGTAAAATAATGGAAAGTGGTTAAGAAATTGGTCTTTGGATCTAAAGGTTGTGAGTTCCAATCCCAGCCACACCAAGCTGCCACTCCTAGGCCTCTGAGCCATGGCCCTTAACCCCATAGCTGCTTTTTTGTATGAATGAGATAAACGTAAGTTGCTCTGGATGAGCCTGTGGCCCAAATGATATAATGTAAATAGGATAGCTCAGTGGTTAAGGCTTCATCCGGATACAGTTGAAAATGGCGTTTTCGCCTAAAAACGCTCCGTGTCCACACTTTCGTTTTCATTCATTTCCCAAAAGTCACGTATCGAGCTTTGAACTTTTAGTCGTGACAGTGACAAAAAATTCCCCATCGTTCATAAAAGCCTGTTTTGCACACACAGTCCACACTGTGGCGTTTTCAGATTAATCCACTTTAGAGAGCGTTGTCAGAAACCTACAATTTTGTTGAATGAAAACGCCGACTCAGCGTGGACGGAAGACCAAAACTTATAGAAAAATTCTGTTTTTTTAAATGAAAAAGGATTAGAATGGACATGGCCCAAGACGTTGGACTTTTATCAAAGGGTTTTGGGTTTAAATCAACTGCTTTGTCGTATGAATGAGATAAATGTATCACTCTGGATAAGAGTGTCTGGAAAAAATGCCTTAAATATAAAACTAAATTTCACGTGAATAATAGGAATTGACCGAATTATCAACTTAGAAAGCATCCATGATTATGTGGTAGCTCAGTAGTTAAGGGTTTGGTTTGCTGATCGGTAGGGTTGGCGGTTCAAACCCCGGTAAGCTGGCACTCTTAGGGCCCCTGAGCAAGGCCTATAAGCCTCAGTGTTCCAGGGGCGCTGTGTCATGGCTGACCCCAGCTTTGCGACATCACTGGGATATGTGAAGTAAGAAGTTCACTGTGCTGTAAAACATCTTTCTTTCTACCTTTATGTATTAAATTATGTCAAAATTGGTCACATTAAAAAAGCAATTGAAACAACACAAAGAATTGAATTCAGACATAAAGGTGAGTTTCATATCTGAAACTTTGTAAAAGTTCAGTAGATACGCCTTCACCAAATTTGAGTCGGCGTCCACATTATTAGTCAACTTCAGGACTTTTTGAGAAAATCCCCCGATGTGTATCTGCGTGATGTGTATCTGCGTGATGTGTACCGCATGTCGCTGAATCGGGAGCAATCAATGTTCCGACTGAGCCGATGTGTAATGTGGATGCATGTATTCGGTTATCAGAACAGCATGAGGCATTGATCTGTTTATGGCTACTTTATTCTGGGTGGTAGTCTCCATGGGGGGGGGGGAGGATTGTACAGTAAATACTGTTCGACTCTCCGGGGAATCGCACACGCAAGTGCTTTTCGCCCTCAGGGATCCGGATCAGATCGTCTGGCTGAGCGTACGGCTGGTGAGAGAACAGAACGGCGGTTTTCTCTAAAGGGGTCACAGATGGTATAAAAAAATGGCCTCATTGTTGTACAGTGTATTGTCTCACTGACACGTTGACGTATATGTATGTATTTTTCACGACTTAAAGAATGAATGTAGAATGAATTATTCCAGATGCCAGACCACTCGAAAAGAAACGTCTTTAGAAAGCTGTAAATCTTTCTCAGATTTATTTTATTTAGTTTTGGTCTATTTATTCAAGTGCACTTTAGCTCAACACAATTTGGACCAAAGTATTGAGACGCCTGACTTTTTTCCGGTAAAGTGCTTTTTCACAAAAAAGTCGAAGACCCACAATTCTATAAGACGTCTCACCTAAATCAGTACCTGATTATCTGACGTCCTTCTGGCTCCATAAAATCTAGTGGAACATCTTCCCGGAAGAGAAGAAAAAATTTAATGTGGAATGCGATGTTAAAAAAGCACATATCACCAATCAGGTATGGTCAGGTGTCCACAAATTATGTCCATATTGTGTAAGTTATACATGACAGACACATGACAGACACATGACATTTGGTTAGATTCCCTCTATTATGGTGTAAATGTACTATATATATATATATATATCTAAATGTATATAACTATATAAAATAAATAAAAGTATATTGTACATATTGTATATTGTACAGGTCTTAAATACATTTGTCTATATTTATATATGTATATATGTGTAATGATGTAGACTTTGGCAAAGTGGGAATTCAGTCGATAAGTCGTTGAGCTTCTGATCAGAATTTCATATGTTCAAATACCAGTACCTTCAAGCTGATACTGTTGAGTCACTCTAGAAAAGGGTGTCTACGAAATACCCTAAGTGTAAATCTATGGATTGAACAAATACCATTGTTTGGGAGATGGTAGCTCAGTGGTTAATGCAATATATATGTATATATGTGTAATGATACTGCAGTTGTGGTGATGGTGATGATTCTGATTGGTGGTCACCAGAGGTGTAAAGAGTAGCTGAATATTATATTCGAGTGACGGTTAAAAATTAACTCAAGTCATATTGGAATTGGATTTTTTTAACTTTTAATGGAGTACAAGTATCTGATTTGTTTATCACAGTTTAGCAATTTGTGAGGTTTTATTTCCTCAAATACCAAAAATCCTACAGCTTAACACTGCATTACACCACAACAGCCTCTTCAACATGCCTGAATAAAACGAGACAAAGTAGTGAAGCGATCTTTCAAAAAAGGGATCTTCAATCGACCAATAAAATCGCAGGATCTGGTCCCATTAGTATTCACTGGACAAATCAAATGGAAGTAAATCATAGTTGATAAACTAAAACCAGATATTCACAGCTGCCTGTGATTTGATGCAGCTCTCAGTCTCGGTGAGGAATTCAAAGTTTGTTGGAATTATTAGAGTTCTTTTTTTTGCGATATAAATGAAGCCAGCAGTGCCTAATAAATCACTTATAGGCAGCACATGTGTGTATGGGAGAGTTGAGGCTTAATGACATCTTCAGTAGACGTGTGAAATGTCATTGGTAGGGTACACTGTCAATTAAAATACAGTAATCCGCCGTTTATCGCGGTGGTTACGTTCCAAAAACGGGCCGCCATTAAACGAAAAACCACGATAAAACTTTTGGCCACCCCAAAAATGCTATTTTATATATACAGTACTGTACTGTATTAACATTTTACTTCATTTTATAATTAATTATTATATTTTTATTATTAAATTTTTTGGTCTATCATTCAAGCCGCTAGAGAACGGGAAAATCAGACAAACAAATAAGTTATGCGGCAAACGCAATTCCTCGATTAGCCGGGGGCTCGAGATAAAGCGGGGGATTACTGTATAGTTTAGTAAAAGATGCTTATATCTTGGATACTTGGTAAAACTAAAACAAAAAGTTGCCCAAAAATGTAAGTACAGTATCGAAGTATATTTGCTCAAATACGTTACACTATTGGTGGTCACGAACATTCCTGACTCATGACCTCCAGCACGGCGTGAGAAACAAGCCTAGGTTGATCGATGACTTTGGAAGTCGATGGAAAATTTGCGTCAATTTGATCTTTCCCCGTTTGCTGGTCGTAATTAGGCCTAATGTTGTTTGAAAAAGTGGTGGCATAAAAAATGTTTGTACAAAGAAAACCATAAATGGAAGCATGAGGGCATCAACTCATTCGAGTCATTAGATCGCGCTCTGTAATTAAGCAGAGTGGATGAGTCGGGGGGCGCCGGGGATGTCGCCGAGGGATGCTCATGAGACGACGGCAGTGTGTATGATAGGACAAAGAAACCGAGAAGAACGAGAGAAACTCGTTCAGACCTTTCCACGTCAGGTTTTAGTCGCGAGAACGCCTTCGGTCCTCGCTTTGCCGGTTTTTTTTCCTCCGCTGTAGGAAAGCAGAACTGCGCCGCACATGATATTTAATCCGTCATCTTTGTTTTCAACAAACACAGCGCAAGCTGTTGCTGGCAGGCCACGAGGCTCAGGGCCCATCTGGAAAGCGTGCTGTGTGCTGGGGAATTAGAGAGGAATATAAGTAGAGGTTTGCTCGGGAAAGCCTGATAACGGCCCAGTGTCCTGTCCTGTTCGCACCGCTGCGGCTGCGTCCCTAATCTATGATGTATTATTGATGTTCCGAGCCGCACGACCGGGAGGCGGAGTGCATGTGCTGCCTTGTGTTTTTGTTTATTGTTGACATTGGGGTAGGTTGTTGTCTTGTGAAGGGTCGAGAAAGCAGGTTTGGGGAACCTGAACTCTGTACATATCTGTACTGTCTGCAGCAGGCCCAGTTTAGATCTGGGATATTTTACGTACAGCCTTACTAAAGGCTACAATTTCCATCTAGACATTGTCATGAATTGTATTAAATTAGATTGTTGTACCTTGTATTCACATTTACGAAATTTGGCAGACACTCTAATCCAGAGCCACTCACAACTGAACAGGTGAGGATTAGGGTTTTGACCTTCCGATCTAAAGTCCAATACCTTAACTACTGAATTACAACCCCCCTGGTATTCCTGTCTTAATAAGTCACCTAAAAGTGTGTCGACTTGCAAAACTACCACTTCAATTGGGTAACTTTGATGTCACACGTAAGAGAAAGTATACCTGTGTGTATTACACTGCAAACAAACAAGCATTATGGAGCTTGAACTGAAATCAAGTTTGTCATTTTGACCGCATGGCCTCTAATGCAATGTAGACTTTGGCAAAGTGGGAATTCAGTCAATAAGTCGTTGAGCTTCTGATCAGAATTTCATGGGTTCAAATACCAGTACCTTCAAGCTGATACTGTTGAGTCACTCTAGAAAAGTGTGTCTACCAAATACCCTAAATATAAATCTATGGATTGAACAAATACCATTGTTTGGGAGATGGTAGCTCAGTGGTTAATGCAATGGACTCTGGATCGGAAGATCACATGTTTAAATCCCAGTGCCATCACAGTTGGGCTCTTGAGCAAGGCCCTTAATGTTCACCTGCTCAGTTGTAAGTTGCTCTGGATGAACAAATGCCTATTTTTTTAGAGGTGGTATATCAGTGGTTAAGGCATTGGATACCAAAGGTCATGGGTTTAAATCTAAGTACCACCAAGCTGCCACTGATGGGCCCTTAAGCAATGCCCTTAACCAATTAACTCAACTACCCAGCTGTATACTGACAGCTTACTTACAGACCTACATCTTGAAAATACATTTGAAATCATTTTATCCCAGGCCTGAGCTTAGTCACCCTGACCCTCAGCTCAGTGTTTGTGTGTACACATTTTCTTTTCAATCCAGCAGTGTGTGTAGCTCACCTGCAAATAATATGCAGTCACGAATATACGTAGTTATGACAACGGGCGCCAACGAACACGGCACCATTGTCGAAACAGGAAGCACACGGATTAATACTGTGTAACCGAATCTTTAAAAGATTTATTTTGAGGCCGGGTTTTCCGAGGATCAGCTTGTTGAAAGACTCGAACAGGACTGATCATAAAAAAGAAAATATGCATGAACAGAGATAAGATTACAGTTCTGCTTGATTCGAACATCTGTTTTGTAATAGAAATTTAATTGCAACAGGATTCACGTCGGGAGATAAATTATGTACGGTTATATGGTTTTTATATTAGTGAGGGAACAAACACGCAGGATATTCCGCTAAAGACGAAAATGAATTAACGACACTGTGGTGTGGTGCAACATTCCAGGAAGAAGTTCTGGTAGCACTTCAGAAATGATGATTTCACTTCCATGGTTGATTGGAATTAATGCACCAGCCGGGACTGTTGACACAAGGTGCATTCGGGTCTGTAGATTTGTGATGCTGGAGACACAACTTTACCTTAGTGTTGGACAATGAGGGGCTTTTCTTCTCAGCACAATTGTACTGGGTAGTTTATTAGCGTTACTCTAGCGTGTCTGTCAAAGCAAAGCAATCAGGCCATTTTTTCTCTCCTCAAGAAGGCGTTTCCATCCAAGTGCCTCCTTCTAGATGACTTTTCTTTATTGCACTGTTCTAAACGCTAAAGACAGCACTTATTCAATTAGCGTCAAAATCACTGCGATCTGATTTTTCCTCATTCAGACGGTTGAACATCGCTCAGATTTTCTCCATTTAAGCACCCATTATTCAACAGTACACCTCAACAATGATGGAAGTGTAATGAATGAATGTTTAGCGTAGGGTTGCAGAATTCCAGGAACTTTCAAGACCGGAAAATTTCTATCGAAATCAACAGGAATTAATAGGAATTAACTGGGAACGTACATAATTGCAGGTTGTCAATAACGGAGAACTTGAACGTAGCTGAAAAAAAAAATCTTGCAGGATAATTTTGGTTAAAACAACCAGATTGAGATTTCAGGTGTATTCCTACCTGAACATTTATCACTCACGTGCACACAGCAACCTTACTGCAGGGCAAATTAGGCCACGCCCCCTACATGCACTGGGCATTTTTGCCGAGTTTTCATGTAAATAACGTTTTATGACAGAAATGTATGTTTTAAGCTGTTGCGCAACACAATTATAACAAATCAGTTAAAAAGCTTTTTTTTTTTAAAACATCTGTATTAGTTTGCATGCATCAGTTTTTTATTTATTTGTTAATATTTATTTTTGTAGTATATATAAATTGCCCCAAATTTCTAATTCATTCCCATAAATTCAAATAAATTCCTGGTAAGTTTCCAACTTGGAATAATTCCCAAATTCCCCAGATAAAGTACCCATTGAAAGTTTCCCGGAATTTCCCTGAAATTTGAGTTCTGTGTCACCTAGATGAGTATTGGGTCCTCTCAAGGTTTCTTCCACATATACCATCTCAGGGAGTTTTTTCTTGCCATTGTCGCCACTCATTGGCTCGCTCATTAGGGACAACCTTTTCGGCACTAAACTTGTCCATTACATCATAACCTCTTTATCTCCGTAAAGCAGCTTTGGGAAAATGTGTATTTTTAAAAGTGTTCTACGAATAAAACCGAATTGAATTGAATTGAATTTCTCTGGCTTGTGCTACGGCCACATGATTAGTCGATTAGATAACGGCATGAATGAGTAGGTAGGAGTTCCAGGTGTGTGAGTAAAAATACAGATGTAGCTATATATTAAAAGTAAAAGAATTGTACAAACTTGAATACATAATTAATAACTATTACCGTATTACCAGGCCTCGGATTGTAATCTCTGGTGAGATTAGTTGAGGTAGAAGGGAAAATCGCATTATCCTTCTACCCTACTGTTAGTGACTGAGCCCCGGGTCAACGCAGCGCTCTGCCCTTACAGTCCATTTAAAAACATGCACTGCTTTACTTTAATTACAGGACACTGCTGTTTTATTTATAACCGCATTATAGCTCAGTAATGATTGTCTTGCCTTGCGGTCACATAAGTGCAGTCTCTGTACAGTCTTTTGCTAATGGTTACAGCACTGTGGAATCCCCCAGTGGAAAGTGTGTATATATGTGTGTGTATGTGTGTTAGTGTACGTGTGAAAAGCACATAGACACGCAGAAAATTGAGGCCTCTTTGTGAATTTCAGTCGTTCCTGTCATGGAGTGTCTTTATGTCCACTCATATGTCTGGTGAAAGGTTTCTCTGTAAACACAGCCAGCGAGAGCGAGAGACGGAACGACGGCTTTTCGCTACATTTTCGCAATTCTAAAGATTCTTTGTTAGGCTGTGAAACTTTAGACGCACACACATGGACATGTACGGTTCACACTCACCATTCTCTTCGCATTTGTTAGCTCGCGCTCGGCTTTCCATCGCGCCCTGCTCTCACTCTTTCACAGTAAGAGCCTGCGAAACATTAGCACCAGACAGGAACTAGGTGTGTACCGCTAACACTTGTACTAGCATCTTAACAAGTTTAAGTGAATTCATTTATTCATCTTAAGTAAGCGCTTTCTAATACTGTTTACAGTCACACACTTGTCCTGGATACACTGGGCGTAAGTTTGGAATACACTCTTGATGAGGGTACCATGCAAACACACACTAAGGGTGCAGTCTAGAGAAGCCATTGGAGCTACCTCTACAATTTTGCGCCAATTGTTTGAAACCGATGCGAGCCCCCGAATTTTATGATATATATTTATCAGTATGTACCCAACAAACGAATAAAATCTGAGGTAAAAAAAACAGGGCATTCTTCAACACAGAGTATCTTTCCTTCTCTTATGTCTCTCTGAAGCTGTAGCTTATGTGTATATTTATGTCGAGCGTATCGCAGCTCCTGATTTTTGAATACAGAGAGCTCTTGTCATGGCCAGGTCACTCTATCAGAGAAAGGAGAAACATACTTTACTGCTGCCACAAGGGTTCAGGAAGAAATCTGTTAGCAGAAACAATAACTACAGAATCCCACGGATAATGAGGGATATCAGAGTCAAGTCCACCAAGTTTCCTGCCCGGTTCGCATATTTCCTGTCTGGAAATCCAAAGGAATGGTTTTAGGATAGGGTTCTGGGGGGGATGGGGAAATGCAATGGACAGGATCAGAGTAGTCTGTAGTGGCCATAGCAGCTGATTGACAGAATGAAAGTGTGTAGTGAGTAGAGATGTGACAAGCCGAATTTAAATTCTTTTTTATTTGATTTTGCCAATATAGTGCCATCCGGCGAGGTCAGATACTTATTTGGAGGTTTGAAATTCAATTCAGCTTTATTTGTAGAGCACGTTTAGCAGTGGACATTGTCCCAAAACAGCTTTACAGACATAAAGAGGGTATTAAATATGACTAAATATGCCTATAATTTTATCCTGAATGAGCGAGCCAGTGGAGACTGTGGCAGCCCTGAGATGTTTGATGATGAAGAAACCTTAACTCAAAAGGGAACCCATCCTCATCTAGGTGGCACCGGATGTCCATTCATTACAGGTGCATCATTGTTGAGGGGTGACAGGTGCTTAAAGGCAAAACTCTTCATGCAAACTCCACTCCTAAACCATTGTAGCAGGCTGCTGCTATCAATTCCAGTCCAAATTCATTCTAAAAGTTCTTGAATTGCTTGTGATCTTTAGCCCGTGTTTTTTTTTTAACCATTTTCAGCTGCACTGAGTAGTCATCAAGTAAAGAGAACTCCATCCAGAATTAGGGTTTCAGGAGGAAAAGGCGGTTTTGAAGAAAAGCTAGGGAAAGGAGCTCTGGTCAGTGGTATCTCAGTAGAATTTATAACTCGGGTTAAGTATTATTAAGGGTTATTAAGCATCCTTGAACGTTTTTTCTGAACCAAGATGTTCAATTAATTTTTATTTGTCAAAGCTTTTAACAACGGACATTGTCTCAAAGCAGCTTTATACACGTTATAAAGTTGTATAAAAGAATGTGTACGTTTATTGCCTATAATATTCCTTAGAATTGTTTATCCCTGATTATTGAGCCAGGAGGGACATTGGCAAGGAAAAGCTTTTATTGAGAGATTAATTCATCGCAATGGGAAATTTACAAACGTTCATTGTTGAGGTGTGTAGCAATAAATGCTTAAATGCAGAACAGAACAAACTTAAATGTTCTGTTGAAACCACTGTTTGAGACAATGTCCGTTGTTGAAAGCGATCTACAAAGGAAAATTAATTGAATATATAAAAAACGATGAGTGCGGTCATAGTTCACTATACACCTGACCTTTCCTTTCATATGTGGTTCTTCTCCAAACTGTTACCACAAAGCTGGAGGCACACAACTCTAAAGGACGTCTTTGGATGCAGTGTAATAAAATTTTGCGTTCACTCGAACTTGGAAACACAAAACCTGTTCAAGCAGGACATTGCCCCTGTGCACAAAGTGATCTCCATGAAGAGCTGCTTTACATTGTTTGGAGAGGAAGATCATGAGTGGCCTACTATAGAGCTTTGATCTCAACCCTATTGAACACCTTCGGGATAAATTGGAATGCTGAATGCACCCCAGGCCTCCTCACCTCCTGTACATCAGTACCTGACTTTAATAACACCTTTGTGGCTGATGAACACAAATCTCCACAAGCACACTTCAGAATTTAGTGGAACACCTTCCCAGAAAAGTAATGGGAATTATAAGAGCAAATCGGGACTATATTTGGAAAAACGATTCTTAAAAACCACATACAATACTTGTGACCAGGTGTCCACAAACTTTTGGCAATAGAGTGTATGATGTGCAGCAATGAAATACATATGCAACACAGATGTTCTGCATACTTGTGCATTAGGAATAGGAGTTTACAAAAGATGCTAAAAAAAATCCATACAGTGGATACACTTCCTGGTATTGTTTCTGCCGTCGCACCTCGGGAACTTCTTCAGCCTGTGACATTCCGAGGTGACTTTCTGTCATCACTTCGCTTGTGTTTTCGCCGTCCTGCTGGAAGCACGTAGGGGTTCCGGATGTGTCGGGAAAGAGATAGGGAGGGAGTGATAGAAAGAGGGGGAGGCGAAGGAGGAGAGAGTGAAAAAGAAAGCTGTGCCCAGCACTGTAACAGCTGGCTGGACAATATTAAATGCCGTCTGTCCTCCTGAGTCCTGCTCCGATCACCGCTGTGATTAGTGGGCATCCGGTCTGTTCCTTAACCCCGGAGCTGGAGATGAGACCTCTCTGGACTCGCCCCGAGCAAAAAGAACGCTCCACCTTCTGGAAGAGGTGGCTTGCAAAACAGGGCCTGGCATAGCCTGATAGAGATGATGCACTGTGGATTGGTGAAGATGGTAGGCTGGTGGTGGTGGTGGTGGTGGTGGTATTGCACATCCACCCGGTAAGCTGATAAATATTTAAGAGTTTTCTGAGCCAAGGCGCGGAAGCTACTCATCTGGGCTCCTTAATTAGGACGCATTCTGCTCTAGTGCCCTCTGCTTGCCGTGCCCGGGGAGGCGCGGGGTACACAGAGATGCCCAGACCTTCATCAGAACGAAAGAGCGAGAAAAAGAAACAGAGAGAGAGAGAGAGAGAGAGAGAGAGAGAGAGAGAGAGAGAGAGAGAGAGAGAGAGAGATAGCATGGCTGCCAGCATCTGCAGGGTGACATTAAACATTACCAGATGCTGTGCACATATTGTGGGATGAGGTGCTCAGCTTTTCACAGAAGGCCACTCTTTCTTCCATCCCCCCCCCTTTTTTTTCCCTCCGTCGTAATCACAAAATCCGTTCAAACAAATGACAAGGAGCCGAAGTAAACAATCGAAAACAGGTAACTGAAAGGGAATAACAGTTACAACAAACCTCCCGTGGCCTCCTCCAGCTGGTGGGCCAGCTCTCTTCCTCCTTGTTCAACTGTCCTATTCATCCGTCCCTCTTGTTCTTGCCGTTCTTTGATTTCGGATTATTTGAGTTTCCAATGGACCCCCGATTCACAGATGAACACTTTTTGAAAATCGGTGCATCACATCATTAACTTTTATGGTGAAGCTCCAATTTTCAAAAATCGTTCATCCGTAAGAACCCATTTATTTATATATAATTATCAGTAAATGCGCTTTACTTTTATTATTCAGTAAGTGACCAATAATTTGTGACCAGTGTTTCCTATGTAGATCAATTTCGGATCGGCAATGGAACGGAGAGACTGATTAGGTCGAGTTAAAATGCGAACGCACTGCCGATTAGTCCGGTGTCGGTGTGTTTCCATCTAATCATATAGCGCTGGAAAGTGGGAAAATCAGTTAATGTAATTACAATATTATATACCTTGATTTTTCCCTCATAGCATAGCTACTAATTACAACACTGAACACTCTATTAAGTAGACGATGGGAATTGAATGGAACCGATATGTTGTAGCTTTCCGTACATTGTAGCGTTGGCATATGACTTTAGACCCGAAAGGCTGTGAGTTCAAATCCCAGCTACACCAAGCTGCCTTTCCTGGTTGCCTTTGGCAATTAAGGCCCTTAACTCCTTTGCTGCTCAGTTGTATGAATGATATAAGGATAAGGGCATCTTTTAAATGCCATAAATAAATACAAGTAGAAATGTAAATGTTATTAACAGCATAAATTAAAAGATGAAACGTAAATATATAAAAAATTACAGGCATCAAGACGGATATATGCTACATAACCCGCTCTTAATATCTTAAAAATTACGCGCTTAAATTTCCAATAATGCATAACACAGGTTCTTCTCTCTCTCTCTCTCTCTCTCTCTCTCTCTCTCTCTCTCTCTCTCTCTCTCTCTCTCTCTCTCTCTATCTATCTATCTCCTTGCTTTTGAACTTGGTCATCACTTCAGCGGAATTGTGAAAACTCTGTGTCAGCACCCCATAAATTACTCCTCCTTTCTTATTGCCTTTAAACGCATAGCATCCCTGCATCTCGGCCTGCTGTGTTTCATAAACGATACAGTCGGGGGGCCTTGCGTCCTGCCTGACCTCCATTATTTAGAACCCTGTGAAATCCAGAGCCTTCTCTTTCTCCTCCAGCAGCAGCAGACGAAGAGGCAGAGGCAGATGCTGTCATACTGTCACGCGCTAAATCAAGGCCCGTTGCTGGGACATGGCTCATAGCAGCCTGATTGGATGCTCGTATAAATCTTCATCCCAAGTCTGAGCCCGAGCTGGTCGCCAGTCTCGCCTTTCCCTGTGTACATCCTGCATGAAAAGCGCTCGTCTTTCGCTGTAGTGTGTCTGCGAGCTGATGGTTGAGTCATAGCCGATCTACAAGCGAGGTGCCACTCGGGCAGTAAAGCTATGGAATGTGTAATTAAAAACAAGTGAGCACAAAGAACCTGGGCGCTGTGTGTGTGTGTGTGTGTGTGTGTGTTTGTGTGTGTGTGTGAGTGTGTGTGTGTGTCGGTGCTCTGCCTCAGCGGTAGAGAGAGCGAAGGATAGAGCCGGAGAGGGGGCCAGGTTAAGCTTGCATTACAACTCATGAATCTTTCAAGCCACCCAGCCTACTCATCCAGCTCAAACAACGCACAAGACCAGAAAATGTATTTTTTCCTCCGCTTAGAATCTTCTGTAAAATCTTTGCATGTTCTCTCAGTCTCACTCTGTAGATGTCTCCGTTTTTTTTTTTTTTTTTTTTAAATACTACCCTGCAGAACGGAGATAGCACAGCAATTTGAGGACCTCTCGTAGGATCAGGGAGTACAGCAATGTAAAAATGTACAAAAAAAGGAAAGGAGGATGAGAAGGGAATAAAAAAAAGAGAGAGAGAAAAAGAAAATGTGAGTGGTAGCCTTCGAGGCATGCCCCTGACCTCTTTGCACCACTGCGGTTGTGTTTGCCGCCTCTATCACTGCAATAAGGAGGCTTCATGCACACTGAGCCCTGGGCCATAACGTCAGGAGCTAAGGACCTCTGCACCAGGAAATGCTTAGGGGATCTGCTCTTTCACACAGCGAGTCTCCCACGGACTCCGGGAGACCGTTTTATCTCCAGTTGCTAGGATAACAACTTTAAGCTTCCAGCAGTCAGGAGGCCTGCGGGGCCTTTTTTTTCTGCACAGACCGAAAGAATGCCACTTTTTTTTTTGGGTGGTGGTGATTGGGGGTGGTTTGTGTGTGGGGGGGATATTACCGAAAAAATTATTTTAGAAGATCATCGCTTATTGAATTTCACTTGTTTAAGTGTTCCATAGTATACTGTAGGGAAAGGCTTGGGCTGTTTTGTCGTCCGGGATTAACGCGACAAAGAAATCAAAGTTGCCGTGCAGAGCGAGGTATTAATGAAACGGTAAAATAGATAAATGAAAAGCACGAGGGCCTCCGCCGCTCTGACTGACTGCTCCCTGCCAGGATTAAGTGGACTCCTCCTGTTCTTTTGTCCCGGTTTCCCGGCAGCACAATCGCGCTCGAGTCGCCGGCACAAGTGCTGCGCGGAAAAGCCTTCGCCGCGGCCACTTTTGCTCTCCATTCTTTACGTCCGCGGCGAGACATCGGCGGCCAGTAATTACTGCCCCCATTCAGACGGGCCCCAGACGCCTCAACGACGTCAGTCCTAACAAAGCCCAAAAAATACTGCACGCTTTAATTTGAGCACCGTGTTAAACTCCTGCGCCTCGTCGAACACCCTCCTCCCGAGGGCTGGAACACCACACACTGGCTCTGTCTAACCCTCCGCTCTTTTTCTGAGCACTTCCCTGCTTGGTCAGTGGGTCGGCTGTCCTGGAATGAACCCTTCCACTCTGTAGCCCCTTATGTGTAATGATACTTAGAGGCTAATCGCTCTAAACTCTCCAATTACGCCGAAGTTGCTCCTTTATCAGGCAGCAAGATACGGTTAGCCTGTCTCCTCTCGCTCCCGCTTTAATCCAGTCCGCAGTAAAAAATAAATAAATAAAAAATGACGCACACAACTCGCGCGAATACGGCAGCTGTGCTGGATTTACAGTAGAGCACAGTACATCCCCCAACTCTGCAAGCCTGAGGCCGGGATGATTCTCTCTCAGGGAGAAAAGAGAAAGAGAGAGAGAGAGAGAGAGAGAGAGAGAGAGAGAGAGAGAGAGAGAAAACTAAAAGCTGCTGTGAGCCCACAGGGACTCGGGGTCATCGAGGAGCAGACGGGAGGAACACACGGTTTTGTGGGGGTGTTGTGTTCAGGAAGGGCAGCTGTAGTTGTCGGGGTGAGAGGGCAGAGCTGGGGAAAGATGAAGGATACGCCACAGGCTGACAGCCACACAGGAAGCACATCACAGTCAAACCACCCAGAAGAAAAAGCCCTTCTTCTCGTCTTCTTTACTCTCCCCTCCCTCTCCCTCTCTCTCTCTCTCTCTCTCTCTCTCTCTCTCTCTCTCTCTCTCTCTGTCTGTGTTGCTCCCAGCCCACGATGGGACCCTCTCGGGGAGGTCTCGGCACTGTATTCTCTGCTCTGGGCCACAAGGAAGCCCAAGCATGGAAAGGAGGATATAAAGTCAAAATCAGAGAGATACTCTCTTCAAAATTCTTTTGGTTTTTGACTGTGGTTTTTAAATTTAGCCAAAAGTACATTTCGTCTTTGTTTTTTTTTTTTTGTTTTTTTACGATTTATTTTCTTTTATTTAACCTTCTTTTTTAAACATTGAGGCTCGCAGGCTTGTTCGAGTCTTTTTGTTTCTCTCACAGCCCCGATTGTTTTAATACCAATTCTAATTCGAGCTTATGATTCGGAACACCTGGACATCTGATTACTGATGCTCTTAGCACACTACTGTGAACCATAAATATTTATGGCATCGCGTCGAGGGCTTGCGAAAGGTGAAGCGTTCCCATCTTTTTTTCGCGCAACACGATTCAAAGCGTTCACTTTTGTTACTCGCCGCTGCGAGTCTATCGGCTCATACGGAATGCGTTCGGACAGATGCGCGAGGGATAAGAATAGCCTCGTAGCGCAGGCAGGCCTTCCTGTATATCAAGAGTTCGGAATGCCACTGAGTATGACCGCAACCGTGTCCCTGCCCCTAATCTCAGCTCTTCTTTCAGCTAGCACATTTGTTTGTAATGTATGAAGGAAACCAAATAGGAAACCAAATGTGCATGTGTGTATACATGTGTATATGTATGTGTGTATATGTATGTGTGTGTCTGTTGAGGCCTGGTGGTAAAAGGGCTTCATTTAGGCTTTAACACACGAGTCGCCAGGGTCAGTGGCGAGGTTAAGCCTTCCCACGGCAAAGCAATCTAGGTCAGCGTGGCAGTGACAGAATGAGGCAGAAAGACTGTATGTCAAAGGAACAGGTGGCCCTCTTTGACACCATGCTCAGTTTAGAGCAAGCTGGGGGACTGGAGTTTATGACATAGCTGCCACTGAAGCTGCTATTTCATCTAGCAGCAGGTCAGCGCGGGTTTCTTTTCCAGCCCTCGTAGCCTTAAGCGACCCACAGAGATATTTAACTCTTTGGCCAGGAGCTCTTATATTTTTCTTTTAAGATATCCGTACATGTGTGTGTGTGTGTGTGTTGGGTGTTTGGCTGCAGGAAACACTATCGCAGGTTGAACATGGCTTGAAGATAAACGGCAATCAGAGTCTTGCAATGGAGCGTAGCCCACAGCGTAAAGTTGTAGTTGGCTGCACTCTTTAGACTGTGTAAAAGCGGACAGTCAGGCTGGGACACTAGCCATGTTGGGTGCTGGCAGTGGGTATAAACAGCCATGGTGGTGGCGGTGGTGGCGGGAGGGAGTTGAGTACGGAGACAGAAGCCGAAGGTCCTGACTGTGAGAAGTTGCGAGTGGTGATGAGAACCAGACTCCACACTGCCTCTCTTGACAGGCAGTATTGGCTGAGCTCAGGTATCCAGTCAGTCATAACAAACAAACAGGCCAGTCTGGTCTTTCAGCTTTCTTCCTATAATGTGCAGCACTTCCTAACATGGAAGAGACTATTTGAGAACCTGGTCTTTTTGCCTCATGCCAGAGATACCTGTTTTTTAATATTAAAATAATGTCTATTATGATTCTCCTAAAATTAAGGAGGCATGATTTTTATCCTGAAGTTCTGGACTGATCAACATCTGATTTACATTTATTGCATTTAGCAGATGCCCTGATCCAGAGCGACTTACAACTAAGCAGTTGAGGGTTGAGGGCCTTGCTCATGGGCCCAGCAGTGACAGCGTAGCGTGTTGGTGCTTGAATTTGAACTTGTGACCTTTGTCCATTGCCTTAACCACTAAACTTCCCATTATATAAAGATTGCCCTGTCTGCTTTTGTGAGTTATTAAGTGGAATCTCAGTGGTTAAGATGTTGTAAGTTGAAATCTCTCCACTGTCAAGGTGCCATTGTTGGGCCCTTAAGCAGTGCCCTTAACCTTCAAATGCTCAGTTGAGAAAATTTGATATTTGCAGGTTGATCTGCATAAGGGCGTGGTCCCCTGGTGGTCTAGTGGTTAAGATGCAGCGCTCCCACCGCTGCGACCCGGGTTCGATTCCCGGTCAGGGAACCATCCCCAGCCACTCTTAGTGCCGGTCCCAAGCCCGGATAAATTGGGGAGGGTTGCGTTAGGAAGGGCATCCAGCGTAAAACATGTGCCAAATCAAACGTGCGGAGGATCCGCTGTGGCGACCCCTAACGGGAGAAGCCGAAAAGAAAGTTTAAGTTTATCTGGATAAGGGCGTAAATGGCTGAAATGTAACAGTCAGGTTTCCAAAAACGTTTGGTCCCAGAGTGTAGCCTTTTCTTTTTAAGTCTAATCACTTCTGTTTCTGAAATGGTATGTATTTAACACAGCACCTTTTCTGGTTCGTTTGTTAAAGCGATCAATACACGTTCCCAGGTGGTTCTACATAAACAATTCCTTCAATGTGTAAGCAATTGCTCATTAGGTTTTGAAGGCGCACCATGTTGTGCTCTCAGCTGTTCGAAAAGAGATGCTTCTCGGAGAAGAGATGCTCCATTCACAAAGCCAAGGGCCTGCAGTGCAAAGACTCTGGAAGAATCAATCAATAGTCTCTCATTAACCTTGTTTCCACTGCAGTGGGGTATAAAGACTGCTGTTACCTCTGACTGAAGTCTAAAATCCTGCACATTTTACACAGCCATCTGAGTTTGATTTCAGGGGTCTGGCTTCTACACACGAACAGGTGGGGAAGAAAGAGCTTGCTATCAAGAAAAGATTTCAGGTGTTAGAAGGTGTTTGAAATTTCAAGAACATTGCATGGCTTCTGCATCAAGTGTGAGATGTTTCTAAGCAACCTTGTTTACCTGGGCTGCATTTGGCTTTTCTGTAGAGGAAGCTCGAACTAAAGCCGATGATCCTTAATGGGAGGTCTCCCTGCCTTGACGCCCTCCTTTTGGCTAGTGGGGTTATTTATTATTCAGTGAGAGCTATTACTGTGGATAAGAGGCTCCTCTTAGACCTGTATCGATTGTTTTAATTGCCCGCAAAGATTGTCAACTCTTAAGATAGATATTAAAGCAGCATGCACGGCATTAAAGCATGTCGAGGATTGGAGGAGAATGAGGAGGAGGAGCAGGCGAAAGCATGGAAATGTTGGAAAATTATCCCTTGCCACCATAGATCTTAAACAGAACAATCAATAAACATCTCAGGAACAATCTGAGGAGGTCAAGGACTCTGCATGGTGGGTGGAATACTCATTATATACCTGGTATTGAAATAAAATGCATCCAAGGAAATCTCAAGTCAAGACGCTTTTAGGTTTTAGTCAAGTCAGTTTGAATCTGTTTGGGATTTGAAGTTCCCATATCTTAAAGATGTCTTTAGAAGTTTAACCATAATCTTGAAGGTGTCTAGAGGAAGCAGTGTAGGCAACATCATTGTGCTTATAATAAGTTTATTTAAATTTGTGTTCTGAAAAACACACTTCTATATATTTCCTCTAGAGCAGGAATGGTTGATGCTCTAAGCAGTGGAACAATTTTTCAATTACTCAATTAGTGCGGACTTTGCTGCCTTTCAGGATTTAGGGCTACACTAATCCAGATACATTTCAAAACAGCATTATTGTCTAAAAACGCTCCCCGTCCACCCTTTCGTTTGCAATCGTTTTCCAAAAGCTGCTCATTTTGATTTACATTATGGCATTTATTCTACAGTGTGCTCATCCACAAACGTTTGAAAACGCTCACGTCCCTGTACTGTGCATAAGCAAAAGACGGTTTGACCCTGCCTTATTTCCGCTCTTTAAAACATCGCTGCAATGACTAAAGATGCGTCATCGTTTTTGAATGGTTCTGTTTTCACAGTCCAGACTGTGACGTGAAAACACCGTTTTCAAAATCTTCCACTTTGGAGCGCATTTTCAAAAAGCTAATACGAAAACACATTAGTGTGGACTGCACTTAAATTTTGTATGTGTTCTTTTTACATCATTTTCTTTTGCAAAGTCTCATTCAAGAACATTTCCTTTCCATGATCAATCTTGTTATACAGTAATGTACACGAGAAATCATACAGATGAGCCAAGCTATTGTTGGGGAGTGTGAAGTGGAATCGAACGCGATGCTTAAATAGAATCAGTGAGGTGGAGATTAACATGGGGCTTTAGTTGTCTCGCAAGTAGCATAGCGCTTCGAACTCTCGATGCGTCAAGCTTAATGTCAGAACAATTTAAGAGCAAGGAAATCAATAGCGGAGAACCGGTGGATTATTCCCAGTGCACAAATCTCGGCGACAGTCGTCACCGCGACTACGCCTCACAATAAAGCTGTGGTTTTAAATAATTGTTACCTATCCAGCCGTAAACATTAAGTTCTACCTGAACCACATAGTGGCCTCTTTGTTTTGGCTGATGTTAGATTTAGCTCCGGGAAGGTGAAGAGGAAGGCCTCAGATTATGGTCTGTGCCAGTTTGATGGCACTGTCTGCCACCGTGGTGGAGTTATGACAATGGCGTGGCAAGGTGCTGACCTTAATTAACCTCGGAGTTGAGTATTGCTTGGGACCATCTTGTCCTGTTCCTCAGACTGGCTAATAAACTCATCCTGCTGCTCAGAGTTTCTGCTGTCTGCAACCAAACATGCATGTGTGGTTACAGTGGAAATTCACTGGCAATCCTGCCTGATTACAGTGATTAGTCAGGCTATGTATATCACCTGGTTAGGGTTTTGTCACATTTTGCAGTGTATTCTGCGTTCAAATAAAAAAATAGTGCATTTTCTTATTTGATGAGCTTTGTTTTAGGCAGGTGAGACACAGCAGTCGCTTTCTGTGACCAGCTGGGTGATGTGGCCTCTGACCAGTTGCTCAGTTAAACTCTGGGGATGTTTGATTGCAATTAGTGCAGAATTAAACATTGCAAGGAGTAAATTATACTCAGTGGGAGTAATTTATTCTACTGTTGTAGCTTGGACAGTTAAAATCCCCGCACAACAAAGTTGAAGAGGTGGTAGCTCAGTGGTTAAGTCTCTGGTTACTGATTGGAAGGTTTGGGGATCAAACCCTGGTGTTTCCAAGCTGCCATTCTTGGGGCCCTTAAGCAAGGCCCTTAAACCTCTGTGCTCCAGTGGTGCTGTATCATGTCTGACACCCAGCTTCCTAACACTGCTAGGATATGCAAAGAATGGATTTCACTCTGGTGTTACAAGTCAAAAAGCACTTTCTTTGCTCTCTGCTCTCCAGGGGCCTTGTATCATGGCTGACCCTGTGCTCTGACACCATCTTTCTAACATCGATGGGATATGCAAAAAACTGTGCTGTTAAAGTCAAAAAAGCACTTTCTTTCGTGCCTCTGTTAGGCCCATGGGCAAGGCCCTTAGGCCTGAACTGCTCAGTTGTAAGTCGTGCTGGATGAAGGCGTCTGCCAAATGCCATAAATGTAAACTATCCATGCTGTATAATTAGTGTTGTGCAGCAGCAATTCATTTGTAGATCTGGACCGCTATACCGAGCTGCAAGCTGAGCCAAAGGACATAGCTGCAGTAAGGCAGAATGTTCTGGATATTTGGACTGATTAACCATATTCTTTTTGCTTGATTGAGCCCCTGGCCATTTATTTTACTTTTTGGCTTGGCTTGTATAACGATATGATCCAGTATTGAAAAACGTATCCAAATTTCAGGCTAATAGATCTGAAAACACTCTGAGATCTGAGTTGCTGTGGGACCCACACTCTTGGCACACATTAAGAGGTGTCTCGAACACTTTTATGTCACCTCTGTGTTCGGACTCCTATTTGTCACGGTTTTGCCATCCACATGCCCACACGATGGTTACTGGGAAGTGGCAAGATTGTGGTCTCGGGTGATGTCTGACCCCATCTGGTTGTGGTGTGACCTCGCTCACACTTGGATTAGCTGGTACAAAGCAGAGTTCCCTTTCACTGAATTGTTCTTGGCCCAGCAGCACCCCTCCTATTAGCTCTCAATCATATGGTCTGCCGGTCATGTAATTAATAGCAGGTCAGTTGCTTTTAAGTGTTGCTGGTTCTGGAGATCGTCGGACTGTGGTCAGCTCATCAAGGCTGACCAGATTGGTTGAGGGTAAGATGCACTCAGCGTGTTCCCTCTTCCTTTCAGATCCTTGTGGTTTGTCTTTCTGTGTTTTTTTGTCATCGGGACAGAGTTAAGTGGCTGAGCCTATGGAGCTGTCAGGATGGCCCACGGGCAGCTTTCCAGACAGTTTAAACACCTTTTGCTAGTGTCTGGCCAGAGCCACTGCACTTTGCCAAGGTGCTGGCTCTTTTAAAGCAACTTTGCTCTGGCAGCGGAGGCTCCTCAGACCTAAAATAAACTGTGATTTTCTTATTTTCCCAGTCTGTTGTTGTTGAAGAGATTTAAAAACATAGTAAAAGCAACAGAGTTAAAACAGAGTTCTCAAGATGTTCATAACAGTAATCCTTGAATATTTAGGAAGTGGTTGCTCAGTGGTTAAGGCTCTGGGTTACTGATCACAAGGTCAGGGGTTCAAGCCCCAAGCTGTCACTGTTGGGGCACTTGAGGAAGGCCCTTAACCCTTTGTGGCCCAGGTGTGCTGTATCATGACTAACCCTGCCTCCAATGGGGTTAATCAAGTGATAGCATCTAGTTTAAGTCTCTGAGTTACTGATCAGAAGCTCGGGTGGTTCAAGCCCAAGTATTGCCAAGCTGCCACTCTTGGGCCCTTAACCTGCTCCAGGGGTGCTGTATCATGGTGAACCCTGATTGCCATCAGGGTTATTACATGGCAGCTCAGTGGTAAAGATGTTGAACTACTGGTCAGAAGGTTGTGAGCCCAAATCCCATTGCTAAGCTGCCACGTTTGGGCCCTTGAGCAAGGCCCTCAAGTGTTCATTGAGATATTTGCGTTTTAAATATATTTCTACAGGTTTCCACAAACGTTTGGCGACAGAGTGTAGCCTCTTCTTTTAATCATTTATTTATCCGAATTGGAATATATTTAACTGTAGGACCTTTTTGTCGAGATCTTGCAAACAGTAATCGTTGAATCTTTCCATACAGTCTAACTTTATAAGACGGAACATCAGAAATGGAACTTAAATGGGTTTTTTTCAATCGTTTCCCTACAAAAAAAGTGCATGGATAGACAGACAGACAGACAGTGCCCTTTGCCCTCTCGGGGTACCAGCCCTAATACTTCCACAGCACTCGTATTAAAGCATCCTCTTGTAGCTGGAAGGCATCAGGATTATTTGAGAATGACCTTGCGGCGTTCCCAGCTACCCATTTTGTGCAAGTGCTAGAGATAATTTATATATAAAATGTAGGCTTTGAAAAATTGCCATTTCCATCTTTAGGTGGCCAGGGTTCTCCATTACTAAAATGGGCTGAGTCACTGCACCATGTGAATCTTAATGAGGAGTGCACCGCCAGGACAGCCTCTCTCTCTAACTCCCTTTCCTCTTTTTCCACCCTCCCTCTCTTTATCTCTCCCTCTTTAATTCTCTTTCTATTTTTCTCTCCAGATCAGATGTAGCTGACTTGATACTTTTTGTTTGACTTTTTTTTGCTGAATACTTTTGCAGACGTTCAAACAGATATAATACGCTCAGAAAGGTATGATGAGCCTCTTTGGGCTCCGTGCCTTTCATTGTATTGCTCGTAACAGCCTGATATTGGACATGAATAGACGCTGATGTCTATTCTTGTTTATTTAAAAGGTTTTACACTGTAATACACTTATAGCATTACATAGCTGAGAAAACACACATTGCTCTGTGTGTAAAGACAAAGCGCCCTGCAAACACTGCAAACACAAGATGTGGTTTGCCCCGGTCTCTTGCTTTCTTTTTTTCCCTCTGCGGACGCTCTGGGCTTGGCTTCCCTGACCACACATTTTTCGCGTCACCGCAGCCCAAGTGCCAGCTATGGCACCGACTGGCATTCATACAGCTTCAAAGGCTGCATGGAAACCCTCGCTTGCTGCCTCAGCCCACCCAGTCCCTCTGCCAACCCACGAAATGAGACTCAATAACCACACACACACACACACACACACACACACACACACACACACACACACACACACACACACACACACACACACTGTTCAACCATAACATGACTGAACCCTTAATGCGACATGGCCTTCTTTTGCAATAACGAAAGCCAAAACACCCTAAAGTAAACTTTCTCACTCGATTTCTCATTCTCTATCTCCCTATCTTTCCTTCTCTCTATCCATTCCGGGTCCAGACAGGAAAAGCTGCTCTAAATCCTCTCTAGCTATAATGAGCCTAACACCGGTGGATCAGCCGCCTTATCCTCGCTAAGGTCATTAGCGTGCCGGAACAAGGCGTTCTCTGCTCTCTGAGTGCTTTATGAGGCAGACCAGCTGTTTGGCAAAAAAAAAGTTTAAGTGTTTACATCACGGGTTTCAAATTCTTCAAATCCGGCGAATAACATGAACACGCTAATATTCGCAATTAATAGCCAATCGCGGTCTATTTCCTGGCAATGGCATCTTATGTACATCTGGAACCTCAGACTTGTAAAAATTCTTTGCCTCTCGGGTAATAATGATTAACACATTTATTGTTTAGATTGCAAAGCTTTAGGGAAACGTGTTCTTGTAGTAAACGTATTAAAAGTCATGCCAGGCGTCCGTAATAACGCTCAGGGTATTAAGGATTAATTAAGAAAAACAAATCAATTAAATAAAAACAGCAGAAAGATTATCAGTGAGCTCGCTTGCTGCAGTCAATAAAAAAGTACTCGAAAGTACAGCGCTCATGGTTTAGAGATGATTTATACTGATACACTGTTGAGCTCAGCACTTAATAGACTTTAATTAACATAATGAATTACGGGAGAAAACTGAATGCATGCAAAACTCTGTGCTCTATAAAAGAGGCCCCCAACCACCGGGGTCATACCGGAACCCAGTATCGGGCCGTAGAAGAGCTTTTGAAGTCAAGAGAGAAAAAGAATGTGCTTTGTACACATCACATGTACTGTATATCACAGAACATTGAAATTCTTTCTTCACATATTTCAGTGATGTTAATGAAGCTGGGGTCAGGTTTATAGATGTGATGAGTGAGGATATGCAGGTAGGTGGTTTGAAAGAGGCAGATGTAGAGGACAAGGGGGTATGGAGGCGGATGATCCGCTGTGGCGACCCCTAATGGGAGCAGCTGAAAGAAGAAGAAGAAGTTAGGGTCCACCATGATAAAGCACCCCTGGAGCTGAGGGTTAAGGGCCTTTTCAAGAGTGGCACCTTTTCAAAATTGGGGCTTGAACCTCAGTATCAGTAATCAGAGCATCAACCACTCAGCTACAACTTCACACTGAATTGCTTATTGCGTATTTCCTCCTGTAAGAATGTTTCCACCTGTAGACTGTTGTCTAATGTTAGACAACTTCAAAGCCGTATGTTTAAAAAATTATAGTATCATCCAAAAGAAATCAGTGACAGTGAACCGACCAGTGGATTCCACTGTACTTTAATCATGTATCGGTTTGTTTCTTCAGTCTCAATCTGTTCATGCACACGTGTGTGTGTGTGTGTGTGTGTGTGTGTGTGTGTGTGTGTGTGTGTGTGTGTGTGTGTGTGTGAGTGTGGGAGAAAAACGTGGAGAAGTCATGTCGAGGCCTGGTCAAATCGCATAGCTCTGTGTGCAGCCTGTTATTGTTAACTCCTGTTGTACAGATGCAGCTGCAGATGGGACTCCTGTACCTGCTTGCATAGCTAACGAGGGCGAAAGATACCCTCCTTATAACGCATAAATATGTAATTTGTTCAGCTGGAGTCATGAAATATGTATGCGCGAAACCGCAATCGTTCGGGTCATTAAGAGGAATGCCACTGTTTATTAAGAACCTCAGTAGCAAACAGGAAAAGTAAAGATTGCACTAAAAAGTGAGGCAGTGCATCAGCGAGAGAGAGAGAGAGAGAGAGAAAGAGTGAGGGAGCGAGACGAGGGAGAGAACGAGAAAGGAGGAGAAAAGAGATCCCGCCATCAGATGCTATTACAACTACAGTGAGTGATAGCTGAATCTGTCATGGAGGAAGATGACACTGATGTCCTCTAGAACCAGACTGCGCCGAGCCTCGGCCGAGCTCACTGTGTTCCCTCTCACCTGTCTGAAATGCCTCGTCAGCACTTTTTCGCCCTGCTTAACACACCGTGCTTTATTTCTCAAACGGCGCACGAAAAGGCCAGTACCGGTGCCAGGAAGTGCGTGCGGTGCGCTAACACTTTTGCCCAGCACGGCCAGGAAGATACTTCTTTCGGACAACCCAGGTGAGAAAAGCAGGACAGGGAGGCTAAGGAGGGGGCGCTGCGGATTTACACGCCGAGTCACTTTTAATAGTCTGTCTGAAAGCTAATTAGTTTGACCCAAAAGCGCGGCTTTGGTCAGGGTGCCCGGTGGAAAGAGTCCCCCCGCAGGGTTAATTCTATCGGGCCAGGCCTCTGGGAACAGAACATTCCACTGTGATCCTCTTTCATATGACTCATTGGTGCTCGGGAAGCCAGCAGACATGATACGATTAGCTTCTGGGCTTCTTTGCTCCAACCAACACTCCGACAGCAACAAAACACAAACAAACAAAAACGCAGTTCACGATACAGTCGATCTGGAATCCCGGCAGCAACCATGAGTGCTCTTCGAAATAAAAAAAGAAATTGGAGTGGACTTTAATCAGACGCTCAGCATCCTAATCCCGCCTCTGTCCACAGGCTACGTTTGGACTTTTTTTTTTGTTGCAGAACTGGGAACGTAACAAGGTTGTGATTGTCAATTTGTCATGCACTTAGGAGATTATTTCCTCCGCTCCCCTCTTCAGCTCTCAAATGTGTTGTTTTTTCCATCCTTCCAGTTTTTTTTTCTTCCGAGCTGGATGTTGGCCGGACCGGAGCTATTCTTAAATTTGCTGAGTCGCCCACTTTGATTTATTTAGCCATAAATTTTCTCTGACAGACTATTTGCATGGGCATCTACCTGCGAGACAGGATTACCGAATCCTGGATTGTTTGATTTTTTTTTACATATTTATGTTAAGCAGGGGGAAAAAAAACGATGAAGAGTTGATCAAGAATCTATCAAAAGTTAAAGAAGCCTCCGGAAGGGGGTATGGGCAGAGGGGGGGAAGTGAGGTGCTCTATGCTTGTTGAACTTTAGCCTGGGGGCAAATATTTGTTGTGTTCACACAGACAGGAGTCCGGGCAGGTTGGGGTTTCGAAGGAAATACAGCAAACTATTGGTTCTTCCTATGAGTTGCTCTAAATGTGTGTGTGTGTTGATTATTGCAACAGCTTAGTCGTATCATTCATCGAGACACCCCCCCCCCCACACACAGACACACTTCCACCCCACCAGAGAAACTAAGCCCGTTATCCACCATGACTGCATCGTTTTCCAAACAAAACGAAAACGGCGTCCCTCAGTCATCACGGCTCCGCCACCGGACACGGCACGGTTAATGTTTTTTCCTGGCCTGCTGTCAAAGTTTCCCCTAAACGCTCCGTATCCGCCAGCCCTGAACTGAAAACAAGCCCGCTTCATCTGTTTCTACTCAAAAATGTTCCCTTTTTCTCCCTGTGCATTGCAAGTTTTTTTTTTCTAGAATGCCAAAAAAAAAAAAAAAAACACACCACACATCGTACTCAGGTTTGTTCCCATTTTTTGGCGCCCTTTCCCTGGCCGCCATTTTAAGACCGGAGGAAGAGAAAGGTAGGAAAGGGAGGGAGGAAAGAGACCGTCGCTCCCAACCCTCCTTACATGGCGGACAAATTTGCTCCTGTTCCTGACCAATAAGAGATGGCCTTGATCATGTGATATGCCACGATTACACCGAGAGAGTCAGAGAGAGAGGAGAGAGAGTGGGAGAGAGGGAGAGAGGGGAGAGGAGTGGCCGTAGACTCGATCCCTCTTTCTCTCTCTCTACCCCTTCGAACTCCATCCTGTTTTCCTTTCCCGTTTCTTCTCTTTCTCTCTCTCTCTCTCTCTCTCTCTCTCTCTCTCTCTCTCTGCTTTCAATCAGCCATCAAACTCACTCTCTTGTTTTGTCAAAGCACAATTAGAGGAGATCGTTTGCACCCGAAGAATAATTAGCGGGGCTTCCTCCTGAGACCCGGCCGTCTCCGTCTCCACCACCGCCGACGTCCTGCACAGTGGAAAAAGTTTTGTGCAGTCGCGCCACTCTCGCTCGCCTCACATTCTTCATGTTTCATGGATTTCCCTTCCTGGCCTGCATCCAAGACCAGGGGAAGAGGCCAGAGTGGCAGAAAGTGTGTGTGTGAGAGAGAGAGAGAGAGAGAGAGAGAGAGAGAGAGAGAGAGAGAGAGAGAGAGAGAGAGAGAGAGAGAGACTTCTCTACAGGAAAGGACTTGTGCCCTGACACACCAATGATCTTTTTTCTCCTATTTTTTTCTTTCCCCTGCTTTCTCCCACACTTTTTTTCTCCTCCTGGCTTCTCACCAAGCATGAAGAGATTAGTGCCAAACTAAAACAAAATCACAGATGATGATGTAATGAAGGGCCAGTCTGGAGAATGCCACTCTGCTCCATAAAAGACAAAGAGAGAAATTCATTTATGTATGAAAGCAGTTGTCACCTGGGTTTCCCCTCGCTGAACGTTTGTCTCGATCGTCACTCAACTTCCTCTACGTCTTTTACTTTTACATTTGTGCCAACTGCCCTTATCCAGAGCAACTGCGAATTTATATCATTCTATAATTCGCCATCGATTTGAGAGACTTGGTCACATAGCTATATTTACAAGCAAGTACATTATCTACATGTACATACTATCGAATTCAAAATAGTCTCCCAGGGCTCCCAGGTTCCTGCCACTTCTGTGTGCACCTTCTACAATTCACGCTGGATCTCTTGATTGGTGTCAAAATGTCATTGTCTTTGTCATGACCTTTTGAATGACCACGTGGTCAGAATAGCATCATTAGTCTCAAAAGCTTTCGATACCACCTTGTGTGTGTATATATATACAGTATAATAGCTCAAATCGCATGTATTAAACATGTATGTAGGAGATCTGAGAATAAACCCCAGATCAGAGCATCTCCAGTTTGGTTTGGTTTCGGTCTATTTTCTAGAGATATATTGTGCAAAGAAAAAGGCATTAGGATTGATTTTTTTTTGCACTGTGGAATGGTATTGGAGTGGAAATCTCCCATTTCTTCTCCGTTGCTTTCTTTCTTTTCCGCTGTAATTCTGTTAAGCTGTAGGCAGGCTCGCTGTTTCCTTGAAATTAAGTGCCCATCTTACTCGTTTCGGCTGAAGACTCTGTAATGGCGTAGAACATCGCCACCATTTGCCACTTCATTGTTCTTTTTATGTCTATGTCAGAGTCGTTCAATTCATTTCGATATTCGTCTCATAGCGCCGCAGACGGAGCAGAGCGAGAGTCTACCAGTAGCACAACACTGTTTACGTCAAAAGTAAAGTACACAGATTAATTTCTTGCGTTTCGTTTATTCGCTCGCTCGCTCACTTATTAATGGCGAGGATCTTTGTTGAATCAGGAACATATCCAGGAAACACTGGGTGTGTGGTGGAATACACCCTGAATAGGATACCAGTTCATCACAGAGCACAATGCACACACATTTTTATACCTAGGGGGTAATTTCGCATCGCCACTTGCACATGTTTTTGGGTGGGAGGGAGGAATCTGGAGGAAACCCATATGGACACAGGGAGAACAAGAGGAACTCCACAGAGAATAATCAATGCTCAGTGTTGCACCAGGGACCTCCAAGCTGCTCTGTTCCTGTGCAATCATATTTTCATATTTGATATCATTAGAACGGTGAAATTTAAAAAATATTAATAAATTATATGCATTCGGTATGTTTTGTGAGAGGGAACAGGTTAATTGATAAATGGGTGGGGCTTATTGAGTCCACTCCCACCATGAATTAAAGAGGGGAGGTGATAGCTTAGTGGTAAGGCATTGAACTTTCTATCCGAAGGCCATGAGTTCAAATCCCAGCCACACCAAGCTTCAGCCTCTGGGCCCTTAAGCAAGGATCCTAACTACGTAGTTGCTTGTTTGTATGAATAAGAGAGAAAAAAGAAGGTGCTTTATATTATACCAGCGTTGTTAGGAAGCTGGGGCAAGAGTGCAGGGTCAGCCATGATACAGCGCCGCTAGAGCACTGATGGTTAAGGGCCTTGCTTAAGGGCCCCCATAGTGGCAGCTTGGCAATTCCAGGGGTTGAATCCCAAGCTGCCACTTAAATGTAAGTCACTCTAAAGACGGGCGTCTGCCAGGTGTAACGTATTGTAAATTACCACCCTCAAAACTTACATTGTTTCGACTAGAGTTAGCATGCTAAATAGAGTTACTATTAGCAAAGCAATGATATCACTCTCAGTACATTCGGACACTTAACAGCTTAAAAGCCTTGTGACAACTCTGTAAACATGAAACTCCTTGTAATCATTCATAACAATGTGAAATAGTGTTGAGGGCATTTTCATAAAATGACTGACATGAGGCCAATCGGGATACAAACATCATTTTAGACTGGAAGCTGAAATTGTTCTGTTCAGCTGTATAGTACACTCATAATACACTGAAACAATGGCTTTGAAATAGTGATTAACGTTTCTTTCACTGTTTTTTGGTGTATCAGATCTCAGGAAAAGTCATCAGCAGGCAAAATTTATGCCTACAAAGCCGAAAAAACCTCAATCTGTAATTTCTTAATGTTATCCTATACCCTGGTTTTTAGAGTAAAGCATACTCAATGGGGTCTACAATATTTTTTACATCGTACTGATTTTAATAATTTATTGAAAGACTCTGGTTTAAAAAAAAATTTCATACGCATACACACACAATATATGGACAAACGTTTGTTGACGCCTCAGCTTCAGATTTGTATTTTTAAACATCCCATTCCACATTTAGCCCCTGTTTGCTCTTATAATAAGCTCTACTCTTCTGGGAAGATGTTCCACTGGAGATTTGTGGGGATTCGTTCATCCATAAGGGTGTTAGTAAAGTCAGGTACTGATGTAGGTGAGGTGAGGAGGCAGGAGAGCTTCCACAACCCATGGTAAGCATATCTTTATATCATGGAACTGGATTTGTGTACAGGGGTATTGTCATGCTGGACCAGGTTTGAGTCTCCTAGTTCGAGTGAATGGAAAATGTAATGCTCCCACATTCATAGACATTATAAATAAATATGTGTTTCTATCTTTGTGGTAACAGTTTGAGAAAGAACCAGATATGGCTGGTAAAGTCAAGTATCCCAATACCTTTATCCTTATAGTGTATTTTTACTGTTCTGTTTCACCAGGCCATTATTCATCCTTCATGTACAAACAGCTGAGTCTCCACATCTCCGAACAAAGAATAAAGACTTAGCGCTTTAAATTAGCACTTAGCTTTTCTAAAAAAGAAAAGAGATTTTTATTTTACACTGTACTAACCTCGCTAATGGGGTTTTTGAGGCCGATAGTATTCTTAGTCCCTGTTCTACTGAGCTAACAGGAGAATGTGGTTTTATTAGCGTCTGTAAGTTGGATAAAGGGGGGGGGAGTGTGTATGATAAATGCCATACATGCAAGTGTAATTCGCTACATCCTCAAGGAATCCGCCTTTGACTGTGCAAATTGTAAATATTATTCAAACCGCTCAGAGGTCTAGCATTCTCGAGCACCTCTGGCTAGCTGCCTCTTTTATCAGTCCTGCTTGCTTGAATCTATCCTGGCCAGCCGAGTTAAAGATCTAAACTTGGACTTAAAATGGACTTTCATCGTCCGGGAGCGAAGCTAATCTCAGCGAGTTTCCACACGTTTTTTTCACTTCAGCGTTTTCATTTAACCTGGTCTCTCTGTGTAGCTCTGTGTAGAGCAGTCAGGAGACATGAAGTGCCTGAGGTGCTTTACACAGGAAGTGGGCTTAAGAGGATTACAGAGCCACTCATTAGTGTGATCAGATCCAACGATTGATGGATAAGACCATGACCAACAACTGTCAGTGAGCTGCTTTCGGGGCCAAAACACTAATATGCTAATGTTAGTACCACCTAGTGCTGAAGCGTGATCAGAGGTGTAAAGAGTTCCAGAAAATCATACTCAAGTAAAAGTATAGATATTTTACTGCAAAACGTCTAGTCACCAATTCCAGTATGACTTTCTGATTTAAAAAGTACTTTAAGTATTTGACTCATATTGAACATATGCTCAAAGATGCACCAGTCCTCACCAGGCATGTTAAGCATGAAACACATGAAAAGCTAAAACAGTTGATTTGTAACGTTTTATTTCTTCAAATACAAATCAAATTGTTTAAACACTTCATTAAACAAGTCTTATAATTTCTTATATATATATATATATATATAAAATGTAATTATATATATATAATAGTATTGTTTAATTTTTTTTTTCAATTATATATATTTTTACATTATATTATCTTATATTTATATTTTATAATATTATATATATATATTTAAAATATATAAATATATATATTTATTTTTATTGTTTTTTATTTTTCGTAATTTGTTTCTATTTAAATCTATAACATTTCGCAGTATTGGAAAGTCTTAAAATATAATTTCACTAAAGAAGCATTTACTTTTATTTATAATTAATACTTTTTATTTGTATTTTATAAAAAAAAATTATATTCTATTTCTATTTACATGGACAAAATTCTTCAGTATTGGACAGGCGTAAAAAGCTAATTTGTACAAAAATGTGTAACAAATACATTTTGATTTGATTTGAAAAAAATTAATTGACAAATTAGAAAAGCAATCTTTTAAATTAACAACTAAAATGACAGTATCATATCACAAAGTAGAAAACCACTAGTATTCAATAGAAAAATCAAAAAGTAAAAATATGTAAGTAATATATATATATATATATATATATATATATATATATATATATATATATATATATATATATATATATATATATATATTTACTTACATATTTGACATATATTATAGCATGATTTTTTCTGAAGTATCTTGGAATTTATTTGAGCTCTTTTCGGACCGAGAATGAGGCCAACTGTGTTGCTCTCGGGCAGCAGATGTGTGTAGAGGAGTGTTGAGGCTTAATGACATCTTCAACAGAGGTGCAAACCCTCATTGTCAAAATAGAGTGCAGTAAAAAAAGTGCATCTACTGAATCATAAATGTATTTGAGTAGAGAGGAAAAGTTGCTCATATTTTTGATAATGAGTTCAAACTCGAAAAGAGCCAAAAAATGACCTAAGTACAGCAACGAAGTACATTTACTCAAATACTAGCATGATGGACGGATCTCAGGCCCTCTGAACAGCTGAGAGTGACGTTCTGCTGAGGGCTTTTGGACGTTGGTGAGGAAAAAGAAAAAAGAAAAAAGCCTGCTAACAGATGTGAGGATTGGAATGGAAAAAGGCAGAAACATGCCATTCTTAAAACAAGCAACCAGGGAGAGAGAGAGAGAGAGAGAGAGAGAGAGAGAGAGAGAGAGAGAGAGAGAGAGAGAGAGAGAGCACTTAACCACACTCGTCTCCGTTTTTACTTCCTGGTCCCTTCCTTCCAAGGCATTTATTCCCACGGAGAAAGTGGTTCCCAGATCGCAGAGGAGGAGCTGACGTCTAAGCACCGCCAGCTGCCGAGCTGAGAGGAAGGAAAAGCGGAATCGCAGCCAGGCCTGGCCAGGGTTTGCATTAACAAGCCTAGGGTTTATGTGTGTGTGTGTGTGTGTGTGTGTGTGTGTGTGTGTGTGTGTGTATGAGGATGGCTTGTATTACTGTCATTCCTCTGCTCCTTCCATGACCACATATAATAGCAAAACAGTGGCAGGCAAAACCACAGCTCTCCTGGAAGGCCGAGGGCATTCTTGCAGCCGAACCTTTCACCAGAACAAACGCTTTTTTCCTTCACTTCTTCTCGTACAGCAAAGGAGATAAGGAGTGCCTTTTGTCCATAAGATGAACAAGGTGTGCTCCTCTTAGCTTTGGGCCAGCAGTTGGACTAATAGCTCTTGCTGGTGGTTATTGGGTGGATATGAAATGGAAGGCCGGGCCCAATTACGGATGGACGGCGTGGCGTATTCGCTGATTTATTTGTAAAGAGGCAGACAGGGTAATGACTTTCCTGAAGCCCAGGGCCTCTGCGTTGCTTTAATGATCCGTGCTCTCAGACAGCCCTGAATCTCTGCACCACTTACCACAAAAAGGGTTTTGTCGAGTGGTCAACCGCTGGACATCAACACACACCCACACACACTCACACACACACCACATGTCCTAATCTTGTGCAAGAGCAAGTGGGAGTTGTGGCCAGATCGAGGAGGTGTTGGCCAGGAGGGAGGGAACGTTTCGAGGAGCGAAGGGGGTTTGCAGTAGCGATGGAAAGATCGGATCATTTTGGTGACTCGGTTCTTCGAATCTCTTTTATCAAAATGAAATCTTTTTTAGTTCGTTTTGTTCCTTTGATCAGAAATTCAAAAAGAATTCTATTTTTTTAATAATCAGAACCCCAACATGTCTACATTCACCAACTTTGCCTTTAGTTCCAATAATTTATATATTGGGAGTCACGTCACAAAAGAACGAACGACTCGAACTGAAAGAGTCGAGAGTCAAACTACTCAATTCTCTTTCCTGCACATAACCGAGGGAGATTTTGCAATGCTTTGCTCGTGCGACCTCTTTTTCTTCTGAGTCGCATTAAAGACTCATCAACCCATCACTGTTTTGCAGGTCTCGCTCTGCATTTCTCCTCGTTTCTGCCTCTTTTCCCTGTTGCCACTTTTCCCTTTGCAGCATAGCTGGGTAATGAGAGATCTGTAAAACTGCTGTTAGGAATTAAAATCCTTCACATAAATGAGAAGCATATGTACACGCTTGTCTGTAATAACAGCCCTGAATCACAATAACCCAGCGGCAACGAGAGAGAGAGAGAGAGAGAGAGAGAGAGAGAGAGAGAGAGAGAGAGAGCGGTTTTCATATAATCACAGTAATACTATGAGTTTATCTTGGTTTTGGCAACATATGCACTTTTGGTATTTTGGCTTTTTCCAAAATTGTTAGCAGTTTCATTGGGTGCATGTGTGTGTGTGTGTTTTTAAAATATATTTGTGTGTGTGTGTGTGTGTGTGTGTGTGTGTGTGTGTGTGTGTGTGTTTTATTATATATTTGCTATTCTATATACATTATATATGTGCTATTACTAGCACCTGCAACATCATCTTTAACCTCTCACCCCTACATGAGTCTGTTAATGAAGGTTCCTCTTGGAGAAGCCACCAGGCGACACCATGATTTCCTAATTTCAACAGAATTCCTTGATATTGCTGATGAACCCAGCGAACCAACCTTGAGTATCTGAAAGGTGATCTAGTGAGTTTTGTGGTGGACATTGTTTTGATGTCATTGAGACATTATATGGACAAAAGGTCTTGAACACCTGACCATGAGATCGGCATGTGCTTCTTTTTGAACGTCCCATTCCACATTCCACATTTAGTCCTCATTTGCTGGTATAATAACCTTCTTTGTAACCTCTAGGAAGATGTTCCAATAGATTTCGGAGTGTGCTCGCTAACATTTATGGATACAAATCTAAAAATCTAAATTTGTTTTTAAATTTGTTGTAATGTTATCTAATGTTCTGGTTCTCAGCGTAGTTTATACAAGATTTTACCATTGTATTGATTTCTACTATTTATTAAAACACTGACATCAATAGACGGACAAAATATTATCGTACGAACGCTGAATTGAAGAGAAACTATATAGACACCTGACCTTAGGACTGGTGCTTCGTTTTCAATGTCCCATTCAACATTTTGTCTCCATTTGCTGTTTTAATGACCACTAGATTTTATGGAGATTTGTAGAGATTTATTCATCCACTAGGGTATTAGTAAAGTTGAACCTCAGCATTCCAGTTAAACCCAAATGTGTTCAATATGTTCTACCAACCTTGTTTGGTCTCCTAGTTCGAGTGAAGGGAAAATTTCATGATGCAGCATCCAAAAACGTTGTATACAATTGTGTACCTTCAAACATTGTGGCAACAGTTTGGAGAAGAACCACATATGGCTTGGAAAAGTCAGGTGTCCCAATACTTTTGTCTGTTTAGTGGATATAATTGAAAGGAAATGTTTGATAGGAAGTTGTGATCCTGATTGATCTTTAATTCTTTATTCTTTAGTATGTTGTTTCAATTATTTATTTTAATAAATGAAGCTGAGGCAAACGTCAAGCTCAGAATCTGACCCGCTTTTTCCATTCATCCTGTTAGCTGGGATACAAGAAGGTTGAGATTCTTCACAAAATCATAAATAGGTTATCAGAAACAGCAGGCTTTTTTTTATTTGCAGACACGGACCCCGTTTCCACGGCGTGCCGCGTGTTAATACGTGCCACAATGAATAAACCAAATCCGTGATATTCCACCCCCTTGCTTTGCTATTCATAGTAAAGAGGACAACCAGGAATCCAGACAGGATTAAATCTCTCTCTTTTTTTTTTTTTTTTTTTTTTGATGCGGTTTCACTTTTTTTTCCTCTTTTTTTGTTTTTTGGTTTTTTTTGTGCAAAATGTGTGCACATTTCAGGTCCACCTACAAGTGTGTGTATGTGTTTAGAAACAATGCTGAATGGAAACCTCAGACGGAGTAGTAGCATGTGAGGAAGAGGGAGGAGGGAGAGCAGAAATGCAATCGGATATCAGGAGTGTCTGTGGTTTTTCGTGTGCAGTAAACACACACACACACACACACACACACACACACACACACACACACACACACACACACACAGTACATACTGTAGGTGAGGATTTTTGTGGTTTAACAGATTATCAAAGAAGAATTATGAAGGAATTGAAGGATGTTTGAGTTTATTTTTCTGACTTAATGGTGAATTATATCGGAAATTCAGGATTTACAGGATTATTATATGGAATGAGTTTTTTCTATTTTTATCCTGAAATTTCTAGTTTATTTTACAAGAGCCTTAAAGTATATAATAAGTGCACGGGTGGGTAAATTTATATATAATGTCTATATGATGTCAGGATCGTGAAAATTGTGCCATACGTTGTGTTGAAAAATTCCAGGAATTTTTACGACTGGAAACCTTTCATGGGAATTGACTGGGAATGTACAAAATTGCTGGTATGCCAATAACAGGGAACATTAATGTGGTTTAAAATAAATATAAATATCATTTTCAATCTTGGCGAGTATTTGAGTCAAAATGATTCTAATAATTAAATCAAAGTAAAAAATGTCCTTTTATTAAATCTGTAGGAGTTTGCATGCATGTCAGCTTATATCCAAATAAAATGTTTAGATATATATAAACATATTTGTATATGATAATTTATATACTATTTCCCCAAATTTCTCATTCATTCCCATAAATTCCTTAAAATCCCCATAAATTCCTGATAAGTTTCCATCTTGGAATATTTCTCAAATTCCCCCCTGATGAAATTCCCAATTTCTGGAAATTGCCCCAAATCTTTCGCCCCTTCGCATCTTCGGTCGTATGACGTCTTCGTGATGATATATTTTACCCACATTGTGTCGATTGGTGTGTATCTAGGACTAGAGCGGTGTTATGAGTCTGAGGGGATTCATTCAAGGTGCACACACACACACACACACACACACACACACACACACACACACACTCACACACACTTACACACATAGGGCAAGTGTGGAAGTGTGTGTGAGATTAGCTCCATTCACGAGCAGGGCCGTTGTAAAGGATATTATATGAGGAAAGCTCAGACACGGATAAGAGCCAGCAACAAAAGGAGAATGTCCAAACATTGTGTGGTGTGTGAAAGAGCCGACCTGCCCCTCACACCCTGGAGGACGGCTCGGCCGGAAGCTCAAACCCTCTTCGTTCACCTTTTCTTCCCGTGTGCCGTACACGTCCGACGCACCGCGTCTACGAAAAGACCCATTCGCGTACGGCCACGCGATTAGCCGCGGTGCATGCTGGGAGATGAGGAGGGTGGGATCCGAGGAGCAGGCGGAAGTGTTCGGAGGCTAATCAGCATTAGAAAAGGGGGATTTCAGAGTGTGTGTGTATGTGTGTGCGGTTTGGCTGTTACCGCTAAAACCAGATAATGATTTGGTAATAATTGCACGTTGTGCACACCTCGGCCGGTGGGAGCGCAGGGGTAGAGCCCCCAGGGGTAGAGCCCCGGACACTGCCGGGCCGCACTGCGCAGCGCCACGCCACACGGGCTTCAACGACACACCCCGAGGCCAAACTCGACTGTGTGACGTTGGATAAAATTTGAGAACAAATTGTTCGATTTGATAATGCAAATTAAAGAGGTGCATTGAATGCACAGTCACATAGATTATAGATCAACATGGCAGAGGTAGAGCTGCAGCTCCCTGGAGACGGAACCGGAAAAGAACGTCATGGTTTTGTTTCACAATTTTTCTTCGTTTTATTTATTTGTTTGTTTGTTTTTTGCACTAAAGAGGCCAGTTTGTTAAAGGGCCATGCGTTAGAAGACAGAAAGCAATTATATATTATATAATTTTAGAAAATTCTTACATTAAAAATACAATAGAAACACTAAATATTTTTTCCATTTTATTAAATCTCTCCATATTTGATCTCCTTCACATTTCACATTTCTGCGTTTCGGCATGATATTAAGCGTGTGGGTGTTCATGCCGGTTTCTAAAAATCACGTATTTTGATGCTCTGTGCTGTGTGAGGGTGTGTGTGTGTGTGTGTGTGTGTGTGTGTGTGTGTGTGTTCATCAGTGGAGCAGGCAGAGGGAGGGTCTGGTCTTTGCTGGGTGCAGACAGCTGTGAAGCAGGGCCTGGCGGATCTTCCTCCATATGTTCTGGGAGCATTTCACACAACCACAGATCCTGATTTCAGGCCCCCCAAAAACCTGGAACATCACAGCAGGGGATTTTGCCTTGTTTTGTTTTTTTTTTCTTGCCTTTTTTTGCTTTCTTTCTTTCCTCAAATGTAATAGTTTTTTTTTTTTAAAACAAGCCTTTGATTATATTTCAATTAAAGCAGTTGCATTGAAATAGTTTTTTCTGTCCACAATTTTGCGTTGTCTTGAGACCGGGTACGGAGTATGGAACGGTTTGCGGTGCCATGGTGACGGTGCCCAGCATGCCGGGCATGGAGACACCCCACAAAACCAGGCTGGCACAGCTGGCATCTTCTTGTTCCACATGGCCCAAAAGCTCTTTTTTTTCTTTCTTACCCTCTTCCTCTTCCTGCTTTTCTCAAAAAAAAAAAAATCAGGGACCATTATGTAAAAAGAAAAGACCTTTTTTTAAATTCAGTGTTGCTTTGCTTCATGGGGAGGGCATATGTCTGAGTTTACATATGCGTGTATCCATTATTAGAAGGTAAAAGAAAGAGAGAGAGAGAGAGAATGAGGGCTCGGCACCTAAAAAGGCATCGGGAGCCATCTGCATAGGGCGGCATGCCAGTGTCTTGCCAATGTGCCCAGACCACCTGGCCATAGCGCTAGCCAAGTGTGCCAGCCTGGGCCCTGTAGCCTCCAGACTGCTGCCCCCTTTAACTGCTTTGAAACTCCAGCGGCATTGGAAACAGGGGCTGCCTCGTCCCACCCTTGCCAGTAGCTTTGTTTGAAGTGAGACAGGCTGTGCAGGGCTGGGGGACAGCAGACAGTAAACAGTGCCCCCTTTCAGTGCACCCCGCCCCCCAAACACACGTCCCCTTTGTGTGAATTAATGCTATGTATTTGTGTGTGAGTGTGTTGGGGGGGGTCTGTCTTGTTTTTCCCACCATTTATCATGTATTCTTCAGCTCTCTGTTTGCTCTCTGTAGAAGTAATGGTTTATTATATATATATATATATATATATATATATATATATATATATATATATATATATATATATATATATATATATATATATATATATATATTTGTGTGTGTGTGAAGGGAAATAGAGCCATGCCAGCCTTTTTCTATGCCCACCCCCTTTTCTGCCCCACACTCTTTGCCCTCCTCCTGCTGCGTGTGAGCCCACAGCCTTGGCACTGGCTCCTTGACAACCCTGGGAACCAGCGCTTCAGAGTGGCACTCGAGGGGCACAAACACTGGCACTTCTGCCCGCTTCCTCCTTTGTCCTGTTTGTCTGCGCTTGAATGTCAATGAGTACACATTTGTGTCATTTATTCACCAAACATTTGGTCCAAAGCGGACGGATGTATGAAAATTCACGCTCGTAATTCAGTTCCAGGGAAAGAAATTTAATAAAAAAACGATGACAAAAAATAGAATTCGGGTTTGAAATTAAATGGCGATCGATATATTTTTATCATTTTTTTTTCTCATTTTATTTGCTATTCCATGGCCTGGAAGATAACTGCCGTCCTGTAGCTCCGGCCCCCGATCTTGTATTAATTAAAATCTGTAAGCGAAATAAATGAATGAGGGAAGCTGTAGCTCCGTCCCGGCAGAGCTGAACTACACGGTGACCCGCAGTGCATTTTTTAAAACTCTTCCCGCTAACGTTGTTCGGCCCGTGCGCCACGGCCGGAAAAAATGCGCTAATGACCGCGGAGTAGTGGAAAATGTGGAGCAGTCTTCCTTTTTTTCCCGGCCTACATGGGCCGACCCCGAGCACGGAGCCGTCAGCACATCTGTAATCTGTGGAATGTGTGAATCGAGAGAGAGGGAGAGATCGATGCAATGAGAGAGCAAGAAAGAAAGAAGGAAAGAAAGGAAGAAAGAGAAATAAGGGAGGGAGGAGAGGAAGAGGTTCGGGCCCTGCGGTTCCAGGAAAACAGGCTCGTAACAGGTAGTGCCAGGCTTAAGGGCCCAGGTACGCCCACTGAAAAACTAATTGATTACTGCGGGAGCTGCTGGGTGATAAACAGCCTGATGTATTGCTTTCCTCCGGAGATTTGGGCCCAAAGGCCGACTGAGGATATTCTGGTAAAGTGGTGGTCCAAACTGAAAGGGAGGGGCATGTGTGTGTGTGTGTGTGTGTGTGTGTGTGTGTGTGTGTGTGTGAGAGAGAGAGAGAGAGAGAGAGCGATATAGTGAAGGAATAGGGCTGACATTGAGATGTTGCCACTGCTACAAGCGTGTAATCCATACAAGTGACAAGGAGCTCATGTCTAGCCATGAATCCAGATCGGGATATTTGACAGGTCTAAATGTGTCTGCTCTTGCAGGCCTGGAGTCTGTTTACACTACACACCAAGACCTAGTTGCTTTTGTTTTGTTTTGCTGGCGATGTAGTATTTTTTCCCCCCTCAAGCTTCACGGTACTATTAGCTTTAGTCGATACGAGGAGACGAGAGAAGGGAAAAGACGTGGGGTTTGGAGCTGATTGCATTTTAGCATATTAATATTTTATCAGACAGGAAAGCAGCGAACTTGGCGCTTCCTACCGTTCCGCTCTTGGATTTGGGACTCTCGACTCGCGCAGCCGTGAAGTCTACTTGTGTTGCTCTGGTCTTATCAGAGTCACATATTTCCGAGAGTTTCACACGTTACACGAGTCACACGAAGAGGACGACTAGAGCAGAGTGAAAGAGAAATGAGAGAGAAGAGAGAAAGAAATGGGACCAGGCATCGGGTGAGGACGGTGCTCAGAAACCCTAGCTGCACTGCTGCAGCTTCCCTCTCAATTTCCCCCAGCCGAGATCGATACGCTGCTCGATGGGCTGGGCTGGGCTGACACCATCCACAGCTCAGCAAGCAGAGCTAGCCAATACACACACATTTGTAGATCTGTGAGTCCATTCACTCACTCCGACATTTACAATTAAATTACTGGGGCTGTTGTGATATTAGTGAGCACGAGTCCGGTCCTTTTTTTTAGCACTGTAGTGAGATTTATTGCACTTTTGTACAATTAATTGGGTTTTACCGCTATGGCTAACTGACAGGAGTGGCATTTTTGATCAGATTACTTATGGAACAATTTAAATGTGTATACATTATATATATATATATATATATATATATATATATATATATATATATATATATATATATAGAGAGAGAGAGAGAGAGAGAGAGAGAGAGAGAGAGAGAGAGAGAGAGAGAGAGAGAGATTCATATAAATAGTAGGGCTGCAATTAATGATTATTTTTGCTCGATTATTCGGATGATTTTTATGAAAAAAAATTTCGGTTAACCATTTAATCGGATAAAAAGCAATAAATTATTACAAATTTGATGTTTTGCTTATTATAAATATATCGAACCCTAATTCAGGGTATTTATGCATAAAAGTGTACTTTAAAAAACGGCAAAAGCCACATATTGAGTTTAACTTATCTTTAATTTAGACATTTTAAAGCTGATAGTAGCTGCTTATTGAGGACTGCATGGGGGGATTTCTCCTTTGAACTAAATCACTCATGCTGGGTTGTTTCTTTCTGTAAAAAAAAAAAAAAAAAAAAAAAACGACAAAAAAAACCCCATGCATGGTGAATCAATTTGTGTAAATTAACATTTGTATTGTTTTTAAAGATAATTGCAGATGGCAAATGGACAACCATGCTTTGAAATAAACTATATAAAATTTAACATTGTTTTGACAATTAAAGAAAAAAATTAAAAATGCAGCCATCTTGTTTAGTTCTGAAGATATGAGCATCTAAAATATATCATTAATTAAAATTAGTTTAATAATCAAATGATAGACGCATGAATTAATTCTACAAACATTGAAAGCGAGCATCTGAATGTATAGTTAAGTCGCAGAAAATCACTGTTAACATTTGTAGTAGACGAATGCTATAAAAAGAGAATGAAACGAAAAAAACGCAGCAAGCTAACAGACTTGATTAAAAAGAAAGGAAAAATATGCATTGGTGTACAAATGCATAAACATTCGATAAAAACCACAACAGTGACAAAAAATATTAGAGTTTACTGCTGCTGTAATATTTGTCACGACAGAATAGTTCCAGTGCGACTTTCCCGAAGTTAGCAAACAGTTAACACAATAACACTTCATTAAACTACACTATTTTCACATGATGAGGATTATACACTTTCTGCTCACGTGTGAATGTTTCGCCAGTGTGTTTTCTTTCCATGTGCTCGTGCATCACTGTGGTACTTTCATGCCACACAAGCTCCGCTTTGCATAACGTGTAGGTACAGTTTTCTTTGTTGCGATTAATATAAAATGCTTTCACGCCTCGGATGATTGGGACACACATTCTTTCCTGCTGCTGGTTGACCCTGTACTCTCCGCCATTTCACAAGCGGCTGTGTTATCTTAGCGTCACGCTAACACAACTTGAGCAGCCCAAATAATCGATAAAGGCATCAATTATTATTGATGAATTATCAGCGATGAATTGTTGCGGCCCTTAAAGAAAGATTGATAAAGTGATATATAGGGGAGATATAGAGAGCATAGTTTTTCAAGTATAGTTTGTGTGTGTATAAATAGATAGATAGATAGATAGATAGATAGATAGATAGATAGATAGATAGATGGATAGATGGATAGATGGATAGATAGATAGATAGATAGATAGATAGATAGATAGATAGATAGATAGATAGTTTTTCAAGTTTAGAATTGTATACATATATAAATAAATACATGTAAATTATATGTATATATATGTCATGTCATGTCATCATCATGTCATATATATAATATTGTATTTGATACAATATATATAATTTCTTTAATAACCAATGTGCTCTATTTCCTATTGATCAAATGTGTACATTTTATAAGTAAATTGTGTGTGTGTGTGTGTGTGTGTGTGTGTGTGTGTGTGTGTGTGTGTGTGTGTGTGTGTTTCATGTTGTTTCTCAAACATGATGTAGGATGTAAAATCCTGCTCATGAGGGGCAGAAGGGGCATTTGTGTAGCCGTTAGAGAGTGCGTGTGGTCAGGTCTTAGCTCCAGACAACTCATGAATTCCACACAGACACACACATACAGAGTAACCTGAGAGACGGCACTCCTTAACGGTCCCATCGATCCTTCCACACCAACCCACTATTCTGTCTCTTTCAGTCCAGTCATCTGCCGAACCCTTTAACCGTTTACTCGCTGCTCTGTTAGCAGTGCTAGCACTGTTAGCACTGCTAGCACTGTTAGCACTGCTAGCACTGTTAGCACTGCTAGCACTGTCGACACGTAATCGAATTCTGCTTACGGTGGAGACGGAAAAACTATATAGTATGAAAACGTTTAGTTTTTTTTATCTGCTGGTAAAAAAAGAAAGCAGGAATTGTTGTAGTGTGTGTCGGTGTGTTCCAGCACCTGTCTCTGTGTAATGTAAATCTTCAGCAGCGTCTGCCAAGCTTCCATTAATTTACCTGAGGGAAAATCTGGGCTGGGTTGTAAACTTTCTTCACGAGTTTTATTGCCTTTATGCATTAATAGTAAAATGGAATATCAGATGTGTCCATCACTCGATGTTTTCCCAAGCAGATGTGTTCGTTTGATACAAAATAGGGATTCATTTTTAACTACATAGATAACAGATTGCTGACAAAATATCTGACTGAGTAGAAGGACATACAGAGTTTTTGGTCTGGTTGTGGAGGCAGCTTTTTCATTTTCTTTCACCCATGAGAGATACAGAGGCACAAGCAGCCCATTGTACAGACCTGAGAAATCTCACTCTGCTGACTTATCAATGGCTCTCTGCAGTACTGAGTCGGCAGTCTGGCTCTCGGAGGGGATGATATCGACTCCAGCATCCTCCTGCAGATCAGTGCTGCCCTGCTAGTCTGCACAAGAAAGAGAGAATGGGGTAAAGACATACTGTAGCCTGAAGATATCTTGGTACATGGGTGCAGGGTTGTATACGTGTTTTCTTCATGGCCCAATTCACACGTAAAATTGTTTTATTTTTTTTTTAAATGAACTGTATTATTGAAAAAATGAAAGAAGATTTCGATAAGGGAGTACCAGCTCTCAAAGTTGGATAATTATGCTAAGTAAAGAGGACCGAATCGATACTATTTCATCCCCCAAATTGTTCCGCTCCGGCTCGTGTCACGGCGTCCTTCACTGGCACCGTATCCCAGCCCACACGTCAAGGTTCCTCTCATCCTAATCCACTTTCTGGAGACATCCATTATTTCCGCCTTGCTCTGCTGTAATAGTAATCATGCTTTCGTTAATTGATCTACGGCTGATGCTGACGCTGGGATCGCTACGGTCGAGTGCTTCGTCCGGCGTCGTGACACGACCGAACATCGCAAATGACGGTTTTTCTATAGATAATCCTCGAAAGCTCCGAAACACGCACGCCGGAAGACGCGACTTTCAACAATTTGCACGTTTCATACGTCGGGTTAAATGCAACGTATGATGATCATGATTATTAATTTAAAATATTTCTAAATGTACTGGAGATATTCAGCCATATATGTATATGGTGTATATGGTCAAAAGTAATGGGACACCTGTTTTTTTTTTTTTTATCATATCTGGTTCTTTACCAAATTGTTACCACAAACATGGAGACACACATTTTTATAGGACGTCTTTGGATTCGTTAGCGGAAAATCTCCCCCTAGTGAACCAGGAGACCCGAACCTGTTCCTGCGTGACAATGCTCCCGTGCACAAAGCCACCTCTGTGACGATATGATTTACATGGTTTTAAGTGGAAGATCTCCTGCTATAAAAAGGCTGACTTTAACCAGACCTACATCCTCACCTCACCTACATCAGTACCTGACTTTACTAACACTTTTGTGGCTGAATGAATCTCACACAAACCTAGTGGAACATCTTCTCCGAAGAGTGAAGGTCATTCTAAGAGCAGACCGGGGACCAAATGTGAAATAAGATGTTCAGAAAGCACTAACAAATTCTTCTGTTCGGATTCCAGAACGTGTTATTGGATCAATCAGTAGAATATGTAACTATAGAAATATCAATAAAAAAATGCTTTATTTATTTGATTACAATTTTCTTTAGTAAGCCATACATGTGGCAGGTCGTAGAATCGCGCGGTAATTTCGCACAGCCTATTGTTGGGTAACATGGGGGTCTTGCGTATGGCAGGCGCTCAAAAAAAGGGGCGAGAGTTTATTCAAAATGGTTGCCAAAGCTCAAGATGGCCGCCGGGGTGTGAGGTAAAAGGGGGTGAGGTATACATTAATAATAAAGAGTAATATTGTTGTTAGTAATTCGAATCCAGCGAGCATGTACAGTACGTCTGGATGTCGTCGTTGTGTGTCGTCGTGGCTACAGACGTTCCGAGCGTCGCGTTTCTCTTCCCCTTTTTTCGATCCTCGTATCAGAACGCTGTTGAACTTGGCAGTGAACTTCTTGGCAGCGGCAGCTTCTGTGTCATCCAACAATGGGAGCCGCTAACGTGATTCTCTCTCAGTATAGTTGTGTCCGGCAGGCCGATTTAACAGCAGTGCTTGGGATATGAGGGAGAGAGGGAGAGAAAAAAAAGGAAGAGAATGAAGGAGGGGAAAAAGAAAGCATTAAAAAAAGGACTATTTTTTATGGGTTTTGGCACCTGAGACGTCACTCTTTCCAACTCAAACCCATGTTTTTTATTTAGATGTTAGATTGGCCGTACGTGTCTCTAAATTTTTGATAGCTGAAAACGATTTTTGTGCTGCTGCTCTAAAATGGAAGCTGACCGCAAAAAACAAAATGGAGGAAGATCGGAGGGGCGACGGCGAGGAAAACCCGAACGCCGTAAGCGATTACGTCCCTGGAACGACACAACACTCAAACGCTCACACGAATGACTACGAATCAGATCGATTTATCACTGAAGGTCTAACTAGAGATGTTTTGGGGAGAACAAATAGGACCCTCTTTGTTGTAGACTCTTTTTTCTGTCCCCGCTGATTAAACCACATGTTATTGTGCTGCCAAACCTGACGCTCCAGCTGGCATCATGTTCGTATCCCTTTAACGCTCCCGGGTATACGCCAGGGACTCGGAACCAATCGCCACCGGAGCACATTATTTATGATTTTTAGGGTAATACAAATGAGTGGCATTGATCAGCTGCATTCGGAGATCGATGTTTATTGTTTGAATTCATTAAACAGATTGCATCGATAAAAAAAATGCAGAGTCAATAACGCATGTTGGTCACAAAAGCTATATATATAGAATATAGAATATTTGAGGTTTTTTTTGTTGTTATTATTATATAACTAATCATAGGTGGAAAGAGTAATGAAATATTCTACTCGAGTAAATTGTAAATTGAGCTGTTACTTCAATGAATTTTTACTTTAGTATAAGTTACTAGTCTGAAAATCTACTCAAGTGAAAGTCAAAAGTAGCTCATTTAAATTTGACTCTAAGTAAATGTTTTTTTGCAGTGAGGGGGTGCGATGGGGGGTTCTAATGTAGTTTAAAAAAGACAAGGAGATATAAATCTCGAAATAGTTGTTTTTAATTGAACCTTTAAAATAAAGTGCATTTACAAAAAAACTTAAAAAAACAAAAAAAACAATACTGTCCATGACTTCTGAATGAGTTTTGCACTTTGGCTGTAATAAAAAAAAAAAAAAACAATCTCGTGTCATTTTTTAATAATGAAAGAATTTGCTAATGCATATTCAGAATTCAGACTTTGAGCGCCCACTAAAAACTGGCGTTTTTCCGCAGTGACGAATCAAAACGCTCTGATTGGACACTGCATTCTCAACCGAAGTGTGTGTTTAAATCGAATGCAACATCAGCAGATCTACTGTACTCTAAAATATAACACTTCATTCGTTTCATACGGCACTTAAATCGTGAAACACATCGAGCTTCATTGTGCATTGACAAATTTTGCCCCGGTCCCCGTTAACTTCCAACCCTTGTGCTGAACAACATTAACAATGTCACGCACTGATGCAACGCACAAACAATGATGTAAACTAAAGATATAAATATGATTAATTTACCTGAACATGCTTGCGTAGGTTTGAGGTTTATAAGCTGCTATTTCAGTCGCCTCGGGCAAACACGGCTTACACTGCATAATAAATCTGTTGCCTTTCTTGCATTTGAAGCCAAAGTGGTCCTTTAAATATGGCCAGGCGTTTGTTTCATAAAGATTGAACAGCATTTTTCTCTTTCAGCAGGGGTCTGCCTTGTCTATCTCCATCTAGCACGTTATACCAATGTTCGAATTGCGTATTTTAAATGTAGAAATCCCTCATTCTCTATACATATTGTGCCTCACACACATCTTGCACAGAAATTTTACATATATGTATGTGTGTGTACAACTTATAGGGAATTGTTTTTATGGAGTTTTATGTTGAAATAATGAAAGTTATTAATAAAAATATTATTATTACTAATAAAACGAAGTGAAATGTTTATACAGTACAGTATTTTTTGGTGGCGTCCGATTATTGCATTTTTTTTGGTTAATCGCGGGCGGTTTTGGAATGTAAACACCACGATAAATGGGGATTACTGTATACAGGTAGACCCCTATTTACGACGTAGTTAGGGTCCATCAGGTGGTAAGTTAAGAAGAGTGTCAATTGTATTAAATATGTAATTGCAATTTAATCGAACATTTTTATCTTTTCGAAATGTACCTGTAATTAAGACTTAACATTTTTTACAACAACATGGCCATGGATGCTTTAAGCAAACGCATGTCTATCGTTAGTAAAACCATCCTTAACATTGAGCATGTAAACAAAACATTCTAGTAAATGTTTCATATTAATTATGCCATTTTAAACGCCATGATTCATCAGCACACCGAGCGAAGATTTTTTGCTATGTTTCCACACGGACGGTTTTAATTGCCGGAAGTTACGTCACTGGATTTTGGTGCACGATTTAAGACTTGGCACGTCAGTAATATAAGTGCATATATCTAAATAAAGTAGGGGCGTTGTAAACAAATGTGTGTTGAGTTGAAGGCTATAATTTCGCCCCTTTTATGTTTATTTGTTTATTTTTGTAATAAAAAAAGGTTGAACAGAAATGCGTTAATCGCGCGTTAATGAAATTAGTGCCGTTAAAAAACTCATTTGCGTTAATTGACAGCCCTAATATATATATATATATATGTGTGTGTGTGTGTGTGTGTGTGTGTGTGTGTGTGTGTGTGTGTGTGTGCGTGTGTGTGTGTGTGTGTATATATATATACAGGTGAAAGTTGGATGCCAAAGTGAATTGCTATGTCTTTTTTTCCTTCATGTGGCCCCTGCCAAGACCGTTAAGGCTTTAGTTTTTCATTTTCTAAGCCGAGGGGATGAAGAGTCAGGCTCCTGTGCCCACATGGCACGGTGTTTGCGGCTCACCACTCAGGTTCTCTTCACGCCAGGTGCAAACGCTATTGGGCCTGTTTATTTATCCGAGGCGGATTTGTTTATCTCAGCGAAGCCCGCAATGACAATCCGAGAGTTTGCTCTCCTGATGGAGAGCGAGGCGCGTTGCTCCTCATTTCTCCTCGTTACTCCGTGCCGTCCTAAACGATCCCAGATTCGACCTCAATGTCAGTCGTTTGTTATGCGGCTTTTCCGTGGAAGGGAATTTGTTTTCCAGGCAGAGCCGGTCTGTCTGAAAACCATTTTGTCGGGTGTTGCTTTTTTCCTGTGTGATAGCCTCCAAATCCAAATACCCCAGTGTGGAGTTCTAATACACTGTATGGCAAAAGTATTGGGACACCTTTCTTTTCCAGCCGTATGTAATTTTTCCTTAAACTGTTGTTGTATAGGACGTCTTTGGATGTTTCGGAAATGTTCTCTTAAACTAGGAGATCTCCTGTTCTAAAATTCTTTCCTCACATATCCCAGAGATGTTAGGAAGATGAGGTCAGACATGATACAGTGCCTCTGGAGCACAGTGGGGTTAAGGGCCTTGGTCCTAACCCAAGCGTGGCAGCTTGGCAATACTTGGGCTTGAACCCACAACCTTCAGATAAATATTCCATAACCATCTGCATCAAACTACACCCTTGTAGATGAATGAATCTTCGAAACTTCTAAAGAGTCGCAAAAAATGGCGATGTTGCCTGAGCAGGATTTGAGTTTTGCCACCTCTGTTCTAGAGACAGGTGTGTCCATGGTCCTGACAGGGTCGAGACCCCATCATGCACTTCTCTGCTGCTGCGGTCTGTCAGACTGGTTCTCAGAGAGAGCGCTGACGTGTAACACACACACACACATGCAGAGACACTCCACTCAGCTGCATTCCATGCGCCATCCATGTCACAAGGGGAGGGTCTCATGGTACTCACCAAGATTAGATCTCTGGCAAATGACGATCTGTAACTCACAGCATTTAGGGGTTTTTTTTTTCTTCTTTTTTTTTCTTTCCTCTTTTATTCAGTCATGTCTCCTCAGACACACTTCTTCTCGAGCAGGAAATCAGGACTGACAGAGGTCGAACATGGGCGTTCCTCTCCCCTCACAGCACATCCAGACCCAGAGCAGTGAAAAAAAACAATCGCGTTTTTCTTTCGCGTCTTTTTCTTCTTTTTTTTTTTCCTCAGTCGGCGCGATCGGGACAGGTGCTATCACGCAGCGTTGCGTTGGACTTTTCTTCACACACAGGTTCCCTGCTGTCAGAGCAAGGGCAAACAGGATGTTTTCTATTGCGCCTATAATATCTTTGTGTTGTTTTTTGCATATGTGGAGCTTCTCGGCCGCGTCTTCGGATATCGTTTGATATCGGATAAAGTCTGGTGCGTTTCATGGGTTTCATAGATCTTCCGTTTTTTTTCCCACTCGGTCTCAAAGGACGCCATGCTAGCGGAGACATCTTCATATTTTTTCCACATAATGGGCTACAAGAGGTCAAAGCACACATTAGATTCCTGACAAGCCCAGCTTTTCTCTCACAGCCTAACTATTTAGAGCGAGAGGAAGAGAGATAGAGAGAGTAAATTGAAAGCTGCCCAGGGCTGTATATTTCAGCATATCCCAAGGGAATGCTGGGATCCTGCTTCTCTCTCTGCTTTCCTGGGAAAAGGCCAAGAACTTCTTTTCTTTTTTTTTCCCCCTCCCTTCAGCCCTCCCTCCCTCCCTCCCTCCCTCCTTTTCCTGCCTTTTTCTACAAAGTTCAGCTCATATCAGGGAAGTGTACTGTATTCCTCAGAGCAGCTTACAGAACTCCAAGAAAGGCAGAGCAGATGTTTTTCCCTGAGAAGAACGAAAAAAAAAAAAAGAATTGGATTGGGTCAGAAGCTCCTCAGGAGCCTTCTCTGTTCTCACTCTTCACGCAGGTCCTGTTTAAACGAGCGTTTGGTAACCTTCTCGCTGCTCGCATCTCCAACACGGGGAAGAAGGAAATTTAGAAAGGAAAAAAAAAGCTCAGTTTTTAATACTGCTGCTGAAATGCAAAATTGTTTCAGTTCAATTGAATTTAATTTCTATACAGCTTTTAACAAACATCTGCCTCGTTCAGACCCCAACCCCCTGCAGGTCTTCCCTCACCACAGACTGAG
>NC_139586.1:27372448-27399948 GCF_946808225.1 Silurus aristotelis | reverse complement strand
ATTTTTTCCCTCCGATTGTGCTTTAAATCACCTATATCATCGCCTTTTCTTTTCCCGGGCTCTGCATCGCTGATTTATGGATAATGGGACCATTGAATGTCTTTGAAAAAAATTCTTCGTTACCAATCGTCTATACGAGGCTTTACACTGGGACTCGAAAGTGTTTTTTGTTTTTTTTATTTGTCTGTGTATTTTTTGCCCTGAGGTTGTTGTTTTTTTCCGGAACCTTTAAAGACGTTGTAAAAGTTACTATTTTTGGCTTATTTAAAAAAAAAAACTCTGTTGTTAGACTGTCCGAGCGAATCGCATTTTTTTGCTGCCTCTTTCTCCGGCGAGCCCTTCCACCCTGAGTCACTGCAGACCTTTCGCTTCGAGTGGATATCTGCAATATTTCTCTCCCACGGACAATTTTATCCGCAGTGCGAGATCAATACTCACCCCTGCATCTAAATCATGCAATGGGGTGGGGGGTGGGGGGGTAGTATGGGGGTGGGTCTGGTTTCTTGGGTTTTTTGGCTGCAGTAAAAACCATTAAAGAGACAGCATCGGGACCAGGGGTGGTTCTTCCGAAAGTCCCTGTAATGCATCTTTGCTTATCATTGCTTTCGCAGCTAATGGTGCTGTTAACCAGCACTTGTTGGGAGAAGATTTCTCTCATCAAATTTATAGGGCTTTTTTATGAGAGATGCAGCACTTCCAGGTCTAGAGGGTTCTCCATCCAGGCTTATTTCCATAAGTGCTGCGACTGCCAGTAGATCAGCCACCTCTGCCTCTCTCTCTCTCTCTTTCTCTCTCTCACACTCTCTCTCCTCTCTTTTTCTCTGGCTTCAGCTTTAAGTGGCTCTTGCCAACAGGACGGCGGCTAGACTTCCGATCAGTGACTACAATGTTTTCGTTCGCTTGCGCGTCAAATACGCTGAGACGTTCCTTCGCAAAACATAAATCTCCGCAGTCGAGCGGTTAAGGGCCTTGCTCGGGGGCCCAGGAGTGGCAGCTTGGTATGGCTGAGATTTTAACTCAGAACATCTTGCACATATTATGAATATTGCACATGGAATTATAATAACGTACACCGTTCGCTGTATTGATGCACCTCCCAGTCTCAGAAAGGGGCAATATTTTTATTCGCCTCTGAAAAAAGTTTTTGGGAATTTAGAAAAAAGATGCTTCCAGGCAGCAGATGTGTGTAGGGGAGTGTAAAAGTAGCCAAAAAGTACAAAAACGAAGCACATTTACACAAATACTTTACACTGCTGGAAGTGCACGCTGCCAACGTGAGCATTTGTAGGCAACGTTTCTGTCCAAACTAGGCAGTTGCCTAGAGCGCCCCCTGCCACCGCCCTCGATTATTTCAATTATTCACCTGTTTTTATATACGGTGTAGGTTTACATTCTTAAATTGAGGCAATTTTACAATGATTAATGATTGATTAAAAACATTACCCTTTTTTAATGGAAGGTTGCAAATGATTTGTATGGTTTGGGGGTGGAGCATTGAGAGGGGGTGGGTGGTTGGGGGGTTGGTTGAAAATAGGAATCTCGCCTAGGGTTCCAAACAGGCTAGAAACGGCCTTGAATCGGCACTAAAAGGGTCTATACAGTTCCATTATACTGTGGTACATTAAATATGGCAAACTGGCTGTTTTAGGACTGTCCTTCTAATCCTCTTATTCTCTCTCTCTCTCTCTCGCTCTCTCTCTCTCTCTCTTTCTCTCTATCTCTCTCTCTCTCTTTCTCTCTCTCTCTCTCTCTCTCTCTCTCTCTCTCTCTCTCTCTCTCTCTCTCTCTCTCTCTCTCTTCTCTCTCATTTCCTGTACAGAAGCTACGCAGTCCGAAAGTCCAAACCAGCCCAGTGAAGGGGATGTCAAGGACCAGCCAGAAAATGGTGAGTCTCCGTCTCATATGTGAGACCAGGAACAAGAGATGCCATAAATTCTAAACATAACTCTTTCTTTTTCCACCAACAAGAGTTTTCTTTTCTTTTCTTTTCTTTTATGTTCACTGGGAAAGAGATGCTTCTCATAAAAAAAGAACGGAAAAATTCAGGAATCTGTTGTCCCTTGTTGTTGCTGTGTAAAGTCAAGAAAAATATGGTCGTGCGATAGAAATGTGGTCATGTGATCTCTGATTGTTGTGCAGGTAGAAACTACTAAAAAAAAACCTCTTCATATGTTCACATCTCACTAGCATGAAGCTAATTTTGTTAACGAGACGTACTTTTAGTGTACTTTAAAAGTTCTCGGCTTGGTCTCGTTTTAGTCTACACAAAGCTCACTAACTGCTCCGAGCTGTTTGAGAAAGTAAGTGTGTGTTCCAGCACACATGCAATACCTGGCCTTCCTCTCACATAATATTGTATTCAGATTGCTAACACTGGTGATTGGTGATGGTGTGGCGCCACGTAGTTCTTAGTCCTCACGCTAGTATGCTAATATTTTTGTTTCGGAAAAAAAAAGTTTGCAGACACCCGAGCATAAATTTGGTATGTGCTCCTTTTTGAACGTCCCATTCCACATTGTGTCCTCATCTGCTCTTATAATCAGCTCTACTCTTCTGGGAAGATGTTCCTCTAAATTTAGTGGAGATTTATTTAGCAATAAGGGTGTTAGTATAGTGAGGTACTGATGTAGGTGAGGTGAGGAGGCTTGGAGTGCAGTCAGTGTTCACATTCATTGTTCAACAGGCTTTAGACAAGAGCTCTATAGCAAGAGATCTTCCACTCCAACCAGTGTAGAGCATATCTTCATATCTTGGAGCTGTTTTTTTTTTGTGTGTGTACAGGGGCATTGTCATGCTGAAGTAGGTTTGGATCTCTTAGTTCAAATAAAGGGTACATTACATGGTACAAAGACTTTTGTACACCTCCATATTTGTGGTAACAGTTTGAGGATGAATCACATACGGCTGGAAAAGTTAGGTGTCAGATGCACATATAGACGAGTTGAGTGGTCGTCTCTCTCGCCTCACACACACACACACACACACACACACACACACACACACACACACACACACACACACACACACACACACACAGACAGGACAGACCTCCTTCTCCTTATCTTATATGCAGGATTTTCATGCAGGACATTCCTTTTCTTCTCCTGAACTCTAAACACCACTTTTATTTGATTTGATTTGTTACAAATCAGACAAATACTTTTCACTCTGGGTGGTGTGTTTATGCCCCGTTTCGACTACACAGCAGTCACCACTGCACTGCACACACACTTGTTAAATTCCCTTAAAATTCCTATATTATAATAATAATTATTATAACTTAAAACACACTGTTACACTAAAACACTATATATATGATAGATAGATAGATAGATAGATAGATAGATAGATAGATAGATAGATAGATAGATAGATAGATAGATAGATAGATAGATAGATAGATAGATGAATGTGTGAATGTATCACAACACTACAGATACTGAGGCATGTCTTGAGAGTCACATAGAATTCAGATTAACATGGCAGAGGTAGAGCAGCATCTTTTTTGACTTTCAAAGCCTGTTTGTAAAAAGGTGATAAGTTAGCAATCAAAAAGCTCTCAAGTGAATTGATGATCTGCTTATGCGATTTCAAATAAAATATTCTATCATACTGATTTCAATTCCTACATAATTGGTCAGAACTGGTCTGACCTCATGACCTGCTGTGACCTCAGCCTGCTATGCCCTCACCTCACACCCTCTGCCACCTCTTGTACTCATTCTCTCTCAGGGCAAACATGTGATTGCATTTTTTTAAATCTCCCCTAAACCTTGTCCTGGTGCCCCGGTGCTACGTGCATTTTCACTCAGCAGAATGGTGCACTCCAGGGTCAGGAGCGGTCATTACACAACCCACAGGCCATTAGATAAGACCAGAGGATATCCTTCTCTTCTGTTTCCCATCATGCAGGACGTGTCCAACGGACAGAGAGAAAGAAGGAGAGAGACGGAAAGAGCGAGAGAGAGTTAGACACATTGAGAGAGTCAAAGAGAGAGAGTGAGAGAAAGAGAGTCACAGAGAAAGTCAGAGACAGTGAGAGAGTCAGAGACAGTGAGACAGTTAAAGAAAGAGTCAGAAACAGTGGAGCGTCAAAGAGAGAGTCAGAGAAAGCAAGAGTCACAGAGAGAGTCAGAGACAGTAAGAGAGTCAAAGACAGTGAGAGAGTCAGAGTGAGAGTCGGAGACAGTGAGAGTCAGAAATTTAGAAACAGTGAGTCAGAGAGAGAGAGAAAGAGAGAGAGAGAGAGTGATAGAGAGAGTCAGAGACAGTTAGACAGTCAGAGAGAGTCAGAGACATTAAGAGAGTCAGAGAGAGTCAGAAACAGTCAGAGACAGTAAGAGAGTCAGAGACAGTAAGAGAGTCAGAGAGAGTCAGAGACAGTAAGAGAGTCAGAGAGAGTCAGAGACAGTAAGAGAGTCAGAGACAGTCAGAGAGTCAGAGACAGTAAGAGAGTCAGAGACAGTAAGAGAGTCAGAGAGAGTCAGAGACAGTAAGAGAGTCAGAGACAGTCAGAGAGTCAGAGACAGTAAGAGAGTCAGAGACAGTAATAGAGTCAGAGTTAGTCAGAGAGAGAGACAGAGACAGTAAGAGAGTCAAAGAGAGACAGGTGGCACTAAAAGAGTGACAAAAACAGAAAGTTCCCCTTGAAACTAGCAGCATCTATATAAACGTGTGTAAAAACGAGTGGACTTTGCTCTGAGGTGTGTGTGTGTCTGTGTGTGTGTGTGTGTGTGTGTGTGTGTGTGTGTGTGTGTGTGTGTGTGTGTGTTTGTGCGTGTGTCTGTGTCTGTGTGTGTGTGAACACAAACAGTCTGAACCCTGTTGCTGTCGATGTGTGAGCGGTGTTTAGGTCTCAGAGCTGCTGGGAAAGACACACTATTAGTCCTCCCTGTGTGTGTATGTACATGTGTGTGGTGGATGTGTGTGTGTGTGTGTGTGTGTGTGTGTGTGTGTGTGTGTGTTCAGTACACCAGTGGACACAGCTGGGAGTGATTATCCATGTTGAAATATAGAGGCCCGGCCCCTTCCCTTTGCTCCCTGCCTCCCTATATGAGGCACTCATGGTATTGACCTCAGTGAACTTCACTCTTCATATGCACTCTATAGTGGAACTCCAGTGACGGAAGCTCTTTCTCTCTCTCTCTCTCTCTCTCTCTCTCTCTCTCTCTCTCTCTCTCTCTCTCTCTCTCTCTTTCTCTCTCTCTCTCTCTCTCTCTCTCTCTCTCTCTCTTTCTCTACACCATGTTTTTTCAGCTCTATTGCGTCATCCCTCTGTTTTCCAAGTAATGCTTCACTTGTATTATTGTTGTTACAGTATATACAGCTGCAAGGAAACTATGACTCTTTCTCTCTTTCTCTATCTCCTTTTTCTCTTTTATGTTTTACTCGTCTTTTCCCGATGCTTTTTCCTGTCCCTTTTTACTCCTAGACCAGAAGCTCGTCGAGCGTAAGGAGCATCAGTGCTCTCTGGAGGCACAGGCTTCTCGCTAACGTCAGCACTTTCTCTCGCAACGAGCCGCGAACATCCCATCTTTTTCTTTTTTTTTTCCTTCTTTCTTTCTAATTCTCCTTGGTCCACATGTTGTACGTCTCCATATCAGGGGCCGTCAGCGCTAAACTGTTTCCTGTCGAGGGGTTTTTACGGCGTTTCTGACTGCCGAGCAGCACATAAGCCCTGTTTAATAACTCTCTCTCTCTCTCTCTTTTTTTTCTCTTCTGGCTTCCAGTCTGAAGAGCTCCAGGTGTCGGCTTTAGCGAGTTCTGGTGTTCCATGTTCGTCGTCTTTATTCGATTATTAGAGCTGGATTATTTCTGTCTTTGAAATGTTTGTTTATTAGGAAATAGTGCTGGTTTTTATTGGTGATGTTTATAATGCAAAGGATTTTTTACGTCCCAGATTCATTCCGGTTATGCGTCAGGTTTAGAAATTTCCTCCTCCGGGATCAGCGTTGAGGAAATCTCAATCTGCTGGGCGTCCGATCCAAATCCAATCCACGTGTGTTAAATAAAAACCGTGAACAAGTGGTAGCTGTTGGAATTCTGATGTTGGACTTCTGAACGGAAGGTCAGGGGTTCAAATCCCAGCACCAGCAAGCGAATCGAATCGAATTTAGATTTGATTCAACACAATGTGATTCAACGCAACTTACTGAAGTGCCTTAGCAGTTGGAGGACAGGGGCCAAGGTGTGGGTCTTCTGCTGTGTGATCAATAAATACTATAATTTGGGGCCACTAAGGGCCCACTGGCCCTCAGAGAGTGTGATTTGGGTGACCAGAGTCATCAAAGATATCACTACCATCTCACACACACACACTTAGTAGTTAAGGCATTGGACTTTGGATACAAGAGTTGTAAATTCAACTCCTAGCCACACCAAGCTGCCACTTCTGGGCCCCTGAGTGAGGCCCTTAACCCTATTGCTGCTCAAATAATGTATTTAGGAGATAAACCCTTTTTAGGGCCCCTTCAGAAAGAGAGACATTTTACCTCTATCTTTCTATCTTTCTGTCTTTCTCTTTGTGTGTGTGTGTGTGTGTGTGTGTGTGTGTGTGTGTGTGTGTGTGTGTGTGTGTGTGTGTGTGTGTGTGAGAGCGAGTGAGTGAGAGACTAGAGACTGTCCCACACTCAGGGGATCGGCTCCATATGTGATCTGCCCTCCACATCACCCTAAACACTCCCTCCATCCGTCCCAATTACTTTCTCTTGACAGCGTGTGTGACGTTTCCGTCCAATCTCATTATATAAAACATTGATAAGTATCGAGTGCACGCTATTCTGCAAAACATATCAGTGCCTCGGAACAAACCCGACTGCACCGGGGCTCCTACAAAACGTTGTCGTTGTGTGTCATAGTTCAGCTGTCAAAATACATTCAAATCTTTCAAAACTATTCGGACAAAAACAGCAAAGCCAACGGTCAATGTTTTACTTTTTGTCTCAGAAAAGTCCCTCGTTCTCTTTATGTACTAAGAATCGACTCAAATACGGTCTGCCTAAGACCTTCCGATCCAATTCCAAAGTCCAAAGCATTAAAGGTCTTGCTCATGGGCCCAGCAGTCGCAACTTGCTGGAATTTGAACTCGTGAACCTTCGGAGTCCAATGCCTTAACCACTGAGCACTGAGCTACCACCTCTCAAAAATGATATTTGTTCAATCCTGAAATTTACATAAAATTTTTGCCAGTTGCTCTTATCTAGAGCAGCTTACACTTAAGTCAAACTTTATTTCTAGAGCGTTTTTCACAATAGACATTGTCTTAAAGCAGCTTGATATCACCTTCTAGTTTCTGGTGACTTGACACATACGGTATAAAGGTTGTAGTAGAGTTTATGAGGGGGGGGGGCTGTGGGGTTGCTTTCTATCTTGGCGTAATTAAGTCAAAAACATTGCATTTTGTTGATTTTCGTTGAACCTACAAAGCTGTAACTGTAAACCTACAGAAGCGGTTTTGTTACTGAATTATGAAGCACTGCCTTGGGAGATTCCTTCAAAAACTGTAAAACAAAGGAAGAAAACAACAGGTTGGCTTGATTACGTCCAATCATCGAAATGTAGTTTGGAACATAGTTTTGAAAAATATGTCCCAGTTTACATGTACAGTCCAGATATTATTATTGTATACTACATTTCCTTATACTGTCAACATTTCGCTAATCTACTGCAACAGTTTCAGTGGGATTATCAGTCACAGTGAAAGAATTTACTCATATAAGTTTTTCCTCAACCTGAATCTGTACTGCATGTCATTTTAATGCTGTCTTTTTGTTCTCTAGGACATCTGGGCTTCCAGGACAGTTTCGTCACGTCAGGCGTCTTCACTGTCTCCGAACTTGTTCGAGTCTCGCAGAGTGAGTCCTTTTCATCGCACTTCAACCATGTGAATTTATTGCTTTTCTGTAATCCACGTTCCTACACTCTTTATTACAAGTCATTATGTCATTTGGCAGACGCCCTTATGCAGAGCGGACTCACATTGTTGCAAGGGCCTTGTATAGGGGCCCAGGAGTGGGCGCTTGGAGAGGCTGGGATTTGAACTCATGGTTCTCAACCCAAAGTCCAGCTTTAACCACTAATCTATTACTATAGACATCACTACAATGGTTTATTATCTTTAGAATTGTCTATAGAACTTCTAGAGCACATCTAGGAGTGTATACAACAGTTCAGAACATGTCTCGAGCTAAATCGGTTGTGTCATCTGGGTGGAAGAGATAACGCAAGCCAATTCTCCCAAAGGTGTTGAATAGGATTGAGGTCGGAGCTCTACAGCAGGCCACTCGAGATCTTCCACTCCAGCTGATTAAAAGCATATCTTCACAAGGGTTATGCTGGAACAGGTTTGGCTTTACAAGTTTCATTGAAGGGAAAATTTGGTACATGATGTGTGCTCCTGTGTAACTTTAAATCAACGCTATTTTTGAGAGCTATACCGCTATAGAACCTTCTGACCAATCAGAATTGAGAATTCAGCAGCGCTCTCGAATCAAGTTAAAGATACTACAAAATGTGCCAATAAACATTCAGCTGCATGAATAGACAACGCCGAACATTAGCAAACCTTTTAATAACCATGCTTGATTGACATCCCAGCTGCGGTGGATAAAGTACACAAACCATGTAGTTGAGTTGAAGTAAAGATCCACTCATGTGACTCCAGTAAAAGTGCCTGTTTAAACTTTTATTTGAGTAAAAGTACAAAAGTCTTTGCCTCCAAATGTACTATGTGTGCTATGATTTATTATAACTATAATGTTCCTGTTGTCATTTTTATCACAAGACTCTTTACTTAATCACCTCAGTTTATGTGAAAAGACTCGAATGTGACTCTCAGCACACTGAACTATTAATAGAATGATATTAATGACTCAAACACTGATTGATTTTTCTTACAATGATCATGAACCCAAAACCTTTTTTTCAATTACTTGAAAAAAAAATCGAGTTCGAGTCTGGAGTTTCTTCATCATGTATTCTTCTCTAAATGTTCTGCTGTTGAACCGATGCTGAACTGTATGTTGGTGATCAATAGATACGCCAAGCGCCAATCGAAAACGAGTTCACAACAAGTTCTACTCTGATTGGTGGCTTTTTTTTTTTTTGCTTTCTTTCATCACTTATTACTATTTGCTCAGACCTGAAGACCTGAAGAGAAAACTTTTTCTTATAGAAAACCTCTTTGAGTGAGAGCCATCCATGTTAAAACAAGACAAACTACATTCTGGAACATTATTAATGTGAAAATGATTTTTGAACCTGATTTTTCCAGCCCTATGTGGTTCTTTGGAGTTGGAAGGGTTCCATAAAATGTTCCCTTCACTTGAACTAGTGGATTTAAACCTGTTCTAGCATGAAAATACAAAGCCATTAAGATATGCTTTACATGGGTTGGAAGATTTCCTGCTACAGAGCTCCGACCTCAACCCTATTAAACATGATAAAATTAGTACCTGAATGATTGAATGAATCTCCACAAATCTCCCCAATATCTACTGGAACATCTTCCCAGAAGAGTGGAGGTTATTATAAGAGTAAACGGAGACTAAATGTGGAATGGGATGTTCAAAAAAAAAAAAGTACATACTGTACCAATCTTATGGTCAGGTGTCCACAAACTTTTGACAAATCAGACACGGTGTGTACAATTTGTGTTTTTTTCGCGTTTTAATAAATCGATATAGCTTTTTTGGACAGTTTTGAAAATCATCGTTCTCCATCACTCTGTGTTCCAGTTCTCTTTTTTTTCCCCCACAAGTCCATCCTGGCTGTATTGCCGTCTCGACTCGGACAGACTTTTCACATTTCTTACTCGTTTGATACGCTGGAGCGCCGCATCTACAGTCGTTGTGCTCCTGAAAAATAAAAGCGTGGCAAAATATAGCTTTCCCGCGAAACGGCTCTCCGTTTGCGCTGCAACTCTTTTGACATCAACGAGCGCTTTCAATTACTCATCTATGAACTTAAAGAAAATGAACCGTGCTGTTACTATATTTATTATTATTCAGCAGCAACTATCAGGATCCGAGCGCTCTCTTCACGGCAATAACAGACTTTGAATTCGATATACAGTGAAATCTTCACAGTGGTACAGTCTGGACTGCGTGCAGCCCAGATATCTTATTGATCCGAGGTTGCTAATCTTATCTCACGGCTGTAGGGTTCTGATTCGCTGCTGACACTGGAGTTTTCTAGCAGTTTTCTATCAGTTTACAAATCCGATCGGGGGCTTCTTCATAAAGAAAAGTTTGCAGACAACTAATATATATAGTATTAGAGATTTCTTTTTATATGTAAATACTGTCTTTTTTATCTAAAGACTGTGCGAGGAATGAGGAGGTTCCACCTATTGCCTGAAGGTTGCCAGATCTATATGAAGCCCTATCCCAAATTGATTAATTGAAACCAAATAATTGCCATTTCACACATTTTTTAAAATGGAGATTATTCATTACTATTGCTACTTGCTCAGGGGCCTAGAAGTGGTATTTTGCTGTGACTTTGATTTGAACTCGCCGCCTTCAGAGCCAAAGTCTAATGCCTCAACCACCCACCTCCCCTATGTTGCCACTTCCTCTCATTATGGAGATCTTCTTCTTCTTCTTTCGGCTTCTCCCATTAGAGGTCGCCACAGCGGATCATCTATCTCCATACCCCACCTGGCCTTCCCTCACCACATCCATGAACCTCCTCCTTAGTCTTCTTCTTTTCCGCCTTTCTGGTGGCTCCATCCTCAGCATTCTCCTACCGATATACCCCATGTCTCTCCTCTGCACATGTCCAAACCTGCTCAATCTCACCTTGTCTCCTGTCCATGTCGTCACTCCCAACGAAAACCTCAACATCTTCAGCTCTGCTACCTTCAGCTCTGCCCCCGTGTTAAGATCACCAGCAAAAGTTATTGCTCATTCTTTTTTTTTGGTCCCAGAACTGTATTCCCATTGTCTTTTCGATATAAAGCACCTTCAGATTCCAGCTTTCCATGACAACAAAAAGTCCCTCCAGATACCACAGTCCAAACGGCTGTGGCAAGGAAAAACTCCCTGAGATGGCATGAGAGGATCCAGACTCAAGAGGGAACCCATCTATTGCAAAAAGAACGTCGAAATATAAGTGATTTAAGAAGATACAGACTAAAAACAAGTCAAATGATCTGCCAGTGCAGTAAAATAAATACACTCTGAGAAATCTTTTTAAAATAAGAAACATCTAAGCAGAAAAGAAGAACAAAATATTCAAACGCTTATTCCAAGCAGTCGAATTAATCTCATTACCTTAAAACTAGCTTGTTAATAATTTTTTTTAACAGTTTACTTTTTCTTCATTTGTGCAAAAAGATCTTAAAACTAAGATTGCTATCGAAATCGAGATCACGCATACGTGCGTATGAATAATAATTCATTCGATAAATAATAACGCACAGTAGCTACGATGCAAAAAAAACAAAGTGAAATTGTTGTTTACTTCTTCACGAAATAGTTCAACTTATTGCAACATTTGAACATTATCGAATGTATTTTGTCATTACTGAACACGGAAAGATATTCAACATGAGAATCCGAAATCAAACTGCAGAACAACTAAAAAAGATGAGAATTTTGTGTAAAGAACAAGATAAAAAAAAAATGATAACATTACTGTATAATGTTTGGAAAGTGTGTGGTGATTTATTACTGCAGACTCTTTGATTTTTGTTATTAGGTTGTAAATAAATGTGTGTGTCGACATAAAACAAGCATTTGGAATAAATAATACGAGTGAACAAGTCAAGTGTGATTATTGAGCTTTTTCCACTGGGCAAACCTTAGAGTTCAAATAAAAGTCTTAAAAGATACAATGCCTCAAATGATGCCTTTGAAGCTAATTAAACTCAATTTACCGGTAAAACACTCAAAACAATAATAATAATCTTACCCAGTCTGCTTTTGCATAGTATTTTATTTTTTAAATAAGATCAATAAGATTTTTATGGCTAGAAATAAAATCGTACGTCTTGACTAGATGAGTTGCATCATTGTTATGGTTAAATGCAAATTGAGGTTGTGAGACATTGTAGCAGAAAGTTGACACTAACACGATCCAAATCCATTCTCAAAGTCCTTGTGCTGCTCCGCAACTTCATGGATCCCCAGGCTGCTGTTGTCAAACCATCTCCAGGTCTCCAAACGAGAGTCCCATCTTACTTGTTCAGAATGCATCTATAGACCTTTATGACGACTCTGACAGGATTGCGTTACTCATCAATACATGACGAAGAAAAACATTGTTTTTTTGATACGAAGTAAAGCATGGTTTAAAAAGATATGACCATCATAGCATGAAAATATCCTGCTAGAAGCACTGAATAAGTGCCTAAGACCGCACAAAGATAGAATCACATCAGGGTCATCAAACCCCCAAAGAGAATCAAGGAAGGCAGGAAGGGGTCGCACAGATAGGGAAACGTGACCTTTATAAATTGCAGACGTCTACAGTGGAGAGTGACGGAGCGCAGCGCAGCGCGATCCATACGGACCTGTCGATCGGCGCTAACAATAGCCGATCCGAAGCGCCTGTCAGCACTTACAGGATCCTAGTGATCAAAGGGCCATTGATCCCCAGTGCTCTGTGATCTCATCGCGGGGCCCTGTGGTGTGGGGAAACAGAGAGGGGGCGCCGTGGACCTGGGCACTGAGCCCGTACGTGGAGCCTCCCACCCACGGCCTTGTGCGTCCTGCCATCACAAAGACAGCATCTGGAGAGAAGGAGAACATCCGGGTGCCACCACGGCATGGCAGTGTGACAGCACACAGGAGGAGGGTGGATTAGTGAGGTGTGTGTGTATGTGTGTGTTGGAGAGAGAGGTAGGGGATGAGCTTTTGAAGGTTCAGGATGATGCGACTGTGTGTGTGTGTGTGTGTGTGTGTGTGTGTGTGTGTGTGTGTGTGTGTGTGTGTGTGTGTGTATGTGTGTGTGTGGAGAGGTCAAGAGAGAGAGAAGAGAGAGAGAGAGAGAGAGAGAGAGAGAGAGATATTAGTACGATTAGCGCAGTCAGTCCTGCACTGCATCCCAAGTCCTGGCATATGATTGTAATGAGATTAAGGAATATGCATAATTGATCCAGCTCGACGGAGGCATTGGCTTTTATCCTAACATCTGTGACACGTGGGGAAGAAAGACCAATGCTGGGTGGCATATGCTTGCTGCTCTGTTAGAATCAAAAGTGATTTCTTTCCATCCCTTCATCCTTCCCCATTCTTGTTATATTCCAGCAACACTTGACATTTATTTATATGGGATGATTTGCATTCCCACACAGAGTGCACAGTTAGACTTAGGGTAGGGGTAGCACAGTGGTAGAAATGTTTGAATTCTGATCAGAAGGGCATGAGCTCAAATCCCACTAACACCAGGCTGCACTGCTGGGCTCTTGATCAAGGCCCTTAACTGCTTATTTGTATGAATAAGATTTACATTTATGGCATTTGGCAGATGCCCTTATTCAAAGTGGCTTACAATTTCTTGGATCTAAAGTTCGTGAGTTCAAATCCCACCATCGCCAAGCTGCCACGGCTGGGCCACTGAGCAAGGCCCAAACCCTTAACTGCCAGTTGTATGAACAAGATTTGCATTTGCAGCATTTTGACAGACGCCCTAATCCAGAGCGAGTTACAATTATCTTATTCATACAACTGAGCACTTGAGGGTTAAGGGCCTTCATCAAGGGTCCAGCAAATACAGCTTTGAGTTGGTGGGATTTGAAGTCAATACCTTCTGATCAGAAATCCAAGATAGTTGTGAGTCACTCTGGGTAAAGGGCATCTGCCAAAATGTCATAAATATAACTCTTATTCATACAACTGAGCAGTGAAGGGTTAAGTGCCTTGCTCAAGGGCCCAGCAGTGGCAGATTGGTGTTGATGGGATTTGAACTCACACCATTCTGATTAAAGTTGCCCTGGTTAAGGGTGTGTGTCAAGTGCCATAAATGTAAATTGTCCAGGCCCAGCTTTATAGACACTATACATACTAAAAAAATGCATGTTTTAAATAGACTTTATACAATGAGAGATATCAGAAGATATCATACCTCCAGTGTCAACCGTTATCAGTCTTCCGTTATTAGTCCCCGTCTCTAACGAGACCTTCTCGAGATTAGAATGAGCTCTGTGTGCTCACGACACTCCAAACGAGTAAGCAGATGACGATATGAAAGAGCAAATTTGTGTGACTTTCCAGGTTAGAAGGCATTCCGGGGACCCGGACCTGGTTTGCGTCAAAGCATAATTCAAGTTGCATGTGTGTTCCTTTGCAGTTTTATTTAAGTGAACAGGGGAGGAGAGGTTGAGCACGGAGATGGCGTCCATTCGGAAGATGAAGGGTGGCGATATCGAATGGACGACAGGCCGCCTTAGCTCTTCCCTGTCTATACGCCCTGACCTTGGCTTTGTGCACCCATTACACAATTCAGTGGCAGCCCAATCGAATCTGCTTCTGTCGATCAATATCCTATTAAAGCACCACACACAAAAAATAAAGAGAGAGAGAGAGAGAGAGAGAGAGAGAGAGAGAGAGAGAGAGAGAGAGGAGGAAGGCGGTGTAGAAATGGGGGAAAGGGGGTGGGGGTGGGATGCAGGGGAATGAAATTCTCCATAAAAGTTAGTGGTTATAGCTACGTTTTTGTAAATGGAACTCCACATAATTGGACGGTCAATACCAGGCAGGGGTAATTTTAGAGATTGGACCCGCCCTTTCGGAATGCTTGCTCCTCCTCCCCTTTTTTATCTTATTCTCTCCTTCTCTCAACTAACATTAAGTGGTCATGGACTTTATTGGGAACAAATAGCAATCACATTCCTCTACAGCGTTATCTCTGGACTTCTAGCTGAACTTTTTCTCGAAGTGGTAGTTCAGTGGTTAAGGGTCTGGGTTGTTGCTCGGAAGATTGGGGCTTCGAGTCCTGGTATTGCCCAGCTGCCACTCTTGAGCAAGGCCTTTAGCCCTCTGTGCTCCAGGGGTGCTGTATCATGGCTGATTCCAGCTTCCTAACATTGCTATTATAGTCAAAGAAAGTATTTCAATGTGCTGTAAAAAGGGGTTCCAACGTATTTGTGAAAATTCCGTTTTTAAATGTGTCCGTTTTTGACTGAAAACGCATCTCAGTGTGGACGGAAGTTTTCAAACGAAAACCAAATTCATGGAAAACATCAGAGACCGTAACGTAAGGCATTAACGTTAGAGTTACAATTTAAAATCATTATTTGAGATGTTAAATATGGTTTTGAAAATCTTTAGGGAGGTCTGCATATTTGAGTCTGGAAAAGTATGGAATGTTGAAATAAAAATGTGTAGGAACCCTGGTAAAAGTACATGAGACCAGCAAAAAGTGCTTTTCTTTTTAGAGGCTTTTATATATTTTTCAACCACAACAGGTGGACTACAGCAAAAACCCTCAAAACTTTGTATCATTAAGGATTCCCTGAAACCCCTAAATAACAATAATAGAGGTTTTGGCTATTTATTGGAGCCTGAGATGTTTTTTTTCATGATCTTTTTACCTACAGAATTGCATTCCATTTAATATAATTTTACACACTAACTTTTATAATAGAGGCACAAAAATGAAAAAATTACCCTCCTTCTGGCTTTGTATCACTGATCTCCCGGGTTTTCCCAGAACCACTCTTTGAAAACCGTGCGAATAAAGAACGAGTGTGCATAGACCTCCAAACCAGAAATGCAGGATTCAAGTTTTGCATTGTGTAGTTTTGCATATTCTGGCACAGAATGAACCATTGGCAGATATTTGGACAGCCAAGTCCTGGAGCAGGGACTCCTGGGATATCACTGGGTACCATGAAGCTTAGCCATATGACGGAACAGGGAAAGAGGTTGATTAATGGAAAAGACGAGGAGCAGCCATCATCCCGGCTCCTTTTCAGTCTTGGCCCTTGCGGCCGTCTGCGCTGATGGAAGCCACTGTGAAGGCAGCGTACACTGAAAACTCTTCAAGTCATAATGCTGTAGTGCTTCACGAGATTCATCGTGGATAACGACAGAGCCGTGGATGTGACAGTGTTGCTCGGTGAGAGCTATATTTTGCGAAATTCTCTTCTCAGCAGAGAGGTGATGATCTATGAGTGTTTTCTGCCCTTCATATCCTAATACAGTGTTAACCAATCATCCTCCTCCTTCTCTGCCTTCCTGCAGAGCTCCGACCCAAATCTAGGACACTCGATGCAGCTAAGCTTCAAAACACAAAGATAATGTTTCACAGGGTTTAAGATGCTGAAGATCTGATACTGAGTATCGATATTGACCCGAAACTTTGGACGGATATTGAATCGAATTAGACCTTGCATACTGTTTACCCAAAAGTATGTGGACTCCTGAACATCATACCAAGGGTCGGTGAGGGTGCACATTTTCTATCAACGCTTGAATTCACCTGTATAGATTGTTGAACTTGGTCTTCAGTATTGTGTTGTTTCTGATTGGTTGGAATTTACATTTATGGCGTTTAGCAGATGCTTTTATACCATTTATACCACTGAGCAATAAGGGTTAAGAGCCTTGCTCGAAAGGCCCAGCAACCATTCCTTGTGTTGCTGGGATTTGAACTTCTAGCTCTCAGAAAATTTAGTTTGTTCAAAAAAAGTACATGTATGGCAAATGCTCTTATCCAGCGCAACTTACATCAAGGGTAAAGGGCCTTGTTTAAGGGCCCAGAAACTACCCAACCATTTGTTGCTGGGATTTGAACTCCCTTCTAATCAGAATTCCATCATCTTAACCACTGATCTACCGTCAACCTTTCCCCACACCGTCCCCTTTTGGACCATTAAAGTTTTGGTTTACTGGAACTTAGTGAGACTGGTATGAAAATGTCCCTGTGCACAAAGTGAGGTCCATAGGGAGGGGTTGGAGTGTGAGGGGTTTGCTAGGGTTTAGAGTGACCCAAACCCTAACCTCAACCCCAGGGAACAGCTTTGGGACAAACTGGAAATTAGCATATTTATCTGCTTATGAGCCACAGTTTGCTAGATTTTGGTGTGATAGATAAAGTCCAATGCATTTGACTCGGTATCAATCTTCCTCCACAATTTGACCTTCATGTTCATTCCAAGGCCACAAAGTTGACAGTTTTTCTAACACAACAGGTCTTCAGTCTGAACACGAAACCCCTGTCACATCTGGCTCACTTCATGCTAGTTTAGGAAGAACTCCCATTATGAAGATCGTGAAAAGTACGTGTGGGGGTTGGGTGGGTGTACAAGGAGAGGCCGGATGTTCAGGGATTTGAAGTTGACTGCTGCTTTTGTAGTCAAATACTCCAGTTTTGAAAATCCCCTGAACAAAAGGCATTTTTTTTTCTCTCTCTTCCTCCTGCTCTTGTGCTCTTTCAATTAAAAAGACCCTTCAGCTTTTGTGGCCACATTAAGTTGCAGTGGTTTGGTGAAGGGTGTACGTGTGTGTGTGTGTGTGTGTGTGTGTGTGTGTGTGTGTGTGTGTGTGTGTGTGTGTGTGTGTGAGTAAGTGTACCTCTTAAACACACACACACACACACACACACACACACACACACACACACACACACACACACACACACACACACTTAAATAATAAACTGAATAGCCAAAAGGAAACTTTCTGGGATTTTTTTTTAATAGATTTTCTTTAATTAATTAAAGTTAGAAAAAAAAGAAATCACATATTTTCATGCTTATAGGGACATCAGGTCCCCACAAAGTAATCAAAACCTGTCTTAAACACACATTATGTATTTATATATATATATATATATATATATATATATATATATATATATATATATATATATATATATATATATATATATATATATATATACATACATACATACATACACACACACACACACACACACACACACACACACACACACACAGACATTTTTCAGTGAAACTTCCTAATTTCTCAAAGATCATGTATTGTATGTTTTTTCAGTGTTTTAGATTTTTAGACTCAAAGGTTTGATTAAGAGCAGGCTGCTGTTATTATTACCTACGTTTAACATTATTTCCTGGACAAAATGTCATAAGTTCGAGCTACGCAAAATGATCCGGTCATCCCATACCGATCGAACGTATATAAAATTACCTACAAAATTTGTCCAAGTAGATTTTTGAGACATTTTGGATGATTTAAGGTCACCGTGATGCACCAGAAAGACTGGTATCACTTTAATTTGCTTTACAGTTTTTTTTCTCTCGGTTGCTTTGGAGCGTTTCAAAACGACGTGTTTGACCTCCACATTAAATAAATCATATCATATTTGAATGCAAAATAATTAAACCAGTTGTCACATCTGTCAAAGATTAAACTTCTATTCAACTTTTTTTTTTTTTTTTTTTTTGTAAATGCGTCTTGAATTGGTGAATTGCGCAGACGAATCTAGAATGTCACTAATGAAGGCGAGTGAACGGCGTCAGATCAACCAATGATCAACCAGTGGTCTAAAGTAGGTCAAAGCTGAATCATGTGAACCTTTAATTCGCGACAAAATTAAAATTTCTAACAATGGAGGAACAACCAGGAAATGAACAAACGCTAATACAGTACAGTCAAATTGTGAATCCTGTCTGGTCTTTTGCAGTCAATATCCCACGTACAGTAATGTGTACAATTGTGTGGTTGGAATTCATAGATGCCAAACAGAAATTCAGCCGTGTGCTTTTTCAATCCGTAGTTTCCATCAGGAAAAACTAAAACGTCACATTTTGACGATCCTGTTTGTGAACAATGACAAAAGTCTGTCAATGAAAAAGGTTGCTTTTGTCATTCTTTTGCTCGGTCGTTTCATTTTATCCCGTTCCTGACTCAGAAGCTCTACCTCCATCCCTCGGCCCCCGAACGGTCTTCTGAAAGTAGGGAAGAAATAGATTGAAACGTTCAGCTAATGTACTTTCTACACTGGAAACTCTAAAAGGAGCATCGGGAAAATCATAGATTTGGAGATGGTGAGAGAGAAAGGGAGGGACAGTAGAAGAGAGAGAGTGAGGGAGAAGGAGATCAATGCCAGCCTGATAGCCACAGGCTTCGGTTTGGAAATCCTACGAGCAAAAGCACTCGCTAAAGCCCTTAAGAGCTAGAGACCGTGGATTACCTTTATGATTGATTTCCTTTCCGGGCAGACTGAGTGCAGCGTGTTAGTTTTTTTTTTCTGCAACGCCATGGACCATGTGTCTGCGTACAGTATGTCCATGTGTGTGTGTGTGTGTGTGTGTGTGTGTGTGTGTGTGTGTGTGTGTGTGTGAGTTACTGCAGCTCAGTGCCCAGGTTAGCTCTCACACAAATTACTTCATGTCCCACTATTAGCCATGCAAATGCGCTTGGCTTTCCCGTGCCTCGTAAATAACCGGCGCCGCCGCTTCTATTAGACGCTACAGCCGGCCTTCGGCTGCACTCTGAGATGAAATCACCAAGCATTCGCTCCTTCCCTTCCCAACTTTTGCACCTCTGGCTGGCCGGAACGCTCTCCTTTTTACTCTCGCTCTGCTTTTCCAAGTTTCTACATAACCGTGTCCTCTTCCAATGTTAATTAGGCGGCCCATTAGCGTGTCTATCAGGCTCTTGCGTGTTGTCGTCTGCCCCCCGCCCCCCCTTCCTCCGTTCCATCCTCGGCCCACGCTGTGGGGTATTTATGTATGCAGGGCCAGGCCTGCTTTCTTACACGTTTACGCTGTCCTCATCAAAAATAGTGGTCTCAGTCGCGATGAATATAAAGAGGCATCAGAGCTTTATGGAGTGGATGAAAAAAACGTTCGATAGAACAGAGTGCTCGTCCGTGATCTACACAAGGAGACTCTGCGGCTTGCCGGGGCGGGAAAGGAGGGGTCAACGGGGAGGTGGGGGGTGGTGGACGGGGGGATTTGAGACCACCTAATGCAGTTTGTTGAAGGCCCGTGTGAGGCAAAGTGCTTCTATCAGGTCTGGGAATGGAGATGAACAGGGCTAAACGGAAATCTAATGCCTGGTTAGGGGTGGAAGCTTTTCCCAGATCTCTGGTGTTCTTACCGTTCCTTTTTTTTCTCTCTCTCTGTATGTGTGTGTGTGTTTTTGTGTGTGTGTGTGTGTGTGTGTGTGTGTGTGTGTGTGTGTGTGTGTGTGTGTGTGTGTGGTGTGTGTTACAGCCCCGATTGCAGCAGGGACAGGACCCAACTTCTCACTGGCGGATTTGGATAGCTCCTCTTACTACAGTATGAGCCCCGGGGCGATGAGACGGCCCTTACCCAGCACCTCTTCTAGCAGGTACCTTTCTCCGTATATGCTTTCGCTACCCCTCTCTCTCGCTTTCGTTCTCGCTTTTTTCTCTATCTCTCCCTCTCTTTCTCTCTCTCGGTCTTAATTAATCAGTGCAGGCAGAGATCGATGTGCTGGCCGAGGGTGGGAGAGAGTCTGCAGGAGTTGGAGGTTCATGAGCCGTTAGCATATGTGTGTCCACCTAGAGACTCCATCTAGTATCGCCCGCCTGCGTGCACACACACACACACACACACACACACACACAAGCACACACAAGCACACACAATGCCTCGGTGGAAAGCTTTGCCGAGTGCCTACCTGCTTCTTTTGGCATGGCTCAGTCTCAAAGACAGGTGTGTGTGTGTGTGTGTGTGTGTGTGTGTGTGTGTGTGTGTGTGTGTGTGTGTGTGTGAGAGAGATAGGGACCGCATGGGAAACAGTATAGACACTGAATCAAAGCTCCACTGAGAATGCTGATTTAGCAACCTTTCTTGTCACTTTAACTGCCTGCATGCTGGACAGTACATTTATAATGCATGTGCATACACACACACACACACACACACACACACACACACACACACACACACACACACACACACACTCATACACCTCACGTTTCTGGAATTTCTAATCAAGGACAAAATAAATGGTCTGGTTTTATTGAAAATCGGTGCATCTGGAATGCAGAATACACACCGCAATCCCAATGCTATGAACATTAGGACGATTGTAAAGTGTATGCCGTGGATCACGTGACAGTGACGGCCCGTGCAGTTCACCCCCGGGCCTTCAGTGGCGTCCTGCACTGAATCAATCCACCTCCCAATACCATCATTATGACGTCATGGCGATAGAAAGCAGCAACATTCTAGAGAAACGCAGTAGAACAGAGCGCTGCATCACAGGCAGGAATCTCATAGTGAGAATGAATGTCATTACTAAAGCGAGAAACACACGATTTAACACATCTCCTTTCACTGTAGCCACAACTGCACCGCCCGCATACATCATCTCCACCAGAAGCATCGATATTAACCTCATCAGATGATTTTTTTTTTTCCTGTGCATTACGGTTTTCCTGGGGAAATTTATTGTACACCTGCTAGAGGGCGCCTGAGCGGCCGAGTCGAAATCTGATTGGATAAAAACTCCCACGTAAACAGACACTTGTTGGAGCAGCGCCACAGAGAGAAACGTGATGAAATGAATAGAAGAGACCGCTGGGAATAATTTAATACATATTTATGTATAGTAAAATGTAAGTCAGTGATTCTGATCGAGTTCAGAACAGCAGAAAAGGCCTTGCTGGCCCTGATGGCGCTCCACGGCAAAGTATACATACGCACATATAAATTTAAAACACCCACATTTCACATTCGAATCCAAATACCCTGCCAGACGTTGAGGACGGATTTCAGATGTTTGCTTCTCGCATGCAGAAGGCTGTAAAAGTTTCAGCAATTGAGTTATAGTGCTTACACATGAGGTGAGCATGGTTTCTGTTGGTGTTCGAGAGGGTGTGTGTGTGTGTGTGTGTGTGTGTGTGTGTGTGTGTGTGTGTGTGTGTGTGTGTGATTCTACATGTATAGTTTATATTTGTGTTCGAATATGTGTGCGTGTGCGTGTGCGTGTGCGTGCGTGCGTGCGTGCGTGCGTGTGTGTGTGTGTGTGTGTGTGTGTGTGTGTGTGTGTGTGTGTGTGTGTGTGTGTGTGAACTACCCACATGCTTCAGTGGCCTCTTTAGCCAGGCCTGCCAAAGAAAACATCTGGAACAAGAAGCCTGTGTGTGGCTGCATGCTAGAGAGTAATTAAGTGATTATGAGTGAAAAACACCAGTAGGCACTACATTAACAAATACACGTCAAAGCTCAGCCTTCAGCAGCTCTGTGACCCTCGTCAGCGTCCACGTTACGTTCAGCGCATCAGCCCACCTCTGGCCTCCGAGAACCTCATGCTTACGTCCTTTAAACGACCTCGATTTACTGCACGACACCAGATTTCTGGAGAGATGACGGAGTTCGCACCGCTCTCACACACCCGGTCCAGACCAGCAATATTATTAGAAAACACTTCACCAGTTTTCTCAAGTGTGTTCGAGCGAAAACAAAAGAAAACCCCAGTTTTCCATCGGAGAGAGAAAAGGATTTACATCATGCTGGCGTTACAGAGGTCGTCTGCGAGCTCGGTGTCTAATTTGCAGCTGTGCTTTTACACGTCATCTTCGTTGAGAGACGCAGATTTCCTCCGTCCTGATGTCAGCATTAAACAATGTCATGTAGAGTTCAAATGGTTTCACTGCTCCCACGGGCCCTCAGGATGGAAGTGATAGGAATATTGTGTTTAAACAGTTACACCATTTTAACCTAATCTACACAGCATAGATAGATAGATAGATAGATAGATAGATAGATAGATAGATAGATAGATAGATAGATAGATAGATAGATAGATAGATAGATAGATAGATAGATAGATAGATAGATGGGCAGACACACTTACATAAAGATGATGGATGGATGGATGGATGGATGGATGGATGGATGGATGGATGGATGGATGGATGGATGGATGGATCGAGAAATAGGTAAACAGATGGACAGACAGATAGAGAGATAGATGGACAGACAGACAGACAGACAGACAGACAGACAGACAGACAGACAGATAGACAGATAGATAGATAGATAGATAGATAGATAGATAGATAGATAGATAGATAGATAGATAGATAGATAGATAGATAGATAGATAGATAGATAGATAGACAGACAGAAGGTAGGACGGACATAGAGATACAGATGATGGATGGATAGATGGACAGATAGAAAGATAGATGGATGGACAGATCGAAAAATAGGTAAACAGATGGACAGACAGATAAAGAGATAGATGGACGACAGACAGACAGACAGACAGACAGACAGACAGACAGACAGACAGACAGACAGACAGACAGACAGACAGACAGATAGATAGATAGACAGACAGACAGACAGACAGACAGACAGACAGACAGACAGACAGACAGACAGACAGACAGACGGTAAGACGGACATAGAGATACAGATGATGGATAGATAGATGGACAGATAGAAAGATATATGGACAGACTGAGGAACGAACTGACTGACATTGAGATACAGAAGCACCTTCTGCCCCACTCTGAGAGTGAGATGAGGTCATCTTGAAATAGCTACAGGGATTAGCGCTGAGCGGGACGCGCTAACCAGCAACCATATAAACTTCCCATACTATATATACAACATTAGCATAATTACAGTGTATTTTAAATCACAGATTCTCATCAGTCTATTCCTGTGTGTGTGTGTGTGTGTGTGTGTGTGTGTGTGTGTGTGTGTGTGTGTGTGTGTGTGTGTGTGTGTGTGTGTGTCTGCGTCTGTGTGCAGTTCTGCAAAGCGAATCAAGTGCATGGAGGAGGAGGTGGACAGTCCAGGTGAGGAGTCTTACTACCCTGGTCAGGGGCGATCCCCAGGCAGCGGAAGCCAAGCCAGCAGCTGGCATGAAGTCGAGCCAGGTAACACTTAACACACATTCGCACACACACACACACACACACACACATTCGCACACACACACACACACACACACACACACACACACACACAGAGCCAACCAAGCACTTAATGGCCATGGTCCAAATGTATTTACACACATACACAAACACACACATACAAGATTAGATGCTGAGGAATGAGAAAGCATACACATATATTAATATACATTCATTCATATATGCTGTATTTGTGTGTGTGTGTGTGTGTGTGTGTGTGTGTGTGTGTGTGTGTGTGTGTGTGTGTGTGTGTGTGTGTGTGTGTGTGTGTGTGTTTGGATTGTTTTCTTTTATGGATGCCAGGCAGTTTGGGGAGGGTTTTTTTTAACTCACCCGTATATTCTCCTGTCCCCGCTGTTCACTTTCCTAACGTGTCTCATTCTTGTTTGTATCCAGATTGAATTTTAATGTGTATCGATGTTTTTTTTTCCTCTTTATTTTCTGTTACTTCTCTCTGGTGATTCCATCGTGTCTGATCTAGCGGGTTTTATAGTAGTGTCAGTTACCGGCTTTTCCAGAAAAAAACAACAACAACAACAAACACCCCGGCCTTCATTTCCTGTATAAAACCAAAACATTGACTTAAAAAAAATCATCTTCACACTCGAGGATTTTATAAAGATGACGAGATTTTATGGTTCGAGTCCCTCAGCAGCTACACAACAGTGTCATCGCAGACAACACACATCATACGCTTTTATTACTAAAAAACGTTTTCACGTCACAGGTTCTTGCTTCAAAGCCTTTAGCATTTACATTCTGGAAATGATATAAAAGAATTCAAATTAAATAAAATTCCTGTAATACTGTAGGAAAGTATGGTTTTGTTCGGGTATTGGACTGTGAATCGGAGTTTAAATCCCAAGTTTCACAAGTTTAAATCCCAGCATCACCAAGCTGCCACTGCTGGGCCCCTGAGCAAGGCCCTCAATACCTGCTCAGTTGTAATTTGCTCTGGAAAAGGGTGTGTCCTGAAATTGGATATTTCTCGATTGAACAAACACCATTTTGGGTGGGTGGTAGCTTAGTGGTTAAGGCATTGTAATTTGGATCAGAAGGTCACAAGTTCAAATCCCAGCACCACTAAACTGCCACTGTTGGACCCTTGAGCAAGGCTCTAAACCCCAGAGCTGATTGATGAAAAAGATCAAATGTAAGTCACTCTGGATAAGGGCGTCTTCCAAATGCCGTGAATATACATTTTTTGGATTGAGCGAACACCATTTTTTTAGTAGGCGGTTAAGGCAGTGGACTCTGGATCAGAAGGTCATGAGTTCAAATCCCAGCACCGCCAAGCCTCCTCTGCTTAAACAAGTGGAATTGTGTTGTTGTTCTCAAGGCATGAGGAACACTAGGGGAGGTGGTTGCTAAGTGGTTAAGGCATTGGACTTTGCCTAAGAAAGTGACAAGTTCAAATTCCAGCACCACCAAGCCTCCTTTACGGGGCCCCTGAGCACGGCCCTTAATGCTTACCTGCTCAGTTGTAAGTCGCTCTGCAAATGTAGTCACAATTACATGTCAGTGGAAAAATGTATGAATTTAACTTCATGCCAGTAAAAATATTTATCACTTACACACTATATTTACTGTGGGACATTGACCTCTGTGTGTAATTGTGTGTGTGTGTAAATGTGTGTGTGTGTGTTTTCATGTTCTGTTGGATCTATTGCATTGACGCTAAGTGAAGGACTATAAATCCGTCCTGACTGTCCTCTGTCAAGCTCATCTCTCACACACACACCGTCTCTGTGATTGAAACCCCCGTGTATAAGCGTCCCCCGGCATCATGTGCAGGACTTCCCACCTCACACCGAGGCTGTAACAGACAAGGCCATGCACGATAAAACCCAGCCTTCAGCTCTGACAGAGACCTTAAATTCTCCAGTCAGTCGAGCGGCATGGCTGACCTCTACCCCGCTCTCGGTGATCTCTTTCTTCCGCTCATTTTGTCGTTCATTTACATTAAATTTATCATCTGTACGATGCTGCCTAAGCAGATTTTCCTTCCGATTATGGCTCCTTCGAACTGTCGGAAACGGTTAACCTTTACTTTAACACTGATGCTCTTCTCCAGATTTTTCTGCCAGTTGGAATCTGGTTCGCTTTCAGCTAGCTCCATCTTTAAAGACTTGAAAGATCCTCACTCTGAGATCCTCATGGCACTCGAAACAAGGTGGCAGATATACACAATATGAGTATTGGGACATCTTACATTTTCAGTTTCCCTTCCCTTGAACTAGGAGAAACAAACCTGTTCTAGCATCTCGACGCCCCTGTGCACAAAACAGTTTCATGAAGATCCATTTTACATGGGTTTAATTGGAAGGTCTCCTGCTATAATGCTCTGAGAAAGCGCCCCCCCAACAGTACCTGACTTTACTAACAAGGTGCTTGATGCAGAAATGTGCTTTTTTGGAACATTACAGAACAGTAAGGACTGAAGAGTCTTGCGCAAGGGCCCCAAGAGTGGCAGCTTAGTTGTTAAGGCATTGGACTCAGGATCAGAAGGTCACAAATTCAAACCCCAGCATTGAGCCCTTGAGGAAGGCTCGTAACCATCAACTTCAAACAAGTTCACCAGGGTGTGAACCCCCAACCTTCTAATCTCTAATCCAGAGCCTTAACCACTGAGCTACAGAACCATCTCCCCCTAACACCCTTCTGGCTGAATCTATCTCCACACATCTCCACGAAATCTAGTGAAACGTCCTCCCAGAAGAGTGGAGGTTATTAGTACAGCATATATATATATATATATATATATATATATATATATATATATATATATATATATATATATATATATATATATATATATATATATATAACATAATATATAACATATAGTTATAGATTTTCATGCCACATTTATATAATGTTAATATTTTGGGCAACTAAGTGCAATAATTTCAGTGCAATAATAATAATAATAATAATAATAATAATAATAATAATTGTTACATGTGCAATAACTTGTATAACTGTCATTGTAGTGTCAGGCTGAAATGATTCCTTACTCAAGTAATTCAAATACAAAAAGTCCATTTAACTACACACAGCGCACTGTTTCCCCACGGATCGTTATTACTGACACACCGCCCACCACATTGCGTGGGAAGAGGCGTACACACAAAACGAGGCTAAAAACCGTGCGTACGTTTATTAAAGAGGCTGCGGAAGGAAAAATGGAGGAACTGATAGAAAACGGGTGAAAAAAGATTCAGGCCAAAGAAAACGGCAGAAAGTTTGGGATCATTTTAAACTAAAACATAACGAAAAGAGCGTACAGTGCGTTTACCTTTTTTAAATTAACTTGAAATGGATTTTTATATTTTTTTATTTATGATTTTATACTTATATATTTGTAGTTGCATTTTTGTATAATATGGCAATGAAATAAACTAAATGGGTTTAGTTTTCACAGATTGCATTTTCAGCAATAATAATGTTTTATTTCGTTTAAAAAAAAAAAGCAAACAAATGACGTTTATTTTAATAAACCCGTCTTATTTTCTCTTCTATATTTACTATTGCTCTTTAATCAAGAAAAACTACTTCTTATCCGATTACTCAAATAATCGATAGCGGCAGCGCAAATGTAGTGTGACTTTCCCGCCACCTGTGTCACTGTTGATACATATTTAATTTCACTTAATATATAACTT
>NC_139586.1:27352448-27367448 GCF_946808225.1 Silurus aristotelis | reverse complement strand
GAAAATTTTTTAGATGTTTGTGGTTGTTCTTCAAAAGACCAGGTTTTTATCCAAGTTTGTTTTGAGCTTCGACCAAGTGTTCCTCTGGATCCAGCCACGATCCTGGTTCGCTCTGACCACAGCTTCCTAAAATCACTGGGCTGTGTGAAGAAAAAATTAGCACCAAATAGTTCTCCAAGCATGAAGTGGTCCTGTTGAACAGCCGGATGAGATATTAGAGCCCACGTGTCCACGATTTCCCACCGCCACCCATCCAGTGGCTAATAAGCTCACGCCGGTCCCTAATTGCCTTCCGTATTCTCATCAGTTTGCGTTGCAGGTGTTGAGCTGCACTCGGTCCATTCCTCATTTGTGCCTGGAAGGAATCGCGGAATGATGGAGAGGCGGTGAGGAGCACGAGGTTTAATATAAAAAAAATAATAAAGCGACATCATGCGAAGCGTTGCTCTTATTTATCCCCCGCTAAGCGTTTTTCACCTCCGTCTTCTCAAAGCAACAATTCATCCTGAGTGAAAATGAACTATTTTATCAATATCTTCACAATCTACACCAAGCTTTTGACCCAAAACAACATTTGCACATTTTCTTAAAGATCTTCTTCTTGCTTCTGCTATTGTTACTGGTCCCCACAGAAGATCATCCATCTCCATCCCACAGAAGCCCAATTTTCACCGGTATTCTGTTGGCTAACAATATCAATTTAACAATGGACAATGGTCTCGAAGATAGAAGTTATTAAGTTATATTAATGAATGTATACGTTTAGCGCCTATAAGTTTGTTCCTTATCACTCTAAGTTACATGAGGATGAAACCTGAAATATTTTGACAATTCGGTTCTACTGCATGTTCAATATGGCACCTCAGGAGACCGCAAAGACTCTCTAAGGGTTTGAGAATTAGGATTATTGCTCTCCACAAAAATGTCTGAGGCGATAAGAAGGTCGGTGGCAGACTGAAACTGAGTTACAGTGCAGTCTTAGGGTCATACAGAGGTTTTCCAAGACGGGTTCCACTCGGAAAACAGACCTCGCCAGAATCCATCAAAGAAGTCAAGTCCTCGTGCTTGTCAGTGCTCAGACCGTACGCCGCCCACTGCAACAATAAAGCTTGATTTCTAATAAGTAATAATACTCGCTAACCTGGTTGTTCAGAGGTTAAGGCTTTGGATTACTGATCGGAAGGTTGGGGGTTCAAGCCCTGGTATTCCCAAGCTGCCTCTCTTGGGGCCCTTGAACAAGGCCCTTAAGCCTTAATGTTCCAGGGGTGCTGTAACATGTCTGAACGTGGCTTCTGACCATCACTTTGCTATGCAAAGGTAAGAAAAGTACATGTAAAAAAGCACCTTCCTTTCTTTCAGGGATGAAAGAATATAATTGAACTTGAAAATTCACAAAAAAAACCTTGATTCGAATCAGAACATTTGTCTGATATCCGCAAGTCAATGATACGAATCAATGTGTTGTTTTCCAATAATTTTCAGTAAACTGGTGTTGACAAAGAAAATGGCTGTACACACACAAGGCCAGAGCTGAACTCCATTTCCCAGCATCCACCCTGACTATTAAACATGGCCACTATGGACTACACGGTCTACTGCGCTCACAATCACCAAGCTACTAATTGAGTTCAGGTGTTCCTGATCTCACACACACACACACACACACACACACATACATATAAACTCATCAGAACGCTGCACAGTTCGGCTCGTTTTCACTGTTTTTTCCTCGTCCCTTATATCCTCTTCTAATGATCACCCTCACCTCATCCTGTGTTACTGCTGCGATTGTCAAGTCAAGTCAAGTCAAGTTTATTTGTATAGCGCTTTTCACAACAGACATTGTCTCAAAGCAGCTTTACAGAAAACAACAGTGAAGGTGAATGGTGTGCGTTTGTCCCTGATGAGCAGCCGTGGCGACAGTGGCAAGGAAAAACTCCCTTGGATGATATGAGGAAGAAACCTTGAGAGGAACCAGACTCAAAGGGGAACCCATCCTCATATGGGTGACATCAAGAGTTTGATCATAAATCTTTCAACAATACAGAACAATTTGTGATCATCATAGATCCAGCATCAGCTTCTCCATGCCAGGGCCTTTAAACACTCGGCATCTACTTCTCCATGATCATCCATAGGTCCATAATCTTCACGAGGTGGGACGTGACTGGAGCTGGCCAAACCTCAGGATGCCTCGGGATGGGGAGAGAAAGAGAAGCAGTGGAGAGGAATTAGCGTAGCTGCTGTTCATGATATTAACAGCACAAGTTGATAATGTGTATGTAATCATATATTCTGGAGCACAAGGTTATGATGTGATGTGTGTGATGTATGTTATGTGTAGGCTTTGCTAAAAAGATATGTTTTTAATCTACACTTAAACTGGGAGAGTGTATCTGAACCCCGAACACTGTCAGGAAGACTATTCCAGAGTTTAGGAGCTAAATGTGAAAATGCTCTACCGCCTTTAGTGGACTTTGCTATTCTAGGAACTACTAGAAGCCCAGAGTTTTAAGATCTCAGGGAGCGTGACGGATTGTAGCGTGTTAAAAGACTGGATAGATACATGGGAGCCAAACCATTTAGTGCTTTATAAGTGAGTAGCAGTAGTTTGTAGTCTATTCGAAACTTAATAGGAAGCCAATGTAGGGACGATAAGATTGGGGTTATATGATCGTATTTTCTTGACCTAGTAAGAACTCTTGCTGCGGCATTCTGAACTAACTGAAGCTTGTTTATTAATGATGCAGGACATCCACCTAGTAATGCATTACAGTAGTCTATTCTAGAGGTCATAAACGCATGGACGAGCTTCTCTGCATCAGATATAGATAACATATTTCTTAGCTTAGAAATATTTCTAAGGTGAAAGAAGGCTGTTTTTGTAACTTGAGTGATGTGATTTTTAAAAGATAAGTTGCTGTCTAAAATAACTCCCAGGTCTTTTACCGTTGAACTAGTAGTTACAGAACAACCGTCTAAATGCAGGCTGAGATGCTGGAGCTTCTGTGTACTATTTTTTGGGCCGATGAGCAAAATCTCCGTTTTTTTAGAATTTAATAGCAGAAACTTATGGGTCATCCAATCTCTTATTTCTTCAACACACTCAGTTATGCGAGCTAATTGAGCTGTATCGCCTGGTTTGGATGAAATATATAGCTGGGTATCATCAGCATAACAATGGAAGCTAATTCCATGCCTTCTAATAGTATTTCCTAATGGAAGCATGTTCAGTGGGTACGGAAAGTATTCAGACCCCCTTCAATTTTTCACTTTTTGTTATATTGCAGCCATTTGCTAAAATCATTTAAGTTCATTTCTTTTCCTCATGAATGTACACATAGCACCCCATACTGACAGAAAAACACAGAATTGTTGACCTTTTTGCAGATTTATTAAAAAAGAAAAACTGAAATATCACATGGGCCTAAGTATTCAGACCCTTTGCTGTGACACTCATATATTTAACTCAGGTGCTCTCCATTTCTTCTGATCATCCTTGAGATGGTTCTACACCTTCATTTGAGTCCAGAAATTTTTGATTATACTGATTGGACTTGATTAGGAAAGCCACACACCTGTTTATATAAGACCTTACAGATCACAATGCATGTCAGAGCAAATGAGAATCATTAGGGTCAAAGGAACTGCCTGAAGAGCTCAGAGACAGAATTGTGGCAAGGTTAAGATCTGGCCAAGGTTCCAAAAAAATTTCTGCTGCACTTAAGGTTCCTAAGAGCACAGTGGCCTCCATAATCCTCAAATGGAAGACGTTTGGGACGACCAGAACCATTCCTAGAGCTGGCCGTCCGGCCAAACTGAGCTATCGGGGGAGAAGAGCCTTGGTGGGAGAGGTAAAGAAGAACCCAAAGATCACTGTGGCTGAGCTCCAGAGATGCAGTCGGGAGATAGGAGAAAGTTGTAGAAAGTCAACCATCACTGCAGCCCTTCACCAGTGGGGCTTTATAGCAGAGTGGCTCGACGAAAGCCTTTCCTCAGTGCAGGACACATGAAAACCCGCATGGAGTTCTCCAAGATGGTGAGAAATAAGATTCTCTGGTCTGATGAGACCAAGATAGAACTTTTTGGCCTTAATTCTAAGCGGTATGTGTGGAGAAAACCAGGCACTGCTCATCACCTGTCCAGTACAGTCTCAACAATGAAGCATGGTGGTGGCAGCATCATGCTGTGGGGGTGTTTTTCAGCTGCAGGGACAGGACGACTGGTTGCAATCGAGGGAAAGATGAATGCGGCCAAGCACAGGGATATCCTGGACGAAAACCTTCTCCAGAGTGCTTTGGACCTCAGACTGGGCCGAAGGTTTACCTTCCAACAAGACAATGACCCTAAGCACACAGCTAAAATAACGAAGGAGTGGCTTCACAACAACTCTGTGACTGTTCTTGAATGGCCCAGCCAAAAACCTGACTTAAACCCAATTGAGCATCTCTGGAGAGACCTAAAAATAGCTGTCCACCAACGTTTACCGTCCAACCTGACAGAACTGGAGAGGATCTGCAAGGAGGAATGGCAGAGGATCCCTGAATCCAGGTGTGAAAAACTTGTTGCATCTTTCCCAAAAAGACTCATGGCTATATTAGATCAAAAGGGGGCTTCTACTAAATACTGAGCAAAGGGTCTGAATACTTAGGACCATGTGATATTTTAGTTTTTCTTTTTTAATAAATCTGCAACAGTGTCAACAATTCTGTGTTTTTCTGTCAATATAGGGTGCTATGTGTACATTAATGAGGAAAAGAAATGAACTTAAATGATTTTAGCAAATGGCTGCAAAATAAAAAAGAGTGAAAAATTTAAGGGGGTCTGAATACTTTCCGTACCCACTGTATATTGTGAAAAGCAGGGGTCCTAGAACTGACCCTTGTGGCACGCCATAATTTACTAGCATTATCCTGGATAGCTCTCCATTTAAATCTACGAAATGGTAACGATTGGACAGGTAGGATTTAAACCAGCTTAATGCCTGTCCCTGAATACCGATGTAATTCTGTAAGCAATCGAGGAGAAGATCATGATCTATAGTGTCGAACGCAGCACTAAGATCTAGTAAAACTAATAGGGAGATGTAGCCTTGGTCTGAAGCTAAAAACAGGTCATTAGTGATTTTAACTAGAGCAGTTTCTGTGCTATGATGGGGCCTAAAACCTTGTGTCTTCGAATCTGTTCGAATCTGCTTGACTTTGAGTCCAGAACTCTTCACCTGCCTCGCATCCGCTTCCTCTCGACATACGTGACGACACGACATTTGAGTCGATCAGCCAGCAAGAGAAAACAAACCGCAAGCAGGCCATATGTTTGGAAATACTTTAGCAAGACAGAAGCTTCCGCCCTGTGAAACGCTCGAAAGAATTCAGCTTTATTCAGATTGCGCTTTTAACAATGGACATTTGTCCCAAAGCAGCGTCACAGAGATACATTGAATTGTAAACGATCGATTCCGTTAGAGCCTGGATCACATAAAGAGCTCCGTCGTGATGAAACCGGTCCGATCATATCGACGCTGAACCTGATCGTATCAATTCAGCGTTAAATTCAATTTGATTGAACTGTTACTTGTATCATTGTATATTCGTTTTGTGTATTTTTTTGTTTTCTTAACGAGGAATATGCTAAAGAGACTTTTTTTTTTTATTTGTATGACATACTGTACATTTTTACCATTTTATTTTATATAATAATACACCTATGTATGTATATGTCCAGAGTTTTATATAAATACTGATCAGGCATAACATTATGACATCATGACACTATAACATTATGAGCGGTGAAGTGAAGAACACTGATGATCTCTTCATCATGGCACCTGCTAGTGGATGGATTTATTTATTAGGCAGTCTAGACGACTGGGCCAGAGCATCTCCAAAACTGCAGCTCTTGTGGGATGTTCCTGGTCTGCAGTGGTCAGAATCTATTAAAAGTGCTCCAAGGAAGGAACAGTGGTGAACCGGCGACAGGGTCACGAGCAGCCGAGGCTGAAGGCTCTAACAGACGAGCTCTTGCAGCTCAAACTGCTGAAGAAGTTCATGCTGTTGATGATCGATGGGTCACGTCTGTTTTAGCAGCAAAAGGGGAAAAACACAATATTAGGCAGGTGCTCATAATGTTATGTCTGATCGGTGTATTGATAGTTCTAGCACTTAAAAGTACACTCAAATAGTCATGCCTTGAATGAAATTCACTCTCATTCACAAAAACGTCCCTCTGAATATCAGCATCCTTTGCTGGTTTCTTATCGACCTGCTACCTCCCCGCTACACACACACCTACACCTACACCTGCACCTACACACACCCGCACCTGCGGTGTTCTCTCAGCTGTGCGCCAGCCTGTGTCTTCATTCCATTGCCTTATTAAAACTGCCCTTATCGATCGTTCTTGCCAGGAATGCCGTCGCCCACCACATTAAAGAAGTCAGAGAAGTCTGGTTTCAGCAGCCCTGTGCCTCCGCAGACCTCCTCCTCCCCCCGAACGGCATTCACACACCATCATCGTGCAGTCATTACAGGACCCAGAGGTGAGGTCCAAAACTCCCAACACCCCCCACCTGCTTCCTCCTCCCCTCCTCCTGCCTTCTCCTCCTCCACCAAAACCCTGCCAGCATCACCTTGAGCCCCCCTGCAGAGCCCCTAAACACACCCAGCAGCACCCTTTTCTGCTCCTCCCTCTGCTCCTACCACACCTCCTTTTTCCCAGGGTGAACCTTTTCACTTGGTGCAGGGGAAGAACACGAGGGGAACCTTCTTCACAGCTCTAATGTGTGTGTGTGTGTGTGTGTGTGTGTGTGTGTGCGCAATGTGCAATCATAGCACACAAACACAATAAGGAGGCAATTTTATCACTTATAATCAACATCATTATGGATCGATACTTTGTTTGGGCAAAAATATTGAGACACCTGACTTTCTCAGCCATATGTTCTTCCTCAAACTGTTCCCTCAAATTGTAGACGCGCAATCGGATAGAACATCTTTGGATCCAGAAGCATGGAATTTCCCCTTAACCTGGACTGGGAGACCCAAACCTGTTCCAGCATGACAATACGTGAAGCCAACCTCCATGACAATATGCTTTCCATGAGTTGGAAGATGTGGAAGATCTCTTGCTTGAGAGCTCTGACCCTCAACCATATTAAACACCTTTATGATGAACCTACATCAGTACCTGACACTCTTGTGGCTAAATTACCAAAATCTCCAGAAATCTCCACAAAATCTTGGTGGAACATCTTCCTGGAAGATTCTTATAACAGGAAAAAGAGACTAAATGTGGAACAGTGAAAAGTTTAAAGAATAAAAAATACAGTTTTCTGTAAGTAAAATATTATACAGATTGATATAATAAAATAATAGCCTTCATTCTTCTGGGAAGATGTTCCACTAGATTTTGGAGATTTGTGGACATTCATTTAGCCACAAAGTGTTTAGTAGTCAGGTCAGGTGGTGATGTAGGTGAGGTAAGGAGGCCTGGGGTTTAGTCAGCGTTCACATTCATGCTGTTCAATAGGATATAAAATCAGGAGATCTTCCACTTAAAGCCACGTAACGCATATCTTCATGGAGCTGGTTTTAAGCACAGAGAAATTGTGATGCTGGAGCAGGTTTGGTTTGTTCAAGCCGAGCGGAAATCTCATGCCACCACATCCAAAGAACCAGATATGACTGGAAAAGTCCGGTGTCCCCATAGTTTTGTTTATCTAGTGTAGTTTGTGCTAAACATGAGATTTGTTTAGTTCTTTATTCGGACAAATCCGACGGCGGAAAATGTTCACTTGCTGTGAATTTCGTCCGTATGACGCACAAATCCCTGAGGAAAGTCTGAAATGCTTTGCGTTCGCCGACACGGTGAACTCAAAAACAGCTCAAATAACTCGTAGAAATAAAGTATCGAGCCTTTATGAGTATGTGAGCATCACACTGCTTTCATACTTTTTTTTGCTTTGAACCAGACGGTTGTAGATGATTTACTACGAATGCGTCCTCATTTTAATAGCAGCTCCCTTTGAGGTGAAGTTCACGAATCTGCAATTAATTTCAAGCAAGCTAGAAGCTCCCTCTTAATTTCTCTCTCCAACTCAGAGAGAAAGCATGCAGGAGAAACCTGGGTGAGGTTTATGCAGGCAGTTAACAGGGCACTCCAAAACCCAGCCAAGAAAAACTGTCGGTTTTCTTTTCTTTTCTTTCTTTTTTTTTTTTGGACCCATTATAGAATATTTAAAAACATCAACAAAGTTCTATCCATGCGACTCTCTTCATTAGCCTGGGTCTCTCCTTTAGTCTCCGAAGTTATTCCGTGGACCTGTTGCAACACAGGAATCGAAATAATTATCCCTCGTTTTATTGATCGATCCCGTTATTATTTGAATAATGCACCCGAAGTGTATATCTTCTTCAAGATAAGTTGGCAGCAAAATAAAAAAGGGGGAGGAAATGAGGGTTTGTTGAGAAGAAAGGAGGGTTGGGGCAAGGGGGACGGGGAGACAAGGGGACGGGGAGACAGGGAGACGGGGCAGGCGATCAGCGAAGCAACACGATTTGCAAAGTGGAACTAATCCCGAGCCTTCCTTTATTCGAGGCGTAGCCCTCATGCAGGCGCCGTCACAATGGCTACAGAGGAGCCGCTCTCGAGCAGCTGCCCGAGTCGGGCCCTTCTTTTTTTCAGCACGTCATTATCATTTCCATATTTGCTCTCTCAGATATATGTCAGATGGACCCCCCTCGGATTAGCATCAGGGCCACCCACTACCTCTGCAGGCGGCTCAGGGACAGAGAGAATCTCGTTTTCACAATGGAGAGAAATGATGTATTAAATGTTAACTCAAAAGTCGGTGAAGACGCAGTGCAGCCACACGAGTGCTTTTCTGAGGACATCAGAAAGTCTCTCACTCTTTCTTGATCTCTTTTCCTCTCACTTCATGACAGACCGTCCCAGTTTCAGGCTTCATTAGGCCTCTCAACATGGACGCGCCACACTCCTGGTGAATCTCCTGCTGGCCTGTAAAGATAGAAGGCGGGGAAGGGAACGTCTCATCTCACTCTCCGTCTCACGCTCACTGTCTTCCACTTTTACATCCTCCTTTTCTTCTAGAGTCTTTCTTCCAGTGGTGGACAGTATCAAAGTAAATCTAAGTCGTTACTGTACTTCAGTGTTTCTATTTGGGGAGACTTTTTTTAAAACTTTTATTTCAAAGTCGAAGATTTTACTTGTTACTCACATCAGTCTTTTACTTTTTTATTCACGAGGATAAAAACCTAACTGGTCAAACATGCAGCGATCCACCAATCAGAGTCGAGCTCTGTTTTAAACTCGTTTTGATTGCCACTTGGTGCATCTTCTGTTCACCAACATGCAGTTCAGCATCAGTTCATTCATTTAGAGAGGAATAAATAATGAAGAAACTCCAGACTCGAACTCACCACAACACACGTGAACTTATTTACACGATTTTATGAAGTAGTTGAAACGAAGGTTTTGAGTTCATGATCATTGTAATAGAAATCAATCAGTGTTTGAGTCATTAATATCATTCTTTTAATAGATCAGTGTGCTGAGAGTCACATTCGAGTCTTTTCCCATAAACTGAGGCGATTAAAGAGTCTTGTGATAAAAATAATAACAGGAACATTATTTTAGTAATTATTTTTAGTAATAAATTAGTACTTTGGATAATTAAGAACAGTTGAACGCAAAAACTTTTGTACTTTTTGTACTTTGTCCACCACTTATTTTTTCTTTCTTGTCTTTAAGGCTTTATTAGCTCTCACATATCTATATTCGGCCATTCTCCTTCTTGCACCCCTCCCGTAAAATCTGCATTCTTTCAACACGAGCCCATCTGGAATTACGCCGCCGATCCCGAGTAACGCAATATGTTGGAAAATCTTTACTCACAAATTTGTCCAAATATTCATCATTAAGCGAACAAGCCTATGACATGTGAGCGAGCCATTTGAGTAATTGCTAATCGTTCCAGAACACTTAGAATCCATCGGTGGATGGGTGGATTGGGGGGGGGGGGGGGGGGGAATTAGGTTTCTTAGGCACGCTAATTGACTGGGACTATTTGCATAATTGACACGGGAGGTCTTTCAGATCGTTTGGTTCCCCTCGACGTTAGCTGGTGAGCGGCCAGTAATGCGGCCTCGGAGGCCTCACCCGAGAATTTCCGAGATTTTCCGAAACGGCGAAGAATCTACGGGGCTTTGACCGGCGATGATTGAAACCGCGGAGCGGGTAAGGTGGGCCCGTAACCTCGCAAAGGTAAATGCTTTGACGGATTGTTTTTGTTTGGCCGGCGAGAGAGGACTGCGAACCTATCCAGTCTCGACGTGTTGCCTCCAGACAAATGCAGCACTGCCAATTGGACCCACTTCTTAGAATAATGGACGGGAAACCAAATGCTGCTCGACCGTTTCATTAAGTTAACAGTTGGATTATGGATTGGGCTGGTGGAAAACAGAGCTCGATGCAGCTTCTTTTTCTTTTACCCCTGTCCTCTCTCTCTGAATCACATGTTCTGAATGAAGAAAACGCATAATAAGGGAGTAAGTGTTTTCACATGAGGGGCAAAGTGTGGTTTGCTTTGTGCACATGTTACTTTTGTGTGTGTGTGTGTGTGTGTGTGTGTGTGTGTGTATTATATATATTAGGCAGGGTGTATCATGCAGGTCAGTCGGTGTGTGTTTCCAGCAGCAGGCACTGCAGTGTTGCCTCAGCGCGCAGAGTTAATTCAATAAAAGGGAAAGGATGTGTTTGTTTGTTTGCGGTGCTTCCCGTCTTTCCGTTTTCCCTCCGCATTCCTTTTTACACGCCGTCACAAAAGCGAAAGGAAGAATGAAACGCAGCATCACCCGAGATGAGGAAAGGCACAGGGAAAAAAGCGAATCTATTCTTTTATTACTGTAAATACAATGGCTACGCCGCAGCCCAAGCATCCCGAGTTCCAAGTCACCCCCTATTGACAGAACCATAAATCACAGCCTAAGCTAAGTGAATTACTGCAGCAGGGAGCTGTGGCTTTAACAATGTTTATATAGTATCAGCTTACCATCTCCACTGCAAGAGAGAGAGGGCGATAGAGAGGAAGAAAGAGAGAGGGCAGGGCGGACGGAGGGAGAGATTGGAAAAGAGAGAGGGAGAGAGTGCAGTCTTATTAACTGCGATGCAATACATCATGGGCTTAAAGAGGCAGTGCCGCACACGTCCCCGGCTTTCTACTAATAACCAATAACCGAATATTACCTCTATTAAGAGCCGCCTAATTAGATTGTGCCGGGTACAATTAAATACTTGATAAGCCTCGATCCATTAAAGGCCTGTCAGTCGCGACGCATTACAAAGTGGCCCAGCTATAAAGGTGTGAGATTGCACATGGTCCTCTGTGTCATCTCGCTATAATAGTCACGCTTATGATATTTCTGTTCCAATTAGCTGTACCAGTTGTAACTAGATACACAGGACGTATTAAACACATGGAGAGATGACACTAGGCAGCGCTCCTGCCAGCTAACATGGTCCTTAACACACCAGCATTTATACTGTAGTTCACACATTTTTTTATATTGATCACTGTATTGGGAGACATGAGTTTTCTTGTTTAAATTGTTACCCCAAAGCTGGATTGTATACGACGTCTTTGGATGTAGAATCAAATTTTCCCTTCACTTGAACAAGGGGACCCATACATGTTCCAGCATGACATTGCCCAGAGATTACATGGTGCACTGACTGTCCCCCAGGCCTCATCATCCTACATCAAATCCCTACAAAACCACAAAATTTACCTGATCATCTTCCCGAAAAAGTGGAGCTGATTATGATAGCAAATAAGGACATGATCACAATACCTTTGTGCACAAAAGAAGATGAAGATATGCTTTACATCGTTTGAAGATCTTGGAATGCTGACTGCACCCCAGGCCTCCTCACCTCACCTACATCAGTACATACATTTATTAACACCCTTCTCACTGAAAGAATCCACACAAATCTGTTCATAAAGCACATACGAATCTTATGGTCAGGTGTCCACAGATTTTTAAATTTTTCTCTATATAATGTATATTTTATCTTCATCTCTCTCTCTCTCTCTCTCTCTCTCTCTTTATATATATATATATATATATATATATATATATATATATATATAAGAGAGAGAGAGAGAGAGAGAGAGAGAGAGAGAGAGAGAGAGAGAGAATCTTATCTATCTACCCGACCAGGAAAAAGCAATTATTATAGATTTCATGTATAATGAAAGGCTGTTACTGTTACAGCCCTGACTTTCATGCTATTTTCCCAATAACATCATATTTATTTCTTTTTTAATATCAATATCCTTTCAATATCCCAACTCAATTTTTTTTTTATATCTATCGAATGACATCATTTGTAGCTGTTCACAGTTACATTTAAGGTTGATTATCACTTACTCTATAGCAGCCATAAACAGCTGTATTAAACACCTATCAACAGCTGTTCTCACTTGAAGGAAAAAAATTATAATAAGTAGCTTTCCATGGTACTGAATAACAACATCGTCCCATTTCAGAAATCTTCTGATTATAACGAAGTCCTGACACTGGAGACTTCTTCCGAAATGTTCAGTAAATGTCTACTCACGGAGATCATAAACATCGTGTTTTTCAGGTCTTTGGATTGTCCATTGTATGATTTTCTTTTGTTAGTTATTACTACAGAAGCAAGAGCTTATTAGGGCAGTTTATATAAACCTGGGATTTTTCTCTGAGCCAGGACGATCAATTCAATTCAGGTTTATTTGAATATCGCTTTCAACAATGGACATTGTCCCAAAGCAGCTTTTTATATACCGTATAAGTTGATCCCTAATGAGTGGTGATGGTGTTAAATAAAAACTCCCAGGGCTGGCATTAGGTACTGGTAGAGAGTAATGCTAGAGATTATTGATTGCACACATTTGCATACATGAATCACTTACTGTGGATATACAGATTAGAGTTAAACACTTTATTTGGTTATTCTGATTAATAAAAATGAGCAAACTTATCAAAAGTAATATAAAAATACAACAATAAAAAAATAAACGAAACGAATAACAATGAAATACACCATATGATAACGGTGTAAGTAGGAACTCCGGCAAGACTCGCTATGGCAGCATAACTAAATGGGAAGAACCAGAAGGTTACACCGACATGCGGGATCTCTGGGATAACCGAAACACTATAATCTGTCCAGATCTGCTCTTTTACCTCAAAGCAACCTGCTGTAGTCTTCATCATTTGAGGTACCAACAAATAGCCTGCACCTTTTTTCCCCCAAGTAGCCGTGGGGAATCATAATACACTCGCTCAGATACTGTGGTGTGTCTGATGCATGTGTATGCGATGTGAAATGAGCCATTTAAGGTGCACTGGTGGATGTTTGCTCAGCGTTGGAGGAAGTGCGCATTAGTTAGCATTTCCCGAAGGGGTTCGATTCATACGCGTGTCGAATTAGCCGTGTTGATTTTCGACACAACTGACAGATTTGTGACTTGCATCTTGTCATCGTTAAGGGCAGGTGTGTGAAGTGCCCGTGTGTTGTGCTGGTTGTCGCCGGTGTGCAAATATTGATCCGTGTTTCTGCAGCTTCTCAATATGTCACCTCATATATGCGTGTGTGTGTGTGTGTGTGTGTGTGTGTGTGTGTGTGTGTGTTTGATTATGTATTCATATGCATGTATCCTGATCCCTCCGCGGGCTCACTTTCCATAGTGTGTGCAATATTTACCTCATAGATTCCGACCCGGTGTGTTTACCCTCTGTCCTCGTCCTCCTCTCCCTTTCCCCCTTTTCTAACCGAATACCTCTCTCTCTCTCTCTCTCTCTCTCTCTTTCTATAGCGAGTCCTCACGCCACACCGTCAAGTCTTCATTTCCCGACGTCTCCAATCATCCAACAGCCTGGTTCCTACTTCTCCCATCCTGCTATCCGCTACCATCCCCAGGAGACTCTAAAGGAGTTTGTCCAACTTGTCTGCCCTGACAGTGGTCAGCAAGCTGGACAGGTGGGCTTCCTGAACGTAAGGAGAATTTTACATCCATACACCCCGTTAAAGTGTCGCCCGTGTGCCGGCTTCCTAATGCATACCAGCCGTTCTTGGCTTTTTTGTTTCCGAAACCAAACTTAACATAGTGCATGAAGACAAAATATTGTTAATGTTTCGATTCTGGTGTTTTGAATTACGTAAATCATCAGGACACAAAAATTAACTTTTGCTATGTTTCCACACGGACGGTTTTAATTGCCGGATGTGCGCGATTTGAGACTTGTTACTTTCCAAAACACCTACACCGTGTGAAAACATGTTACAGCCAAAAGATCACAACAATCAAAACTTATGTTGACGAATATTTCTATTAAATCCCAATGCAATCAAATGAAATCCTCCTGATATTAATAATAGACAGTCAGACCTTTTCTTTTTTTTCCTCTTTCCCATTCATTTAAAACTATTTGGTCTTGAACACATGTTTCAGTGCTAAGTGTTTGTATAATGTGAAGAATGTATGTGCATGGTGCAGATGAAGGCTGACTTGCTGGAAACTGTCCTGACTGGGTGTCTGCAGACAGATAGTTGATATATTTGCGTCTAGACGCCAAATCGATAGGGAGCAAGGATGCCCGCACCCCGCACTTCATTTACACTTTCTGGCTGAAATCTGTCTCTGCATGGTCATAAGCACGCACACACACACACACACACACACACACACACACACACACACACACACACACACACACACACACACACACACACACACATACACACACAGGTCTATAAGGTCTCCTTTATACAGTGTCTCTGTGGTGTGATGTTATAGATAAATAATATAGAAATAAAAACAAAAAAGAAGAAGAAACGTCTTGAAACCACGGAGATCGACGTGTCATGATTAATTAGTGATGATGCTAGCGTGTAAGACGTAAGCGATTTGTTAGACTTTTTTAATTCGTAATT
>NC_139586.1:27292448-27349948 GCF_946808225.1 Silurus aristotelis | reverse complement strand
GAAGAGTTTTATACTGAAAAAAATCGAAATATAAGAAATAAATGCATGATTTAAGAAGATACAGACTAAAAACAAACAAACAGTGAGAAAAATACGCTTATTAATGCACTCGATTTCAAACAGTTTGCTTTTTATCCATTTGTGTGAAAAGATCTTAAAGATTTTATATTCCGTCTTAAAATGAGACGAGAACTAGGAAACTAGATTACTATAAAAATCCAGATCACGCATATGTACGTATTGTCAACAATTATTCATTTAAATGAGAACCGTCTTGTAACGCACAGTAGTTAACGACGCAAAAACGAAGTGAAATTGTTGCTCACTGCTTCACAAACTAGTTACAATTATTGCAACATTTAAACATTATTAAATGTATTTTGTGATTACTGAACACTGGAAGATATTCAACATGAGAATCTGAAATCAAACTGCAGAACAACTTAATAAAAAGTCATGAGGATTTTGTATAAAGAACAAAGTTCCAAAGGAAAAAAAATCCTACTGGAAATGTTTGGAAAGTGTGCGGTGATCTATTACTGCAGACTCTTATAATTTGTTATCAGGTTGTAAATAAATGTGTTGGCGTCGACATAAAACAAGCATTTGGAATAAATAATACTAATGAATTAAGTAATGATTTTAATGAGTCCTATGTGTTTTGTACTGGGTCACGTTAGTTTTTTTCTCAGTCGCTTTGGAGCGTTTCTCAGATCGGAAATGAAATTTCTCAAAACTACTTGTTCAACCTCCACATCATTTAGTCATTTGTGCTCATCATAAAAATATTTCTTGTTGCTTTGATTAAATTGTGGACCCTTTTGTACAACATTTTATCGATTGTGTACGAGTATCTGCTTTTTCCTACATTATCAGTTGTTTCTGTTCATGTTGAACAAAATATATTATACTGATTTCAGCTGAATAGTTTTAACCCCCAAAACGTCTCGGCATCAGTTCATTGTACACGTCATTGAATGCGAAATGGTTCGACCAGTCGTCAGAGTCTGTCAAGCTTAAATTTTTATGGAAATTGATGAATTTGATGAATTGTGCAGATGAATCCACTGGTTCTCTAAAACAGGTCAAAGGTGAATCTTGTGAACCTCAATTTGGCAACAGAGCAAAACACAAAATGACAAAAATGGATGAACAACCAAGAAACGTACAGACACTATTAAAGTACAGTAAAAGTGTGAATCCTGTCCGGTCTCATGCACCCAATATAAATCAAATATTTAATCTAATAAATGAATTTGTGCTGCTTATATTTATAATATGCCAAACAGAAGAAATTCAACTTTGTGATCCAAACCATAGTTTATATCAAGAAATCCTGAAACTGTGCATCATACTGACAACATGACTAAACATTTTTAAGATTTTGTTTGTGAACAATGACAAAGGGACTTTTAATTCTGATGGGAATAAGATGTTCATTGACACAAATACTTACTTTTGGACTGAGGATTTTGAGAAAAGTTCAGGCAAGAAATCCAGTGTTGTGCTCTTTGTACATATTGTTTTGAGAAATGCATTTACGGCTCTGCAAATATTAAGGATGATTCGAGAAAACGCTCCAAAGCAGCTGAGAAAAACTGTAATACCGGTTCATTGCATACATTTCTACTAATCTTTATTTTGTAAATGCGTCATGAATTGATTAATTGTGCAGAATCTCGAATGTATCTAATGAAGATGAGTGAACGGCATCAGATCAACCAATGATCAACAGATTCTCTAAAAGAGCTCAAAGGGAACGACCAGGAAACAAACTAACTGTAATACAGTCCAGCAAAAAGTGTGAATCCAATCGAAATCCCACATAACAGTAATGAGTGCATTTTGAAATCTGTTGAAATTTAGAGATGCCAAACAGAAAAAAATTCAGCCTGTAATTTACATCAGGAAACACAGAAACCTTATAAATCTTATTTATGAACGATAAGAAAAGGGACTTCTGATGGCATTGAAACGTTCATTGACACAAATTCCTACTTTTAAGAGATGAACTCAAGATTGTTGAGGAAAGTACAGGCTTTTGCATTGTGTTGTGCTGTTTGTACAAGTTGTTTTGAGAAATGCACTTACTGGCACTTACATTAAAAATGATTCGAGAATCGCTAGAAAGCAAATCAGATCAACCGTAATATTCCCTTCCAGCACGTTCTATACTGTAAAGTTAATACAATTATCTGTTCACATTGCTTCAAAAAAAGATTTGCACGTACAAAGAACATTTCCTGAGGATAAAAGTTGGTGTGCGCAACGCCCCATATTTTATTTGCAAATCGTTAAACACAGGCGCTCAACAAGCCAGGCTCTAGTTATCACATGTTTATAGGACTTTTCATCCATTCACTGATTACTCATGGAACACAGGAACCAAGAGAAAGAAACAAGCTGGTTTATTAAGGTTATTAATGATATTCAGATTGCAAATCAGCAGCAGGGGTCAACACATCAGGTAATCAGAGCAGTATGGGGCAATCAAGCTGACAAAAACAAGTCAAAACTGTTCAAGTTAAACCGAAACATTCTGCTCAGGAATGCTTGAGAAAGTGGCGATTTTTTTAAAACACAAATAACAGACAGCATGCAGATGGTAATCAGTGTGAACGATGTGTAAGGAGTCTGAGATGGGTTCAGGAGCAGCAGTGGACTGGGATGTGGCGTACTTTTGCAATCACTGCATACAGGAATCATACGTCAATACATTCAGTACAGAGTCAATACATTCCATACAATTTATACAACGTACAATTAATGGTGTGTGATCTGGTGTCGGCAAATCGTTTGTCGTTCCTAAGTTTCCTCTCGTTCTCATGTATTTCCTGCACAGGTCATCCCCGAGTTATAATGGTTGACTTATGATTTAAAATCTTATGATAGCGATACGACGAAATTGTTCAAATATTACAATTTTCACATGGCAGGCAAATGTAGCAGCGTATATGTGGTACGATCTCCTTTTTTGTCAACGTCTAATTAATGTATAAACTGCAAACAAATAAATTGCTTGATTTTGCTGATTTATGTACTGTAACGTGTTCAACTATAAAAAAAATTTGATAGTATACTACTCCATACTGAGCGCCATTCTTTAAGATTTCTGGGTAGGTTTGGCCATATCTCGACTTATTGTACAGACAAAGCTGATCTTGTGTTTCAATCTTCTGAATCCCTTTTTAAAGGACCTGTGGTCAAAATGGTGTTGCTTTTATGGAAAGTCTCAACTCCGTACAGATGATTTTAGAGTACTAACCAGGGCACATGTCCCAGATTTGCTCAGACACATAGCAGTGTTTGAGTTTGGAATGCATGTGTGTGTGGGCACCTTAGTAAGGAATCTTGTGGGGACATTTTTTTGGGGTCCTCATAAGGAAGATTGCAGCTTCTATTGCAAAAATGTTTCAGTTCCTGAGGTTATAGTTAGGATTGGATTTAGGAGTATAATATTAATCTGTGTGATAATTATAGCTGCAATTTCTGCTCGCATTGATAGTGAGGCAGATGTTCTTGGGTGTGTGTGTTGGACAGTGTGGTGTGTATTGGCAGTGCTCTGTGCTGGTGTATCCAGGCCTGCTGCAGCCACGTGTCGATTTATCGACTTGGTCACAGAGCGTGAGACGCACTTCTCTGAGAAGAATGGAGGCAGGTGTTTGTCATAGCAGACTGTCGAGGAGGGAGGGGTATCATTCTGTTTTGTTTAGATTTATTAATTTACCCTCCCTCTATCCCTCTTTTTTTTTTTGTCTCTCTGTGTCTCCGAGGTGGCAGGAAGGAGGCTAAGCGTCTCAGTCTCAGTGCTAATCAGCCTCAGTATGCTAGCTCACACAGCTAATCCAGCATTGTTCATTACCAAAGACGGTGTTTGTCTGTGTGTGTGTGTGTGTGTGTGTGTGTGTGTGTGTGTGTGTGTGTGTGTTGGGTTGTTCTGTCACAATGTACCTCTCTCTTTCTAACTTATATTGGTCCCCTTGTCCACTCTCGCATTAGCAAAAGCATGACAATGCTAATATCTCTCTAACGAAGAAAAACTTTACTTTCAGCCACACACACATTTCCTATATATATATATATATATATATATATATATATATATATATATATATATATATATATATATATATATATATATATATATACACACACCCACACACTGAAAGGCTACATAGAGACTCCCCTTGCTTTAAATTAACACCCACCCACTCCTTTATAAAACACTAAACCAGACACAAAGCTGGTCTCAAGCCAGCTCTGAAAGCCCCCCCTTAACAAACGATTATCTTGACGAGTGCCTCTTCTCAGCGAGATGATCGCGCTGAAGTGTAAATATTAAACGCGATTCTACGCTCTGCATATGAGAACCGAAGCGGGTGAGCAGCTACACGGAGGAATCCATGCTTACTCTTCTACGAGTATGTGTGTTTGTTCTACAGTATCCTGGTTGCGTCAAAAACGGATTCGATTGGACAAGAAGAAAAGGGTTCATTAGTTTAGTTCAAGCGACAAGAAACCTGGTTCATGCGATTTAATGAAATATAAAATAAATAATCAGAAATGTGTGAAATCTTGCATATGGACGTTATGTGACACCTTTAAAACCTGGATGGAGGATTTACATAAAGGTGGGTTTGTTTTCGTCTTTTTTTTTTTTTTCACGCCAGATGCCCCCGAGGTAAAGGGGTAAAAGGTTACCAATGCCATCCAAATCAAGGGGGGGGGGGGGGGGTGGGGGTTCAAAAAGCAGAAAAAAGAAAGATGGGCAGACCTGAGAGTGTCGAGAGTGTGACTGTAAACATTCCCTACAGACAAGCCGTGGTAACCAGGACCGGAAAAAGAGAGAGAAAGGGGCAGATGGGTGGGGGTTGATGAGAGGGAGGGTGGCAAATCTATTGTCATTGGGCTTCCGAAAGACTGGCATGGGAGGTCAGAGTAGTGTAAGAGCACAGACACACACACACACACACACACACACACACACACACACACACAAATATCCATTCATAACTCAAGCCAGACCCCCACTTTTCCCCCCTTGTAATCCAACAAAGGCTTTACACATACACACACACACACACACACACACACACCACTCACTCTTTCTCTTTCCCCAAACATTGTCATAGTAACAGACGTTTTTTTTATGACCCCACCGACTTTTAAACTTTCTACGCTTTTTGTTTTCTCGTCGGAAGGTTTTTACGAAGCGACTCGATTTCACACACGTGCGCAACCACACGCAGTCGCGCCGATTTTAATCTGAGGTTAATTGCGCCGAGTGTGTGCGGGGAGTGCGGGACGACCCCGATGAAAACGGCGAAACCGATAAAACCCCAGCGTTTTTAATCAGAACGCGCAGGGGGAATGGAGCGGGTGAGACGGCGAGAGGAGATCGGCGCTACAGCGTGACTGAAACGTACACTCCGACACACACTCCGGGGGGATCTTCGGAGGGAAGGAACTCCTGATTTCATTTACGTACTATACATTTTAGAACGCAGACAAGATCACGGCGGTAATTCGCTTCTCAGCGGCGTCTCAGATTCGAGTAGTTACAGTTTTTCTCAGTTGCTTTGGAGCATTTTTTTAATTATTGTTTGCGAATTTCTCAAACCAACAAACACAATGGATTTTCTGCGCTTTTCTCAAAATCCTTAGTTCATCTCTCAAAAGTAAGTATTTGTGTCGATAAACATCTCATTCACAAAATATGAAGGTGCACACTTTCCTGATGCAATCTACGGTTTGGGTTACAATGATCGAAAATGCACAAGGCTGAATTTCTTCTGTTCCGAATCCATTTCACTTTGTCGCCGATTGAGAAAAAAATGCAATCCCCAAAACATCTTAAACAAGTCATTAAAATTAAAATAGTTAAACCAGTTGTCAGAATCTGTTAAGCTTAAATTTCTATTCAACGCATTTCATCTTGAATTGATGAACTGTGCAGATGAATCTCGATGAAGACGAGTGAACGACATCATATACACCACTTCTCTAAAAGAGGTCAATGGTGAATCTCGTGAACCTTCACATGGCGACGAAAAAACAGAAATATAATTTCTGAAAATGGATGAACAACCAGGAAACGAACGAACACTAATACAGTACAGTAAAAGTGTGAATCCTGTTCGGTCTTGATATCGATATTCCACATACAGTAATGTGAAGAAAGAAGAAGAGAAGAAATTCACCCTGGTGTTTTTCAATCCATCAGGAAAAAACAAAACCGTGCACCGTCACGTTTGTGAACAATGACAAGGTCTCATTATTCTGATGAAGTTTAGATGTTTATTGACACAAATACTTACTTTAAGGATTTTAAGAAAAGTACAGGTTTTTGCAAGTAATGCTCCAAAAGCAACTGGACATTTGGTTTCGCTTGCTCAGCAAGATTGCCTCAGATTTTAAGTGCACTTCTTTTTTTGACCAGAAGGGGGCATTGGTCCTTCCCATCCAAATTAATTATGTCAGATTAATATCGGCCGAAATCAAAAACTGCTGAAGGATGATGAGGAAGGATGGCGATACAATCGAGCCCACCCCCTCACCCCACTCTCGTGGTTCTCCATAGTTTATAAGATCACGGTGAGATCAGCGAGCCCTCTGCTCTCGTCCCGTTCTGAAGCGTAAATAAGTCATGCTGTAAATGTCCACGGGGCTCCCATGAGGTGGACGACGTGGGGACGGGCGATTTCACTGCCGCTCTGTGCTCTCGCTCTCCAACCTGGTTTGCATTACATGAAGCCGAATTCCTCCGAGATGACACTCATCTGAAGGCACTTTAGCGTGCTCGCTGAGTCAGCACTCCACCGAGCTGATGAGATTACTCCCGCCATTGGCAGCGAGTTACAGGAGCAGGCAACGATTCTCTTTCTGTCACTCTGTATCCCCCTCTCTCTCTTTCTCTCTCTCTGTCACTCTTTTCCAACATCCTCCCATTTTTCATTTTCTCAATCCCTGCTTTTTGGTGTCTTTTTTTTTCATTTATTTTGGTTCTGTTCTAATAAAGCACTCGTTTTTTTCTGATCTCAGATTATAAGTAGATGGGTGTATGAATAGATAGCTAGAGGGGCAAAAATGTAGATAGATAGATAGATAGATAGATAGATAGATAGATAGATAGATAGATAGATAGATAGATAGATAGATAGATAGATAGATAGATAGATAGATAGATAGATAGACAGACAGACAGACAGACAGACAGACAGACATGCAGTCATGCAGACATGCAGATGGATGGATGGATAGATCCCTAAATGTCCCATATGTCCTCCCATCCCCCTCTCTTCCATTGAAACAGCTTTCACCTTGAAGGCTTGGCTTTTAGTCAGGACACGTCTGCGGCTGAAGCTACAGCTGCCTGTCCAATGCAACCAGTTCCACGTGGAGATCAGACAGTAGATCAGAACAATGCGCTGCTTGTTCGTACTGATTGCTATCATGGACGTTTACCTCAGGCTGGCTGGGTATTTTTCCAACACAGCGCCAAAAATCATAATCCCCTAAAAAAAGACCTATTTTCCCTCCAGAACACACACATATTGGTTTAATATATGTATTCCCTGATTCTGGATGCTTCAGAACTGACAGAACTTTTCCTTGTGGTTTTCCCCGTGATGTCCAAAAGAGAATGCTAGCGAGAGAATGATGATGACAGAAGAAGCGATGGAGTCTTTTTTTTTTTTTTTACTACATCCTGCAGCTGCATGGGGAGGCCCTGACCCTCCTCTCTTATTCCTCTCACACTGCACGGTCTCTCGAGCAGGAGAGCGGGTGGGTGGTCGGATATGGCAGAAGAGTTTTTAGAAGTGAGCAAAGAGTAAGAGTGAAGAGAATAGTGGGAAAGAATGGTTAGAGAAGATAGTTGGAAAAAATGGTGGAAGAGAATGGTTGGAGACGATGGTGGGAGAGAATGATGGAGGGAGAGTAAGGTGGGAGAGAATGGTGAAGAGAATAGTGAAAGAGAATGATGGGAGAGAATGGTTGGAGAAGATGGTGGGAGAGAATAGAGAGAGAGAATGGTGGGAGAGAATGGTTGGAGAAGATGGTGGGAGATGGTGGTGGGAGAGAATAGAGAGAGAGAATGGTGGGAGAGAATAGTTGGAGAGATTAGTTGGAGAAGATGGTGTGAGAGAATGGTTAAAGAGATTAGTTGAAGAAGATGGTGGGAGAGAATGGAGGGAAAGATTGCTGGGAGAGAATGGTGGGAGAAGATAGTGGGAAAGAATGGTGGGAGAGAATAGTGGGAGAGATTGCTGGAAGAGAATGGTGGGAGAAGATGGAGGGAGAGAGTGGAGGGAGAGATTGGTGGGACAGTGGTTTCAGGCCCAGCAGTGTGGATGATAGAAAGCCTATAATTACAAAACCACACTAAAGCTGCCTGCGCTTTTGTGGTTAAGGCTCTGGGTTTCTGATCAGAAGGTCGGGGGTGCATGGCCCAGTATTGCCAAACTGCCTCTTTTTAGCCCTTTAGCAAGACCCTTAACCCTCTGTGCTCCAGGGGCACTGTATTACTGCTGACCCTACTCTTTTACCTCAGCTTCCTAACATTATATGTAAATAAACAATTTCACTGTGCTGTAAAGAACATGTCACAAATATAAAGAACCGTTCTTTTCTTCCACCGCAGCGAGAACTGTACCTTTACATTTATGGCATTTGGAACATGCTCTAATTCAGAGCTACATACATTGCTCTTATTTATACAACTGAGCAGCTATGGGGTTAAGGGCCTTGATCAGGGGCCCAGGAGTGGCTTCTAGGTGTGGCTTAGATTTCTCCTTTTTTGGAGACCCAAACCTGTTCCAGCATGACAACGCCCCTGTGCACAAAGCCAGCTCCATGTAGCTATGCTTTACGTCGGTTGGAAGATGCAAAATATCTCCTGCTATAGAGCTCAGGCACAACTGAACCACACCCCAGGCCCCCTCACCTCCACAATTGCTAGCGGAACATCATCTCAGAAGATTGAAACTTATTAGAAGAGCAAATGGGGACTAAATGTAGAATAGTAGGTGGAGAGATGTGCTCAAAAAAGCAACCTTATGGTATCCACAAAATTTTGCCTTGCGTTCCTGCGATCCTCATAGCTGCAACCGCACAGTGTTTCATATAAGAGCTGAGTGCTTCCCTGTGCTCCCGTGTGTACTGTCCTTTATTGTCCTACAAGTCTGTCTGTCTGACCTACACCATAGATCAGGTTTAGTTCAGGCGTCTCACACAACAGTGCACCTGACGGTGTGAGCTAGAGCGATGCAGAAGTGTAAGAACTAGTGGCAGTGCTCATGAGGACTCACACTGAGCTTCATAATTATCTCCTGTGTTATAAAATATGTAAACTGTCCAGGTCCGGGTCTAAACGCATGCATCATGTCAGGATAAAGAATCATTCCAAGGTGAGAACGTTGGCTTCATGATTCAGTTCAGTTCAATTCAGCTTTATTTATAACATACTTTAAACAATGGATATGGTCCCAAAGCAGATTTTCAGAGTTTATTTAAAGTTTATCAGTTTAGTGCCTTTATCTCTAATTAACGCCAGTGGTGACTGTGTCATGGAAAAAAATCCCTGAAGTGGTATGAGGAAGAAACCTTGAGAGGAACCAGATTTATCTGCTTGGCACCGAATGTCTATTCATTACAGTTGCATCATTGTTGAGGTGCTGTTCAGTGCAGAAATTGAAAAAACAAACTTCAGTCCTGAACCATTGTAGTAAACTGTAGATATTAATTCCAGTCCAAATCCATCCTTTGGGTCCCATCCATCTTTAGGTTGTACATGGGTAACCATCTTCAACAGGACGTCTTCAATTAACTCCATCCAGAAGTAGGGCATCAGGATAGGGACAGGATCGTTGGTCAGTTGGTTCCTCAGGATGTCACTGTACGTATTTAAGTGTAGCTGTAGATGGATTTACAAGGGGTGGAAGCCATATAGTTAAATGAGACCATATTTACAGTCATTTATGTGATTCATTATAAGAAATGACTTCAGTTTTATTCTTCAGTTTTATCAAATAAAATAGGTAAATTAATAAATGAATAAATTTATTAATTAATAAAACAAGTATAAAAAATAAGGTAATTAATTAATTAAATAAATAATTAATCAATAAATTAATAAATGAATAAAGGAATAAAATAGACAAGCAAATTAGTAAATAAATAAAGGAATTATTCAATACATTCCCTGCATAAATATTGTCACTCTGAATATAGCCAAAAATAATAATTATAAAGAGATTAGGCATCAATTTCTTCGTGCTACAGACTGGTACCGGCCAGTGGATCATTTGGTACCGAACCCCAAAGAAAGAAAGATGCTTTATACTCGTCACGTTATTTACAGCACATTGAAATTCTTTCTTCGCATATCTCAGCTGGGGTCAGAGCGCAGGGTCAGCCATGATACAATGCCCCTGGAGCACAAAGGGTTGGGGGCCTTGCTCAAGGGCCCCAGGAGTGGTAGGTTGACAATATTGGGACTTGAACTCCCAACCGTCTGTTCATTAACCCAGCGTTTCTAATGTCTACCACTTCCACAGGTTTAGTTGCAGTTTTTTCCTATACATTTAATAAAAAACTGATCTGGAATCATTAATAATTAAGCCATAAATGTTTAATAGTAGGAGAGAATTTAACATCATATAATTGAGTTTGAAAGTCGACCGGTTTTCCTTTTTTGCTCACTCATACGCTACAACTGAGCTCATTGAACATGGTCGAGTTTAGCTCAAAAAAAAAAAAAAAACAACCCACATGATAGCGTCATGGTTTCCTGGCGACCTGAACGAGGAAAGGGATCCGAGAGCAACGGACGTCTTGAAAGTGCTCTCGGGACGGCGGTATAACGCATTACAGCAGCACACATGGAAGGCATCAGGCGAGTGTTGGATGTTGGCAAGGGAGAGAGGTGATGTGGATTGGTGGAGGCTCGGGGTTGGGGGGTTGAAGGCGTAGGAGGGGGGGTTGGAGGTTGGGGTTGGGGGGGTTGGGGTTGTACCAGCATGGGATTCCTGTGGCTGTGATACACACCACACCACACAATGTATTGCACATGTGGCCATGAGATTCACTCTCACTTCTGCTCCCACACACCCATCTCCTAATCACGGCAATATGCCTGGGCTGCTACCACAGAAAGATGGAGAGAGGAAAGGAAGCCGAGAGCATGTACTTGGGTGCATGTAAAACCAATTAAGTTGTGCAACTCGGCTGAAGCTCGTTCCACCACAGCGCTCTTTGTGGGAACGTTGGCACCTTTTTATGTTCTTCTCAGCCTTGACTTTAATCATGTTGCAAGTGCTAGTATGGGAGTTCTAAAACTTCGTCATGTCTCCATGCCATTCCAGCTCTTCTCTTGCTTTTCTTCTTCTTCTTCTTCTCCCTCTTTCCACCCCAACCCTCTCTTCTGCACATCTGCTGACTAAATCCTACCTGTCAGCACGGCACACTGCACTGTAACAGTACGCCTCTCTCCGCACGTTTCCAGAGGAAATATGTGCCAGACATCCTAATATGCTTATTCAGTCCCCCTCCTCAGTTTCTCCCTATTCCCTCGGCCTGCGAGTGCTCATCTCCAAAAAGTCTTTTCAGGACAAGAATAAGTCGGAGGGAGGGAGAGAGGGAGGGAGGGAGGGAGGGAGAAGTGGAGGGGATGGAAGAAAAGTTTAAAAGCAGGCAAAGACAAAGACACAAGGAAGCTGCAATGAGCCTGAGAGCAGAAAGTCCCCAGTCAGCAAGTTCTATTGATTAAAAACTAACCTTCCAGTTTCTCCACCGCACTCGTGGCCAGCCATAGAATTGAAACAAGTTACGTGTGTGTGTGTGTGTGTGTGTGTGTGTGTGTGTGTGTGTGGTGCAAATGTCTGTGTTTATGGTCTTTACGGCCTGCCGGAACCCTTAAAGACAGAACGGCATTGTTTGTTTTGCATTTTAGGTAAAAAAACAAAAAGAAAACACGTTCGCGTTCAGAACTATATTAGAAGTTCTGCATTTGGCAGATGCTTGTATCCTGTGCAACTTACAATTTTCTCATTCCCACGAGTGGCAGAGATTTGAACTCACGACCTTCGGATCCAACGTCTTATGCCTTAATCACTAAGCTTCCACTTTGGTATACAACTCGTACTCTCTTTCAAATGTATTGGGACACCTGACTTTTCCAGACATATATATGGTTCTTCCCTAAACTCTGAGCAGCTATGGGGCTAAGGGCCTTGCTCAAGGGCCCAAAAGTGGCAGCGATTTAAACTCACAACCCTTTTAAGTCCAATGCCTTAACCACTAAGCTACCCACTAAGCACCAGAAGCTTAGTGGGTTGGACTCTGGATCTAAAAGTCGTGATTTAAATCCCAGCTACCACTTCTGGGCCCCCGAGCAAGGCCCTAAACCACATTGTTGTATGACTTAGATTTATAATCTTATCCAGAGCGATATTTATTTCATTCATACCAAAATGGCATCATTTTTTTCTGCTGGGATTTGAACTCATGACTTTCAGATCCATTAACCACTAAGCTGCCACCACCTCCAATTGATAATATGTAAGTTTATTAAGTGAATGTAACTCTGTTCAAATTAAACCCATACGTGGCCCCTGATTGGCCCTTAAGTTTAAATGCTTAATTAATGCAGTGTCCTGATTGGTGGACACGGCAAGATGGTGTGTAGAAGCGAAAAGAGGAAGAACATGGCAGAGTGCAGATTTCTGAATCAGTATTGTGTGTTCACTTTGTTTTGCCAGAACCGAATGGGTCAGAACCGTAATGAAAGTAAGGGGAGGAAAAGTGCGGAGAAAAGTTGGGATTTAAGCATCAGAGAGAGAAAGAGTAAGAAGCGTAGGAAGATCTACAGAGTTGTTAATGATAGTCACGTATATGGGTGTCTGGTCGTCCTTGGCAACCAGACATGATGTAACAACAGGATGAACTTGAACTTGCAGGAAAAGAGGGGAGGGGACGGAAGAGCGGAACGAGGGAGCACGAGGGAGAAGGAGGGGGAGGGCACTTTGCTCACTCGCTGGAAACATGAACAATAGAGCGGGCCGATCAATAAGCCCATTTCACTGAAGGATTAGAGAAAGCAGAGAGCTGGACACTAAACTCTGGTGCCCATATAACAGGTGACTTCCTGCTTCTGCAGTGGAGTCTGGCTGAAGGAGTTCGGGGCAGAATGCGATGCCAAACTGAGGAGAGGAAAAGAGGAGTGAAGGGGAAATGAGAAAAAGAAGAGGAAAAAATGTGAAAGGGGAAACGAAAGAGAAGGGATGGGAAAAATTGAGACGAGGAAAGAGAATGAAGAGATGGAAAAGGGGGAAGGAAACAGAAAGGACATTTGAGGAAGGAAAAGAAAAGAAGAGGGTTCACTCGGCTTTAAATTCTTTTTTCACATATCCCAATGATGTTAGGGAGCTGGGGTCAGAGCCCAGGGTCAGCCATGACACAGCGCCCCTAGAGCACAGAGGGTCTTGCTCAAGGGCCCCAGGAGTGGCTGCTGAGCAAAAGAGAAGTGCTGATGAGAGGAGGGTAAAGAAAAAGAGGAAATGAAGGGTTAAACGAGGAGGAAAATAGGAGGAGGAGAAAAGAAAGTGTAGGAAGAAAGAGAAAAGGAGCACAGATGTCTAAGGGCCTTGCTCAAGGGCCCGAGAGTGGCAGCTTGGCGATACCAGGGCTTGAACCCCCGACCTTTTGATCAGTAATCAGAGTAAAACTTTTCTTTTCTATTATTAGCATCTAGTTAGAAATGTTTAATTAATGATCAATAAAAAATAGGAAATTCCTTGTGTGTGAACATCAGATTGACTTAAGTGTCACTATTGGATGCTGGTGTTTTTCACCAGGTTCTGTTGGATAAGTTTTGACTGTTGTTGTTTTTTCTCTCTCTCTCTCTCTCTCTCTCTCTCTCTCTCTCTCTCTCTCTCTCTCTCTCTCTGTTATATGCAGTGGTACCTGGGCTAAGGACTCCAGATCCAGACCGGCCTCTCCCGAGCTCAAATGCCCCTCCCTGCCTCCCCTGAGTGTGACCTTCAAACGTCCCCACCGGTGTGACACGCCAGGTTCTGCTCGCCGCCCTCAACGCCCAACGGCCCCGCAGCATGGCTACAGCAGAACCCAGAACAAATCCGAACCAAACCGACTCGACACGCTTACAACGAAACTCTAATCACAATCTGTATATCCCATATATATTCCTCCAGATGTATGGTTTCTACTCCTATATTCATATCTAGTAACTGTCCAGCTTTTCTCTCTTCAGGAGAAAATGGGCTTGAATCCGCTTCCCTCGGAAACTTGCATGGAATTATTTTTTTTTGTTGTCGTTCGACCAGATATGGAAAACGTGGAAAATGGGACACAATCAAAGAGCTTCCTTCAGTCCATGACTGTAACCCGGTCTCACCGAGTCTCTCGATCAATATTTCCAGAATTCAGTTTTTTCACATCTCGGCTACGTGATCCGATCACGACGGACAGGCGCTCCCTGTGCTCCTTCCCTCAATTCCTTCCCTCCCTACCGCCCCCCTGTGTTCGGCAGGATCTGGCGTTATTTTCGGGGTTTTCTGCTTGTGGACTTCTTGCAGAGGTTTTACTTGGATCTGATATTCCACCAGCTAAAACCTCTCTCTTGACTCTGACCAGAACTGTTCATCCATATCTTCACCGCCGAGACCTTCAGCGCCATGCCCACGGCCCGACGGACTTCATGTGTCGGGAAAAAAATGGCAGAAGAAATTCCCCTTGGTTTGTGTCTCGGGGCAGGACGTGAGAAGAAGTTCGATACGAGCTCAGAAGGCTGTAAAGTGAAGAATTAATATGGGAGATTTTTTTTTGGGTTGTTTTTCTTTTTTTTTTAAGGAAATCGTCTCTTGGGAATCGCGTTCCTTTTCAAGTCATTTCAGTTTTTTTTTTTAATTCACCCCATGTCGAGGTCTGCGATTAGAGAGAACGGGCGGACAGAAAGGGTGAGCTTCTGTTCCTTAACGAAGGCGAAATCAGAGGTAAATGGAATTTTAAATTGAGGAAAGTGCAATTTTTTCGGGGGGAAAAAAAAACAATGCTGTCCGATTGTTAAATATCTTTTGTAAGATAGAGCGTTGCAGCAGATGTTCGAAAAGTATATATAATCGCTATATATTTTTCTTCCTTAGTCCATTTACACCTCTGGGACTCTAAAATATCGGGGTACAAAATAAATAGCCTAGTGAGAAATCGAGGGAGTTCTACGTGCTTATTATTATTATTATTATTATTATTATTATTATTATTATTATAACAATTTGTTTTTCTTTGATGTTTGTCCTCATTGTAAATTAGATTCGTATTGTAGAAGAAATATCCCTTTAACAAAATGAAAACAATCAGTTTTGTAGACGCTTCGTTCCCGCCCCGACGTCGGAACGCCACGGATGTTGTTTTCTTTTCTTTATTTTATTCGGAAAATTTATCGAAGGACGTAACAAAACAAAAATAAAGAGAGAGAGGTAGCTATTCTTCGTTTCTCCGCAGGCGAAATCCGTCTCGTGTAAAATCCGATCATATCAGCGGGAGAGCAATCGGGTTAGGATCTGCGCTTTCTCCATTTCTAATTCTCTCCGTGTTCTAGAGGGACAAATCCCAGCAGCACTCTGAAACCTTTTCTAGGTTCAGTATGCTCTTCAGCGTGCCGACTTTTCATTTTGTATTCTTTTTGTTGAAAGCGTTATGAAATGTGACGATCAGAGAGAAACACCGCCTTGAGTCGCAGAGCGAAGCGTTTTCACGAATCCGTTCGCTTCGCATGTGATTTGAACCCTTTCTTTATTTGACTTGATTTTCTTTCAGGTACATTACACACACACACACACACACACACACACACACACACACACACACACACACACACATATACATATATAATAAATACCTACACCTCATTGGCTGTCGACCGAATCTCAGAAAAATGAGAATAAAAATTTTAAAAGAAAAAAAAAAAATCCTGCATGCTCTAGTGTTAGTCATTTGTTTTTTTGTTTTTTTACATAGATTATGTAGATTTAAAAAGAACAATAAAAGTAGTGTGAATAAAGACACGATATTGTATTATCCCAACTCCAGGCACTTGCCAAATCGAGTATTTAGTTTGGCCCATTAAACCTAGGGGTTTTTGGTTGTTTTTTTTAATCGCTCTTCCCACAATCAACCGGCTTCCCATCCGTTCTCTATAAACCGTCCCTCCTTAATTTGTCAAATAAAAAACAAAACAATCATGCATTTCTTTTTTTTTTATCCTTGCAAGAGCAGTTTTGCTCTTTAATCGCTTGAAAAACAGTCGTTCCTCATCGATGTGCCTTGAGTGATGGTCTGATCCCGAGTTGACTGGCGAGCTGCAGTGCTTTTCTTTTTCTTTTCTTTTCTTTTTTTTCTTTTCTTTTCTTTTCTTTTCTTTTCTTTGTTTTCCAGCTTCCTGCAACGATGCAGCGGGCGATTGAAATATGCGTAAAGAAGTGCAGGCCATGTGGAGTTTTGTGTTTGTCACGCGTACGCCCTCGTTAGTCGTGTAGTCGATGGGAAATCTTTATCAGTGTAACTCATAGCCCCCCAGGCCCCCCCCTCTTTACGTAGTCTAATGATATTTATGGATGTTGCTGCAATTATTTCTAAATGAAAATGACCTTTTTTGAAATTTTTTAATAATATTATTTTAATCTTTCTGCTTTTGTTCCCAGAACAGTAAAAAAAAAATAATAAGTAGAAATAAAAGAGACATGAATGAATTGATTAATTATTAATATGCAATGTTTGTTTGCACTCTTTTTTTTTTTTTTTTTTTTATTATTATTATTTAAAAAAAAATTTTTACCCAAACGTTAGTGTTGCACTTGACTGGCTGGTCGGCTTTTTTGTTTAATCTCCAAACCACATCGGTCACGTTTGAGTTCGTCATTACTTCATCGCTTGATCCAAAATGACCAAATTTAGGCTTCTTCTTCCTTTTCCTGCGGGTCACGAGGGACAGAAAAAAAACTCCATATATAATGTACATGCATTTGAGAAAAAAATATGGCCATTCAGTGTATATATCGATCATCCATAATAACCTGTTTTCTGTCTATGTCATATATATATAATTTGCAAAAAAAAAAAAAAGAAAATGAGAAAATCTTTCCAAGTGTCTGAAATGACGTTTCAGCAGTTACACTTGTGTGTGGATTGTGTGCTTTTTTTTTTTTTTTTTTTTTTTTTTTTTTTTCTGGTTTTATGTTTTTATTAGTGTGTCAGGGGATTTTAATTTTTTTTTTTTTTTCCGTCTTTCCTGCTCTTTTTCTTCCTGTGTTCTTGCCTACCCTTTAGTACTGAGTTGGGCATTATTTCCTTAATTATCTGCACTAAATATGAACGAATATCACAGTTATGAGGAAACAAAATCATCAAATAAAACAGCTTCCAGGGCTTATAAAAGCAAAGGGAAAAAAAATGGATTGCACGGTTTTTTTTTTTGTTTGTTTGTTTTTTTTAATTTTTGAAAAATCTTTCGTCTTTTTTTTTATAATTTTTTTGGTCACAGAACCGTAGTTCTCGTAGTTTTCGAGCAGCCTAGCGTCTAATCAGCAGGATTTCTGGCTGTGTGTGTAAAATAATGACAAACTTGCACCCTTTTTCAAGAAAGATTTACAAAAAAAAAAAAAAAAAAAGAAAAAGAGAAAAAAAAAGGATATAATAAAAGCAATAGCTTGGGCAGTCTGTTTTGTTTTTGTGTGTAATTTTTTTAGTTTTGGGGTTGTTTTTTTTATTTTTGGAGACGGGGTTACAAACAGAGAATTGGGGAGAGAAGAAGAAAAAAAAAGGAGGAGAGAGAGCTAGGACTAGGATTCCGCTGAGTATGGGAGATGTGTTGTTTGTATATTGTATAGTTTTATTAATTACACTGATTTTAAAGCTGCCCTATTTTATAATGCAGGACTTTTGTAACATTGATTAAATGAGGAAAAAAAAAAATAGTGTTGTGAATTTTTGCATCGTTTGTAATACGGCCACATCAATAGAACTGTTTTTTTTGGGGGGTTTTTTTTGGGAGGGGGGTTGTTTTTTGGGGGACTGGATTTAAGTTGAAAACTTTCCTGTTTCCTGATTTGATTTCTGTTTTTCTTTCACTTTTTTTTTTGTATGTATTTAAAGATTTTTTTCTTTTTCCTTCTTTTAATGGTATAGAGTATTTCCTATACTTGAAAAGTATAAGGTATTGAGGTGAAAGCCCCATTGTAAATGGATGTTACAAGTATGCTTGCTGTATGTTTTGAAGGTTTCTTTGTTGCATCAGTGTTGATAAAGCTAAATTTTAGGTTAAAAAAAAATTCTGAGGATTGTTGGTAACGAGAGCGTTTTTATGCATTTTTTTGTTTTTTTTGTTTTGTTTTTGTTGTTTTTTTGGAGAAAAAAAAAGAATTAGTTTTAGGCAGACGACAATGACATAGGCAGCCGAAGGATGCCCCTATTATAAATGCATCTAGGCATCTTTTTTGTGTTCACCATTCCATGCAGGATAATAAACAGCTTGATATGCAACATGATTCTTTTTCTCTTCAACATCTCTCCATCGTTTTTCTCTCTCTTTCTCTCACTCTCGCTCTCGACCACCTCTGCTAAAGCGAGCATGGAGTCGGCACGCTGAGAAGCGTTCTCTACGTGTCACCACACACTGCTGCAGGGCTTCTTATTGGCTCAGCTGCAACCGACCCACTCACACACACACACACACACACACACACACACGCAGAGAATCGACAGAGAAACTATTATGACGGCGTTTTAAGGTAATACATCTGTTCTTGAGCAAAACTGGCCAATTCACTTTCGAGTCTCAGTGAGGATCTGCGTTTTTCAATCTTTTAACAGGGCAAAAGTTTGTGGACACCTGACTATCAGATCGGCGTGTGCTTCAAACGTTCAAACATTAAGTGGCCATTTTTCTGTTCTAATAACCTCAACCTCAGGGAAGATGTTCTACTAGAATTTGTGGAGATTTGAGGAGATTCAATTAACCATGAAGGTGTTGGTGAAGTCAGGTACTGATGAAGGTGAGGAGCCCTGGGGTGCAGTCAGCGTTAGCAGGAGATTATACTTCCAGGGGAAGTTGAAGCTCAGTGGTTAAGCGTCTGGTTTACTGATCAGAAGGTTGAGGGTTCAAGCCCCATTATTGCCATGCTGCCACTTTTGAGCAAGACCCTTAAACTCTGTAATCCAGGGGTTCTGTATCATCGCTGACTCCAGGTAACATCATACTGGATGAAGATGAAGAGAAGAAAGAATTTTAGTACACGTGACAAGTAAAAAGCCCCCTTTTCACCCCAAACCATGTAAAGCATATCTTCATGGCTTTGTGTACGGATTTGAATCTCTCCGAGGTGAAGGGGAAATTGAATGCCACCACTTTCTTGGACGTCCTGTACAATTGTGTATCTCCAAATTTGTGGAAACAGAAAAGTCAGGTGTCCCAGTACATGCTACATTTTCGGCAGTGTATAAATAAGCAGTTGTTTTTTTTTCTCAGAGCGAAAGGAGAAATAGTGCAGGTGAAAACGTTGGAACACATTACACTTTGCTTTCATGCTTTTACATCCCCAAATTAATAAATCTAACAATAATACTGGATTGTGTTTTCCATTTATTTTGTATTTATTTTAAAGTAAGCCATCATCACCACGCCACCTCACCGCACCACGATCGCATCCCTCATACACGCTTTCCATCGACGCCACATTTCAGATCAGTTCCTCGTTCCACAAAGCAGATGAGCTCCTGTTGATTACACTTCTAAGAGTGAGCGTCTCCTTGCCGCAACCGAGCATCGGAAATCTTCTCTCTGTTGTTCTGAAATTCTCTGAAATTTTCCATTTCGACCGTTCGCTTTTACCCATGAAACCTAGTTATCCACGAAAAAGGGTCAAACCGTGTTCACTTAACAAGCTTCCGTCTCCGTCGTCGTGGCGGAAATTGATTCCATGTGCTCGCATACACGTTATTGAAATCAGGGTAACATTCAGTAAATTCAATTTTGAAAAATCTACCATTAGACTGAAAATTATCTGAAATTCCAACCTCATGTAGATTCCTGGAGAGTTTTTTTTTCCAGGCATGGATAAATTTCATGTGTGTGTGTGTGTGTGTGTGTGTGTGTGCAAACCTTTTCACTGCTGGACAATCAACGCTGATAAACGCTCTGTCATAGATCATGTTCACTCACTCCTTTGACCATTTATAATATATGGGTTAGAAATTGAAAAAAAAGAATTGAACACCCATCAGAAAAGTAAAAAAAAAAAGATGCGTTTTTTTTCTACAGACTTGTAAGGAATCGAAACAGAAGTAGTCCTGTAATCCGGGCATCAGGTTCGAGGCGGATCGCTCAGATCAGCTTAGCCGCGTTCCTCGACTAATCCAGGCGCTTTGTCCTTTCTCCCTACTAAAAAACTCTCGGTGCTACCTCGGTTGATAAGACGGAAGACGACTCGAAACGAGAATCCTGCTGATCCACCCTGAGCAGTCTCATCTGCATGAGAACTATGCACTTGCGAAACGAGACGCTATTTCGAGCAAAGTTTGGAAACTTTTCTCCTGTATTATTATTGTGTATTTTTATTGTTGTTATTATTCTTATTGGGAGTTCGATTTTTTTTTTTTTCTGTTATAAAGAAGAAGAAAAAAATGAGCGCAAACCAGCATTTTAACTGACATTAAAAAATTGTAGTGCCTGTAAAAAAAAAGAAAAAAAAACAAACAAAACAAAACAAAAAAAAACAATCTGTATTATATACTGCTCTTATTGATAAATACAGTTTATAACTGTTTGGATTCTTTATTTTCTGTCTCTTAACACCGATAGCCTTCGCTGTGTTTCCGAGCCCTTTGACTATAACTGATATTCAATATCCATGGACTATAACCTGCATGTTCCTCTGTATTCACCTCCTGAAGCTCTTGATGAAGTTTATGACTAGACGAAGAAAAAAAAAAAAAAAAAAAAGAAGACAAAAAAAGTTGTTTCTACACCGCATTCATTTCTTTTTGCTCGGTCTGTTTTTTATCGTTCACCCTCCACGATCACTCGCGTGTGTTGTCACGTTTCATTATTCGCTCCAGAGAGATTTTCGTTGGAGAAAGAGCGTCGTATCCGGCAGCTGTCGAGAGAACAAAGCGGCGTAAATGTCGTCGTAAATGTTAGCGTGCTAGCCTGTGTGGACTGAGGATCGATGCAGCTGTTCGGAACGGCTCGGGGCGATAGATCCTTGGTGAACATGGTGTGGTTTGTGCAGTCCATGGAGGAAATTCAGCTCTGATGGCTCTCTTATCGATGCGAAATCATATGGAGCTGTTTAAGAAAAAAACATTGGGTTTCTTGTCTCTGTGGCTCTTCTGTTGTCCTGAAAGATAAGGTGTATCATGATATCAGGATTTGGTGGACAAGATGTGTAGTAAAAAGGATTTTTTTCACCAGCAAGGCCTTGGTGTATCATTTTGGCAACTGAGGGTTTGATAGCGAATCATAGTGGTGCACCAATTGAGTTAAACGGTTCCAATACATTACTGAGACAAGAGACAGATTATATGGAGAGGCTCAAAAATCACACTACTAACGATCTGAAAAAGAAACATAAAAAAAACTTTATACTGGCGTGTGAAAGGAGTGTGAGTTCCAGAACTTTGTTTAAGCAAAAATCTGACGTTTATGAAGACGTTTCTTTGAGAAGAAAAAGAGCATTTCCCCATTGTTAAAAGAGCTTTAGAAATACAAGTCCCATAACCCTCAACTGCTCAGTTGTATAAATGTGATACGTGGCGTTACCCCTTCCCCCAAGTGGCTCTGATCAGAAGGTCATAAGTTCAAATCCAACCTTAACTATGCCGCCACAGCTTGGGCACTTGAGCAAGGCCCTTAACCCACAACTACTCAGTGATATAAATGTGATAAGTGGCTCTAAATGAGCTCCCTCTTCCCCCAAGTGGCTCTGATCGGATGGTTGTGAGTTTAAATCTCGCCACTACTTGGGCCCTTGAGCAAGGCCCTTAACTCTCAACTGCTTAGTTTTGTGTAAATGAGATTAAAGTCACTCTGGATAAGAGCGTCTGTTGTAAAGCTGTAAACGTTAGTGAAGTCTAGATAACGGCGTGTACCGAAAACCGTAAATGTAAATGTTGATGCTCCAGTGGCATCCTGCGACCATCTCCACACATCCTCCATCACGATCTTCATCCTCCTAAACGTCGTCATTTGCCTTTTACTGATTCAAATCAGAGTTGATTACGAATGAAGAAAATCAAACGAACCCCTTGTGCCTCTGTTACACTTGCTGAAGAGAAAATGTCATTTCAAGCACATCGTGTTTGTTAATGTCATGTTCTGGGTTCCATCACATGTTCTGGGTTCCAATTGACTCCATTGTGGTTCTGTGTTAAAACCTCTGTGACTGAATGCTCTCTCTCTCTCTCTCTCTCTCTCTCTCTCTCTCTCTCTCTCTCTCTCTCTCTCTCTCTCTTTTTCTTTCTTTCTAAATATTTTCGTTTGTCCTGAACTTATATGTATTGCATTTCTGTAGAATCAGTTTTCGGGTACCTACATGTGCTTTTTTTTTTTTTTTCTTTTTTTTTTTACTCGGGAGTCGCCTGATACATACAGACTCTGACCTAAACCGAGTACCTGTTTTTGTCGTCTATGTAGTCTCTCTTTCTTACTTTCTTTCATTCTTTATCTTTTTTGTCCTTGTTTTTCTCTTTCTCTCTCTCTCTTTCTCTCTCAGCCCATTCCTTGTAATGATCACGTTCACCCACTGATTTTACTGGAAGCAAGATGTGCATTTCCTATGCAACGACATCAACTGAAAAAAAAGAACAAAAAAAAGAGAGAAATAAAGACGCTAACGCTGATCCTCTGCGTCACCGTGTTTTCCTTGAATGAATGCAAGATTGTGTGTGTTTTATATCACAGGGGGCTTCACTTCTGAACAAAATAAACCTCGGACCTCGAGAGAGGCACTCTGTGGTTAAAACCAGCTGATGATGAAAACCTAAACTGTGCTGCCATCTTTGTTTTATCTCACTTCTCTCTCTCTCTTTCTCTTGCACTCTCTTTCTGTCACTCGTTCTTTTCGAATCTTGATGCGTGTATCCTCCATAAACTATATAAGCAAAAGTTTGTGGACACCTTGACTATATCTGAATATCTCAAGTGGTAAGATGTTGGACTAATGATAAAAAGGTCATGTGTTTGAATTCTCACATCACCAAACTGCCACTGTTGGGCCCTTGAGCAAGGCCCTTAACCCTTAAGCTGTATTAGTAAGATAACTGTAAGGTGCCAAAATGCCAAAAATGTAAAAAATCCCCTTTCACATTTAGTCCCTATTTGTTCATCTAATAACCACTTTTTTGGGAAGATGTTCCACTAGATTTTGGAGATTTATGGATTATCGATCCATTCATCCACAATGGTGTTAGGAAATAAGGTACTGATGTAAGTGAGGAGGTCTGGGGTGCAGTCAGCATTCACATTCATTCCAACAGGGTTTAGTTCAGAGCTCTATAGCAGGAGATCTTCATACTATGGCATTGTCATGTTGGAGCGGGTTTGAGTCTCCTGGTTCAAGTGAAGGACAAATTCAATGCCTCCGAAGACAATTGTGTGCCTCTAAGTTTGTAGTTTTTGTACAACATCATAAAGTATAGAAATAAACAATTATATAAAGGCATATACAAAACTATATGTTTGATACAAAGACATTAGAAATCAAAAGCTGGTGTAAATCTGCTTTTCGCACACACACATGGTGAATCCAGACTCCCTCAAGGGAGCAGCGGAGGAGGAGGTTCAGGTTTCGGCACAAGAGACCATCCTGAAACGATGAAACTGCGAGAGGCCCCGTGAATAATGCACAGGCGACCCTGGACGTTGGGTTTCATGCCTGGTTCCTCTCCTTTAGTCACCTTCACCTTCATCTTCTTCCTCAGGGCCACCACGGTACAGGGTCACAACCTGCTGTGTGTGAACAACATCTTCATAGTGAGTCCAGGTGAGATTCCTAAACACACACACACACACACACACACACAGACTACCTTTCCCAATACACTCCTTGCTATACACACACTCCCAAAATGGATCATAAATTACTTTAGCTAAGACTGAGATTTCAAAATATATATAATTTCCAGTTTTTCAACACACACACACACACACACACACACACACACACACACACACACACACACACACACACACACACACACGCACACACACACTTTGCGTGACTTAAAGTTTATATTCCACAGGATGTTTAGTCAATTTTTTAAGCCAATACTAAAAGCCAGTTTAAATGATTTCAATAGTGTTAAGGGTCTTGCTCAGGGACCCCAGGAGTGGTAGCTCGGTGCAGCTGGGATTTTGTCTTAACCACCATAAAAAAACAGAAAAATCATGTATACATAAGTATTTAAAATCTTTGCTCAGTATTTAGTCGAAGCACCTTTAGCAGCAGTTACAGTCTTTTTGGCGTTTGACGCAACAAGTTTTTCACAGCTGGATTGGGGGATTTTCTGTCGTTCTTCATGGCAAATCCCATCAAGCTTGGTCAGGTTGGATGGGGATCGTCGGTGGACAGACACTTTCAGGTTTCTGGATTAGGGGATTTGATCGCATTTAAATGATTGTAGTATCAGTGTAACATAACGAAACTGTAACATAAAACTGAAAAAAAAAAAATGGAGGTGGTACCTCAATGGTTAAGGCACATGACTCTGATTGGAAGGTCACGAGTTCAAATCCTAGCAGCACCAAGCTGGCACTAGTGGGCACTTGAACAAGGCCCTTAACCCTCAACTGCTCGGTTGTAAGTCATTCTGGATAAGGGCGTCTGGTAAATGGCATAATGGAAAAAAAAAACATAGGGGGTTTGAATACTTTCTGAATGCACTCTATAGACACTATATATGGACAAAAGTTTGTGGATGCCTGACAATGAGTTGCTTTTTGAACATCCTATTCCAGATTTAGTCCCCATTTGCTGTTATAATAACCTTCTCTTCTAAGTAGATGTTCCACTAGATTTTATGGAGATTTGTGCATCATTCTGCCAAGATGGTAATGTGAGAAGGATGACTTCCCTTCCACACTTTTCCAAAACATGATAAGCGTCTTCACGGATTTGGCTTTGTGCACAGGGCACAGTTGAAGCGAAAGAGAAAATGTCCTGCACCTAAAGAAGGTTTTGTCTATCGATCAGAATTGTTCTTCTTCAAGCTGCTCAAAGAAAGCGTGTTGTTATGAGGCAGGTTGTCATCGCTGACTCGTTGGAGCGGTGAAACCATGAGTTCGCTCCAGACATGCTGCGATCAGCCGTTTCGTGTGAGGTTTGATAATCACAGGTTCGGTTTTTGGACTCTGGAGTAATCAGGAGGACGTCGGAAAGTCTCTTAATTGCGGTGAAACAACAAGCACTCAGTGCAAAAAACTGAACCGCTGTGGCCTTGTTCCTATTTGAACCAGATGTCACCTCCCAGGGTGGTTTGTTTCTGTTTTTTATTATATAAAAAGATATCAAAAAACCAAGCAATTCCTCAAAGACGAGAAGGTGCAGCTGATTCAATTAGGCCTTGCCTATGGTAGTGTTTCAGCGAGTAGGGAATATATTTTCTTTTCTTTAAAACAAGAGAAGCCGATCAGCACGAACCAAAAAAGTCCAGGGTTCACACGTCGGATCAAGAGATTTATTATGTTTATATTTCATAGCCTTTTGTTTCAGTATAACACGAGGCCTCAGAGGCACAAATTGAACTTCTTTGGTGGCTGAAGCCCAAATGTATTAATTAAAAAAAAAAAGCAATTACACCTGTTCCTTTTGTCTGAGTCGCACAAATTAAGGCTCCTGTCTAAGGTCCGGTCAGCGTACCCAGGATTACCAGGGCTCAGTAATCAAAGGCTTTTCGGTTGGACAGAGCTGGCCTCTCAGTAGCACAGAACAGTCTCGCCAGGTGATCGTGAGTCCATTACCATATTATCACCATAGGCACTGCTATTAAGCAGAAAATTACAGGCCAGAGTTTCGAAAAAGAGCAATGATCACGCAGAGATCGGTAAAACAGCTTGGAGCTTTCTCCTCTTCTGTTTCTCCTTCCTGATTTCTTGCCTTTCATTCGTCTCGCTCTTTTCGTTGGATTGTCTGGCTGGTGTTTCTCAGTCGTGTTTCGCCTTGTCTCTTGATCCTTTGCACTTACAAGCCGTCTGGTTTTTGGGGGGGGTTTTACTTTTGTCAGTTCGGTTGAAAATTAAACATCTGACATCACGGTGGCGCAGAAACACTACCAGGGGAAATAACAACAGATTTAATACAGATCTTATCGCCATGTCCCCATCTGTATCCAGTAGTGTAAAGTATTTGAGTAAACGTTCTCCTTTAATGTACTTGTCTTTTTTGGCTACTTTCTCATTTTTATGTTGTTTGTTGCGTTATTTTACTCAGCCATTACAGTTGCACAAGTCAGTGCACTCTAAGTGCCAGTCCCAAGCCCGGATAAATGGGGAGGGTTGTGTTAGGAAGGGCATCCAGCATAAAACGTGCCAAATCAAATACGCGGATCAGGAATCAGAAATTAGTTTATAGGAATGAGAGTGAGATGGTTTGGACATGTGCAGAGGAGGGACATGGGGTATATCAGTAGGAGAATGCTGAGGATGGAGCCACCAGTAAGGAGGAAAAGAGGAAGGCCAAGGAGGAGGTTTATGGATGTGAGGGAAGACATGCAGGTGGTTGGGGTGAAAGAGGCAGATGTAGAGGACAGGGGGGTATGAAGACGGATAATCCGCTGTGGCGACCCCTAATGGGAGCAGCCGGAAGAAGAAGAAGAAGAAAAAGAAGAAGAAGGACATTAAATCTAAATCCGGTTTTCGTTGAAGTTGAATAAAAATCTGTAACAGGATGCTGTGATTTTATTTGTTAATTGAAGTTCGCTTTACTACTTTGTCTTTTTCTGTTTGATCTTTGTTTTATTCTGGCATGCTGAAAAGGCTGTTGTGTTTGACGGTTAATGTAGTGTTGAGGTGTATGAGGTTTTGTTTTGAACTTTTTAAAACCACCCTGTAGAATTTGATTTGTATTTTAGAAAAAAAAATCTCACAAATCACCTGTTTTTGTTTTTTTCACCAACACGTGTCTTGGTGTTGAGGACTCGAGGACTCGTGCATCTTTGCGTCTACGTTCAATATGTCAAATACTCAGGTACTGTTCAAATCAGATACTCGAAGACTTTTACTCAAGTCGAATTGGAATTGGTGACTTATAACTCAATCATTTCTTTTTTAAACGACACTGATTTTTTCTCCCGTATTTTCATCAATGCTCATGGACCTGCTTTGATTTTTCCCCGTGCGTTCTGTTCATCGGATGAACGAATCCGGTTAGTTGGTTTATCATGGATGATTAGAGTAATCCCACTTACAGCAGCCTTGCTCTCAGGTCCAGCACACGCTGCTGATAAATGAGTGGACAGAAGGAGGACCACGGCTTTCTTCAGCCACAGGGAATATCTAGGTTCCAAAGACAGAGAGAGAAGACCACGCCTAGCCCTTAACTACCAGGGAATTATCGAGTAGTAATCTGCAATCTGTTCGCATTCATCAAAGAAAATGGTGGCTACTTCTTTCAGCAGGCCACAAGCTCCTCGCTGTGATGGTCACAGAATGCAACCGTGTTATTTTTCTCATGTGGGTTGCAGTATCTATTGGAAACTTTTGCAGTGAGCACGGCTCGGTTCTGAGGCGTATGCTTTAGCCATATATGTAAAGCTGCGTTTCCTAGTAAAATTAACAGTTTAATTCGTAGAGCCATTTTTACGATATCCATTGCCTCAGAGCGGTGTTAGATAAAGAGGTTATAAAGTATAAAAGAGTGTATAGGTTTAGTGCCTATAAGTTTGTTTCTTATAAGTTTATCCCTAATGATTGACAAAATAGGACCAGGCTTTATTAAGGAGCAAAGGGGGACATCAGTATGGACAGTATAAGAGCAGTAAAGGGACATCAATATGTACAGTATTGTACAATATTGTAGGCAATATTGGGACATTGATATGTAAGTATACGGGCCTTATAAGAACATTGGTATGTATGGTATAAGGGCAATATGGGGACATCAATATGTACAGTATAAGGGCAATATGGGGACATTAGTATGTATGGTATAAGGGCAATATAGAGACATCAATGTGTAGAGTATAATGGCAATATGGAGACATTAGTATGTATGGTATAAGGGCAATATAGAGACATCAATGTGTAGAGTATAAGGGCAATAAAGAGACATCAATGTGTAGAGTATAAGACAATATCGGGACATCATTATGTAGAGTATAAGGCAATATGGGGACATCATTATGTAGAGTATAAGGGAAATATGGGGACATAATTATGTACAGTATAAGGGCAATATGGAGACATCATTATGTAGAGAATAAGGCAATATAGGGACACCATAATGTAGAGTATAAGGCAATATGGAGACATCAACATATAAGGTATAAGGGCAATATGGGGACATTAGTATGTATGGTACAAGGGCAATATGAGGACATCAACACGTACAGTGCATCAGATTTTTTAACTTGCCCTTCTTAGTTGTTAAGGCACTGGGTTACTGTTCAGAAGGTCGAGGGTTCAAGTCCCGGTATCGCCAAGCTGTCACTCTTGGGATCTTGAGCAAAGCTCTTAGCCCTCTGTGCTCCAGAGGCGATGTATCATGACTGATCCTGTACTCTGACCATGCACTCTGACCCCAGCTTCCTAACATAGATGAGATATGCGAATAAAGAATTTCAGTGTAGTGAAGTACATGAAACAAGTACGAGAAGCTACTTTCTTTCTTTCTTTCTTTCTTTCTTTCTTTCTTTCTTTCTTTCTTTCTTTCTTCACTTAGGACATTTTTCTTGTTAGACACATGGTTCAGAGGCTGGAAACAAAGAAGGAGAAAAAAAATATGTACTCCTGAAATGAAAAGCTTTTGGGAGGTGGTAGCTCAGTGCTTAAGGCATTGAACTTTGAAAAGAAGCTCATGAGTTCAAATCCCAGCACCGCAAAGAAACCACTGCTGGGCCCTTGCTTGAGCAAGGCCCTTTACGCACAACTGATCAATTGTAAGTCACTGTGGATGAGGGCATCTGGCAAATTATCGCTTGTGCCAAGGTTTATTTTACATCCGGCTCCATCACACCACCATACTAAAACCCTAAGAGGCCATCAATTATAATATTTTAAACTTTCTTGTTTTCTCGTGATCACGACTTGAATTTGTCGACATCATTATTTTTTCCTTATCGCAACTTAGTTTCCTTGTGATCTCGGTTTAAGAATAAAAACGTTTTTTTTAGTCTGAAATCTCTATCATAAAGTTTTGCATTTCCGAATGCAATGATCCATGATGCTGCCTCTAGAACCTGCTCTTATGCAAAATTTAGTACCGATCACGAGGAAACAATGTTTATGTCGAGTTCATGCAAAAAAATAATAAGTCGTGATGAGGGGGAGTGGTGGCTCCAGCGGTTAAGGCGCTGGTTTGCCAATTGGAAGGTCTGGGGTTCAAGCCCCAGTATCGCCAAGCTGCCACTCTTGGGCCCTTGAGCAAGGCCATTAACCCTCTATGCTCTGGGGGTCCCTTACAAGGGAAATACCAAGGTCCGTGACGTAGGGCCGCCTTCCCGTGGGCTCACCACCTGCAGGGGGGACCGTAAGGGACGGTGCTGTGAGGATTGGGCAGCAGTCGAAGGCGGGGGCCTGCTTAGACTGCTGCCCCCGCGACCCGAATTACGGATAAGCGGGAGAAAATGAATGAATGAATGAGAAAACAACGTATGTCGATAAAATGATGTCGAGATCAAGAGAAAAAAAAACGTTTTTTATTCAGAGAAAATTTCGCCGTGATCACGAGAACACAACTTTGTTATAGAGAGAAAATTGTCGTGATCATGAGAAACAACTCTTGTTATGTAGAGATCAAAAAATGATGTCAAGATGACAAGAAAACTAGTTTTGTTAGGGCGAAAAAAAAACTTTTTCTATTACTTTTTTTTATAAAATATTAATATAATGCGTGGCCTCTTAGGACTTCCGTACCAACCAGATCATTTCCTATAATAACGTTTTGAGTTCTATTTCTTCCTTCTTCTCATGCTGGTTGGTTTTCCATAAATCTCGAATCTGAAAACGAGAAATCGTGAGTCTTTCTCCAAGTCCAGACATGGAAGGAACCCCATATAACAAAATAGCTAATAGCGGTTTACAATGTGTTTCATATCAACTTGACATTACAGAACTGTTACCTAATGCTCACCTGAGACTCGTTTTCACTCTGTCAGACTCTCCAAAGCTCAGATCTTTCATACTATAATGGAAAACACCACCATAACGCTCAAGGTCCTGCTTTGTTGCAAGCTGCTGATGAATGATTCGATGCTTCCATGGATTATTTGTGTAGTACCGGTTAGAGGCGTCTGGCTCTCAGGTGTCCAGGCCAACAAGGTAATTAATAAATGGACAGTAGGAAGACCAGAGCTGGGTTTTTTTTCAACCACAAGTCTATTCTTCGAGGGCACAAAAAAAGACGGAGAGTGAGGACTACGCCTGGTCCCATAACAAGCAGGTAATTAGGGCGTAGCATCATAGCCCCGTGATCCACTGAGAAATTAACATTATTCAAAGGACTGCTCAGGCGAAGAGATAGCCACTGGCTACGCCCGATCCCAACCCGGAATGGCCTCGAGTCACCAAGGGCACAAGCACAGCTTGATGTCCACTAATTGCCACTAGTGATCTTTGAGCCAAAGCAACAATCAATTCCATTTCCAAATGCTTAATGATGTGGCGCTGAGGAGAGGAGAGGCGAGAATCTAAGGCGCTGGCAGGTGTGTGTGTGTGTTTGAGAACATGGAGCTTGGATCTGAGGGATAAAGCATGATCTCACTCCGCTCGCAGCAGGCTGGCTATGTGGCATATTATGCGGTTAGATGTTTCTGTGACCTCAGTGGAAGGTTTTTTTTTTCTTTTTTTTAGGTTTAAAAGTGCTCGTGAGTGAAAGATGCTTGGCTGGAGTTGATGACTGATTATTGTTTTATTTCATATTCACTCCTGGCATGTGGTGGGCTCCATCTGTAAGCACTAAAATGGTCTCCTTTCCGTGTCCTTAGTTAAACCTGTGGGGCTCCAGCCTACGAGGGTAACAGTACAGAGCTTTTTACACGCATTCAAGCCGCTTTGCTGTATTGGGAGATCTGAGATACACTGATCAGGTATAACATTATTACCTTATAAGTGGTAAAGTGATGAACACTGATGATCTCTTCATCATGGCACCTGTTAGTGGGTGGATTTATTTATTAGGCCGCAATGAACATTTTGTACTCAAAATTGGAAATATAAGGATTTAAACGAGTTTGACAAATTGTGACGTCTAGACGACCGGGTCAGAGCGTCTCCAAAACTGCAGCTCTTGTGGGATGTTCCTGGTCTGCAGTGGTCAGAATCTATTAAAAGTGCTCCAAGGAAGGAACAGTGGTGAACCGGCGACAAGGTCGTGGGCGGCCGAGGATCATTGTGGGGACACGTGAGGAGCGAAGGCTGGTCCGTGTGGTCCGATCCAACAGACGAGCTTCTGTAGCTCAAACTGCTGAAGAAGTTCATGCTGTTGATGGTCAACAGGTCACGACTGTTTTAGCAGCAAAAAGGGAACCAACATAATATTAGGCAGGTGCTCATAATGTTATGGCTAATCGGTGTATTCAATTTGATTTGAAATTAAATGTTACGTCTCCTCGTACATTCTACAGAATATTTTCTTACTGTTAAAAGTGCTAACTCAGGCCCTGGAATACTGATCAGAAGGTTGTGGGTTCAAGCCCCAGCAGCCCTCTATGCTCCAGGGGCGTTGTATAATGGCTGACCCTGTGCTCTGACCCAAGCTTCCTTGGGTATGTGAAGAAAACAATTCAATGTAATGTGATTGTTTATTTAGTTTAAAACACACACACACACACACACACACACACACACACACACACACACACACACACACACACACAAACTGTCATTTCACGTCATTTCCCACCGGAGGTGACTATGTTTGTGTGTGGTGTTGATGATTAATAGATGGTCGACTCGCAGGCTTGCCACAGTGCTGTGTGTGTGTGTGTGTGTGTGTGTGTGTGTGTGTGTGTGTGTGTGTTTAGGCACAGCTTTAAAGCGACTGACCACACTGGCTGCTGACTCTGTTCTTTTTGGCTGCAGTTCCACCGAGGAGGGATCGGTGCGGTGGTCCACATTCAAAAACACTGCAACCTTACTGCAAAGATTTTATCACCTTCAACCAATGGAGAAACAGTTCCATCCTGATAGGATTGGTCTCCTCTGGGACCTTCTCCAGGACCCCCCCAACCTGCGTCCACTCACTCAAAAGTCTTATAATTATAATGGTGGTGATTATATTTTACATTTACGGCATTTGGCAGACGCCCCCTATCACGAGTTATCCACAACGCCTTCCACAGATCCCATTCATACTACTGAGCAGATGTTAGATTAAGAGACTTTCTCAGGGACCCAGGGTGAGGATGGGATTTGAACTCATGACGTTCGGCTACAAAATCCAGTCCCTTAAGCCACTGAGACAGCGTGTTTGGTCGAAGAAAACGTAGAGGTTTGAAAAACACTTTACAAAGTTTGGTTTACTGCTACCATTGGCTCTTAAAAGTGCCTTTCACTATAACTATGATTCAGTACCTTCCTATATTCTTTATTAAATCATATTTTTCTTGCCCTTAATTTTGAAGTTGTGTTTAAATGTAGTTGATTTATTCCAATGTTTTGTGAACGTCAAAGTTAAGGGAACTTATATTTATTTGCTTGGCAGAAGAGAGTAGAAGTGTATTGTATGCTGGTGGGTCAATACATCTTACAAAATTGTCTATTTCTCTGCTAGATGTAGCAACTGTATCAGACGTGTTGAGTGATTTGTGAGACTTTAAACAGGTGTCCATGATGTCATTATCATCATATGCTTAGTGTACACCAGAAAAGGAGAAGCTGTTCCTGCAACTGAACGTCTCACACAATACAGGAGAGCATGGCAGAGAAAACCCTAAAGCTCTTCGGTGTCAGCAGTGTTCTGTCTCTGGAGCGCTGTGCTCCCTGGTCTCAGCAGAGATGGAGGACACCTGCCAGGTGTGTGTGTTTGTGTTGATGTGTGAGTTTGTGAGTATGTTTCTCTCGTCAGGGTTTATTAACTCTCCCTATGGCTTTGGCTCTCAACCCTCCGCTAGGGCAGTACGGGCAGCACCTGTGGCTAAGCTGCATAGCCTGTATCAGGGACCAGGCGTTTTAATTTCCTGATGCTCTACAGATGCACTATCGTCTGAGGACCAACTTTAGTTCTGATTCTTAGCCTAGTTGGGTTGCTCTGTTTTTGACCTCTGGAGAGGTCACGCATGCGCCTTCGTTTAAAACCTACAGGTTTACAGGTATGTGCAGACATTTATTTCATGGAAAAAGGGCAGACGGTGTGCGTATCTTTATTCCACCTTTTTATTCCCTCTTCGGTTTTATTTTGCAATAAAGAGGATTCTCTTATTGTGCGTCCTTAATCGTTGGGGTGTAGGGTGTTGTTATACGAGGTGTGCCATATTATTTAACTTGTCCTCCTCCTGCGTAGCGCTCTATAAATCTTTCCTCTGAGACATGTGGTGAGGTGGCTGGAACAAAGCGGGAGGGAGGCCAAGAGTCTGCTCGTAGACTACAGAAACACCACCCCCTATAGGTGGAATGAGAGAACCTTCTCGATGAGAAATGGGACACTAGTGAACAATGGACATTGTTCCAAAGCAGCTTTACAGAGATGAAGCGATTGTAAAGTATAAAAGAATGTACAGTAATACCTCAATACTTAGGCGGCGGAACTCATCAAATTCGTCACGTTACGACAGCTGAAAAATGTTTCGGCAGTCGTCGCATATTCGGAACTTGACACCAACTCTTGCAATGTAACTCGTAAGCGCTTCAGTCTAGCGGTAAAACAGATGCATGAAGAGTCCCATGTTAGCTCGTGGGCAGTGCCATAGTGTGCCCTCCAAAGTGTCCTCTTGTGTGCTTTCTGTGCATTTTAAACTTAAATCATGGGTCCTAAAGTGCTTAAAAATGTCTTTATACAGTGCGTTAAAAAAAAATACTTTTACGGTACTTGTCAGTTTGAGCCCTCAGCATGAGTTCTGGAACAAATTATCGACAAGTACCGAGGTATCACTAAAACCTAATTACTAATAATTGCAGAGGTGGAAAGCAATGATTTACATTTACTCTCGTTACTGTAATTGAGTTGTTGTTTTTTTGTGTACTTCTACTTTTTGAAGTAGTTTTTAAAATCTGTGATTTTACTTGTACGCAAGTATGTTTAGTTTGAAATATTATCGTTAACTCCATTTTTAATCATATCAGTTATTTAGTTAAATTAATCAATAAATGAAAAATAACGCAAGTGGAAAAAAAAACGCGGCCCGGAAAAACTACTGCGACAAGTGATTTATGGGTAAAAAACAAACACAATAAACTCACAAGAAAGAGGATGGAGACGGCCATGACAGACGGCAGCGATGCAGACCAGCTGAAAGCGAAATGCCGTCGAATTGAAAGTTGTTCAGCGCGTGCGCTCGCTGATGGAATTCTGAATCTGCATTTGCGATTTTTCTCATTATCATAAATCACATTATAACAGATTTTTTTTTGGCAGAACTCACTTTAGACTTAAGTCATGGACTGTAGTGTTTTGGTTTTATTGATTTATTTGTTATTGCACTTTAATTTATGTTGTTGTTCCTTCAATTAAAAATTTATCGTTTGCGATTTATATCTCCTTGTCCTTTTTGAGCTACATTAGAAAACAAAGCGGTAAAATAAAAAGTAAAAAACGCTTTTTTTTTTTTTTTTTTTTTTTTTAATTGAGCTACTTTTTACTTTTACTTGAGTAGATTTTTAGACCGGTAACTTTGACTGTACTTAAGTATGATTTCATTGTAATAACAGTAATTTTACTTGAGTAAAATTTTTGATTACTCTTTCCACCTCTGTGGAATCGTAAGGTTATCCCTAATGAGTGAGTTTGGTCGGTTGTATGAAAAAGAAAACCTGGATAATTGCGGCTACCAAATGCCTTAAATGTAAATGGTGCTGTTCAGTGAAAATAGTGGCATCAACTAATTGTGTTAAGTGAGTGTCAGCCATAAGCTTGCAAACTAGTTGGAACCTTCGAAACCAGTCACATCTGTGTGTGAGGGACGAGAGTGCGACATCCTGTATAGAGGTGTGTGTGTCTTCCGGTTGAACGCCCACCTCCTTGTAGATACATCCTTCGAGAGTCACGTCCTTCAGGAATAAAATCCATCTGGTCTTCTTCTTGACGTCCTCAGCGTTACACTGGCCAGGGGTGTTGATCATAGTGTGTTAGCCAGCCCATCTCGGGCGGCTAATTTGATTGTCAAATGTGATACTACCATAAACTTCATTCTACTAAATACCCACTCTCTTACGAGCATCTTATCCAAGATCTCCTCTTTCTCTGCTTAACAGAAACTTGGCAACAATGACTTTTCCGCTTTCAATGAATCAACCCCCTGCTGAATTTGCTCAGCCTCGTGGCTCTGGACACGGTGGTGGCCTCGCGATTAGCTGTCATGAGAAGTGGAAAGTCTCGCTAGTGTCCGCTCCTGCCTTTGACTCTTTTCAATCAACTGTGCGTTAACTCCCTGGGCCCAATCCTACTGTCATTGCAGTGATTTATCGTCCTCCAGAACCAACCTACTCACCCTCTTGCATTGAGACTTTGTTGCCTGTCTGGAGAGTTTTGATCTTTAGCAGCGTATTGACTTTCCTACTGATTCAAAGGGACACATTTTGGATTTAATTCGCTGTTCTGGTGTTACTCCTTCAGTTTGTACTGGTGATGATCTTCCTTTAACTAATAACTTAATTCTTTTATTCAATGTTCAACTCTCTCTTTCTGTAATTAAGCAAACCTTGTGTCATCTCATTCCGTGATATTAAGGATATCAATTTTGATGCTCTGTCCTGTGGTATTTACAATCTTATAAATATTGACAATCTGTCTAACCCAAATGATCTGTTTTTTCATTATAATAATGGTCTCAATAGTATTCTTAATTCTCTTGCCCCTTCGGAAACCAGGACAGTCTCCTTTTCTGAAGCCAAAGGTCGTCAGCTTGTACGGCTTTACAGGAAAACTGGTCTTACTGTGCAAATAGACATGTACAAAAGTCAGTGTTAATACTAAACCTAGTAATTCTTCTGGTTTATCTGTAGATAGTAGAGATACTATTTTAGACCCCACTGTTCTTTACCTTCCCATCTATATTCCTCTTTCTGTTGCAACTCTCTGATGTCCTTTTTTAATGACAAAATATAGCAAATTCACCTGCACTTAGGCCCACCTTCCTTCCTTCCTTCCTTCCTTACCACTTCTTCTGAATTTGACCCTATTCCTTACTTATTCTCTGCTTTTCAGCTTTCCACCACTTCAGATATTTCAGACCTTATATCTACTTGCTCGCTGGATCCTCTTCCCACTGTTCTGGTATAGGCAATCATTTGCTCCTCTCTTACCACTGGAAATGTTCCTATGGCTCTTAAAACTGCTGCTATTACTCCAATTCTGAAAAAAATCTGGAGCTTATCCTAATTTCAATAATTTCCATCCTATCTGTAATTTACCTTTCCTTTCTAAAATCCTCGAAAAAATAGTTTCTCAACTTCACTCTAATAACTTGTATGAACAATTCCAGTCTGGTTTTTGCCCCTTTCATAATACAGAAACTGCACTTATAAATGACTAATGACCTTCTCATGGCAGCCGAATCTAGTTTAGTTACTATTCTTAGCCTTCTTGATTTAAGCGCGGCCTTTGACACTCTCTCTCATACTATCCTTCTTAATCGACTTATTTCGATTGGCATTATTCACACCTGCCTGGACTGGTTTCAATTATATCTATCATGGTGCGCTCAGTTCATCAAATGACACTCATTTAGCCCCAAATCTTCCCCTGTTAACACTGGAGTTTCCCAGGGTTCTGTCCTGGGGCCGCTTCTTTTTTATCATCTTATCATCTTATCACCATTTATCATTTTACCTTCTTGGCAATATCTTTTGTAAATATGGTTATCTCTTCTGCGTGGATGACACCAATATCTATTATTCCAGCAAACCTAATTTCTCCCCTACCTCCATCCTCTTTTCTTGACTGCTTTAATTGACCTTAAATCCTGTTGTTCTTCCAATTTTCTTAAATTAAATAAACACAGAATTTCTCTGAAATTGAGACTAAATACATTTTTATCTAAGATTAATAGTTTTTCCCCTTCTACGCAGGTTAAGAGTTTGGGAGTCCTCCTAGATAGTACACCTAGACAGTACACCTACACCTACACTCCTAGACAGTACTCTTCACCTCCAGACATTAGAAACGTTGACTTTCTGTCTTTTTTAAATCTAGACTTAAGTCTCACCTGTTTAAGATTGCATACTCTTTCACAATCTTAATGGGCCAGTTACACAACCACAGTCATACTCATTAATTTTTTGTATACGTCATAAACTGTATACACTGTTTCTGTTCGTTTCTTTGTTTCTTATGCTTTCTCTTGTAACTTATTATTATCATCTGTCCATTTTTGAGCGTTTTGTATTCCATTCTTCCTTTCCTTCGCCATGGGACGTGATCTCGCTGATGGCAAGCTTCAGACCCTCAGCATTAATAAAGCAGATTTAGAGCCATAAAAATGTTTTCAGCGATAATATAATGCTGTTTTGAGATTTTTTTGCGCTGTACACTGCACGTGTGGCTGTTGTGGAGCAGGTGCTGTTCGTTTCAGGCAGCCCGCCCCGGGTTGCGTTTTAAGTAGATCGGCAAACGTGAGAAATCGGGAAACATCGGCATAAACACACAAACGTGAAATATCGGCTCAACAGCCTTCGCGAGTATGCATAATCTGCCTGCTTGGAGGCAGAGCGTGAGCCGAACACGCCAGTGGCATCATGGCATCGTGTGAGGTGTGCGGTGCCAGCTGAGCCAGGTGCATCAAAGCCCATGGGTGAAAACTGGCCCGGGTTTATCGGGTACAACGCCAACATCCAGAGTGAAACGGAAGAAATGTAAGCGAAGGATTGGAAAGGGATATCTGGCTATGTGGCAACTCTGTGGATTTACTTGTCAAGGACCATTTTGTGGAATTTCTCACTTTGTTCCACTTGAACAAAGTGTTCCTTTAGTTCTGAATGATAGAACAGCAAATACATGGGCTTCTGTAACTCACACAACTGAGCAGAAAAAAAACAGGTGTGTGTGTGGGTTTTTTTTGTCTACCAAAATTAGGTTTTGGAGTGTCTCTCCTGTGAGTAAAAATCTACAGCTTTAATCATTTAAGGTTTTAGGGTTGACCAGAGGAGGAGTCTCCAGATGCCTCGGGATCCTCGGGGGGTCGGCGGCATCTCTTTTAAAGGTCCGAAATCTACATGAGGTGGGACAAAGCTAAAGCTGGTCATCGCTAGAACCTCAGGATGGGTAAAGAAAGAGAAGCATTGATGCGATGAGGAGGGCCGGGTTTGGATTTGGATCTTCGAAACCAGCTCTCACACACCACAGGACTAAACTTGCGTCCCGCCGGAGTGGCCACTGTCACTAGACAAAGGGAAAGAGTGCATAAAAGGGACAGCACACACATACTTCCAGTGCAGGAAGTGATTTATCATAACATGGTGGGGAGATATTGGCTCCATACTGAACCAATTAAGAACCTGGGCTCGTTTCATCATACTTCATAACCTGGGCCGAGGGGCTTCGGAGCGTGCTACAGTGCCGTAATTGAATTTTGATTAAACACACATGGTGTGTGACCCAGTGTGGCTACAGTACAAGCTTGGCCTCGTATCGGACCAGTTTTCTCTTCGCCAAAAAAAGAAAAACAACAGGATGTCTTTAAGATGTAGGGAGAGGGGGAAAAAGTGGAGGGAAAAAGATGGAGAGAAAGAAAAAATGGATTTAAAATGAAAGACAGCTGGAGAATCAAGATTTTTCCCCTGTGCTCCACTTCGCCCTCGTAGGTGTGTCCCTCATGGGTGTGTCCCTCGCAGCCCCTTTGCTTTGCTTCTGCAGTGTCTGGAAGATCTGTAGGTGACGACGGACTCTATTTCTGCTGAGTCATAGGTTGCACTGAGAGAAGCGCAGCACGTGTGGGACCACACACACACACACACACACCCCATGCGCGTAAACCACAGCCGGGCCGATAAGCTTACACAGCCATCTCTCAGACTGAAGGTCACACACACACTCAGTAAACACGGAGATTGATAGCCTGTTCGGTGAAGGAGTGTGACCTGGGTTTCAGTCCCCACTACAGACCTCTCGATGTGTATCGCCACTCGGATGGTTCTCACGTGACCTCTACTGACGTCTCTATTATAACATGAATCTCTAAGATCTATAAGAGAAATGTTTTTTAATCGGAAAAAAGCTGTTCAAATCCCAATCTCTGGACATTTGAGCTCATAGCTACGTGCTTAAGTTATTGGACTCTGGTAGGAATGGTATGACTCACCAATTTACATCGGTTGAAAAGTTAACAATGTAATGCATTGATTTAAAGTTGCCATTTGAATCCCGATTCATCCTTTTTAACACATTTGCATCCGTAAAAAAACGATTTATTCATTATATAATTATCAGTAGATGTGCTATACTTTTATTATTTACAAAGTGAGCAAATAATTTGTCATCAATATTTGATGTAGAAGCAGCGTTCTCTCTCAGTTGCTGCTGCTACGTGAATATGACGTATCACAACACTATGGAGACCGAGACGTGTTCTGAGAGTCACGAATAATACAGATTAACATGGCAGAGGTAGAGCTGTAACTTCCTGCAGACGCAACAGGAAAAGAACCTCTGGTTTCTACGAGTGCGTGTTTGTGAAATAGTCATGCGTTTGAATTCAGAAGGCTAAGAAATAAGAGAGAACTATCAGTACTATATTTTAATTTAAACAAGATATGATCTGCATCATATTGCATTGAATCGCATTGTGTTGAATTGAATCGTATTGCATCAGTAGCTGCTTCACATGTATCTAATATTTCGTTTTGTTTGCTATGAATCGAAATGCGAATCGTATCTGCCCCAGTTATGAAGATTAACATCCCTAGACTCTGGATCGGAAGGTCACAAGTTCAAATCCCTTGATCAAGGCCCTTACCAGAGCCTTGGCTACTGAGCTACCAACTCTTTAAGAATAATGTCATGGAAACAATGCACCACTTTGGAAATTATATATATTTTTTTTTATAAAAAATTGCTTCCTTATCCAGTAATACTGAATGTAAGTACATACCTGTAATGTATCCAAATCAAACTCGCTACAAAAGATGAGAGGCATCATGGCGTGAATATTAGCAGCCTCGTATCGAAGTTGATCTTTGACAGCTTGGTTCATCATGGCCTGTTTCATTTCATTCATAAACAATGTACATTTACAGCATTTGGCAGATGTGCTTATCAAGAGCGACCTACAACTAAAAGTTAAGGGCCTTGCTCAAGGGCCCAGCAGTGGGCGCTTGCAGGGATTTAACCTTGTGACCTTCTGATCCAGATGTCTCCTAATGCCTTAAACCACTGAGCTACCAACTCCAAAGCCATGCAGTAGTGCACAATACAGGAACCAATGAAGGTGGTCAAACCCTATATAGGTGGAACATTGTTGGATAGTTGGTCCAGCCTTGGTCTCCTTATATAACATGCTGGTTCAAAAGAGTAAAAGGATAAGAGTGAAAGAAAGAGAGAAGGAGAGAGAGAGAGAGAGAAATAGAGAGACAGAGAGTGAATGAGTGCCCCATAAAGCACAGCTGGATGAGGAATGGGCTTCTCATATGGAGGGAGGGAGCTCGGCACTGCGTCTTTCTCCCTCATGGGGAAGAGCTCTATAAATCTCCTCCTCTTATCCCGTTGCCGTATTGATAAGCTTTCCTCCAGTGTAGAAAGCGCAAAGAAGAGGGGAAATGGGAACAGAGGCTGAAAATAAGCTCATATACACTCACAGACATAAAGAGGACCATCGGGGTCAAGGTGTACCCCAGACTGACACCTCCAGGATGTTTTAGAGAGCGAAGATTTAGCGATAAAACAAAGAGATTCCAAAAAGAAAAAAAAAAAAAACCCATGCGGGAGGAGCGGATGGATCGAGATGGAGAGATCACCTCATGGGATATTGTGCAGCACGAGTGTCCCATGCCAGCTTTGGCAACTTATCATCGACACTAGGGACTGTATCTAAATCTATTTTCACATCCCTGAGCTGAGCTGTGCATGCTGTGGCAAGGACACTGCAGTTTGTTAAAGATGTGCGCGCACACACACACACACACACACACACACACACAAACAGTGGGCGCAGTCTGACAGGCCAATGCAGCAATCACTTGAGTGTGATGAAGTGGCCGACTCTATTGGAGGTTGTATTAATGACGGGGAGAGTGAGCCGGTGGATGCAGACCAGCAGACGCACTCTAGTGAAATTGAAGGAGCGCTTGACATTGCACCGATACAGATTTGTCTGAAGATCAAAGGGGAGGTGTTGACGCTTTCTTTAGACAGGAAACCTCAGCACGTGATAACGTCTCGTCAAGCTGTGATTGTACTATTTTAGAGTCACTAATTAAAGCACAGTGAAATCCATTCTTCAAATATCCCAGTTCGATGGCTTTTTGGGCCCCTGGGGGGTGTAAGCAGGGCCTTCCTCAAGCACCCCTGCTCAAGCAAGGGGGGAGGGGGCTTAAGCATGGTTTTGCTCATGCACTCCTGCTCAAGGAACATACCTGCTCAAGTAAAGAACACTTGAGCACACGCTGCTTGAGGCCCCCTATTGGGCCTTACTCAAGGCCCCAACATTGGCAGCTTGGTGTTTTGGTGCTTGAACCATTTACATTCACAGCATTTGGTAGACATCTTTATTTAGAGCCACTTCCAATTTTCTCATTCAAACAACTAAGCAGCTATGGGATTCAGGGCCTTGCACAAGGACCCTGAAGTGGGGAAGCCTGGTGTTTCTGGGATTTCAACCTTCTGATCCAAAGTTGATATACCAAGGGTAAAAAAAAAACAAAAAACAACCAGGACAGATAAATAAAACTTTATTTACATAATTTAAATAATGTCAATACAGAACAACATTTCAGGGGAAAAAAGGTTTTCCTTTTACCATATAACACAAGTAACCAAAAATCTCAGAAACATTGTCCGTAAATAGTGCATGCACTTTTCAGTGTGACTGAATCATGAATCATATCATGAGCTTGTGCGATATCTGTGGATATTTAACGTGGATGAATAATTTACATTGCACATCTATAAAGGACTTTCAGTTCAGTGGATGGATTGTGAGGACCGGACGAGAAGCAGGAATGCGGGTGGGCTGATCCACTTCGTAGAACCCAAGCCAGACTCTGTCTCTAGGTCTCTATTTGCACTCCTCATCAGTCCAAACTCCTCTTCTAAAAAAGATGAAAGGCTGAGATTGATACGACACAATCCTGGAAGTCAGGGTTTTTGTCCTGTCAGCTGCGTCCACCTACAGGGGGAAAAACTTGGTTATGTTTGGAAGCGGGTCCGGTGTAATACGCACCGGGAAGATAAATGTGGGTTTTTTTTTTTTTTTCGGGAAGAGACACATGGCTAGGGATGACTCCCATGTTAAAAATGTATTTTCTTTTTTTTTTTTTTCTTACATTTTGTGTGGAGGGGGAAAAAAAAAAAAGATCTTCCCATGGAGTGTTTGACTCACTTTCATCCTCTGGGTAAAGGCTGAAAAACTAGCTCTGACAGGCTGGAATTAAAATTGAAACCTGAATCTATTGTATGTTTGAGGGGTCTGTAGGATCTCTGTGTCCTCATTAATTCAGCTGCTGGTTTTCAGACACTGGTTTGCTGCTGAACATCGCTGCTCTACGGAAATGAAAAATTGCCATTGTGGCGCCGTACTACGTGTTTAAGGGTGCGGACGAGAGAGAGAGAGAAAAGCTACTGGGAATTGTATACAGTAAAGACAAAGATTTAGAAAGAATGAGATAAATAGACGTCCAGAGGAAGAGTCGCTGAGTCCAGCTACAGAACGCTACAGAGCACCTAATGGCCACCAGATGTGACATTTCCACGTGTCCTGCCATTAGTAATGACACGGCTAACACCACCACGAACCACAATAATGACATCGTTTCAGGAAGATTGTTTTGGATCTGATTGGATTGAAGGTGGTGATGAATATTCTAGAACAGCGGCTCTGACGGTACGGCTGGCTGGCGTTCAAACCACAGGTTTGTATCAATACACTCGATCTAATGGACCGGCTTTTCCATAGGAACATAGCTTGCGCAGGGACTTGTAGAGTGGACATGACAGCCTGCAGTTGTTGACTGTTGATGTGATGAAGTTTTGGTGACATTCTGGAAGTACATTACGATTTCAGCACTTTGTAAAAGTAACTGTTTTTTTTTTTTTTTGCTAGCACTTCCAGCTTGTTTTTTGGTTTGTCAGTAACGTTTCTTTCTTTAGACAAGGACTAAAGGGACTGTGAGGGAGAGGCTAATGTATATAATGCATACCGCTGGTGAACTTCTGTGGTGAGACAGGAAGAAAACACACCATAATAGAAAAGTGAATCAATTAAATTGCGGTAGAATTATTCATCAGGGCACATCACATTACCATTCATTATTTCTTCTAAAATACAGCACCGGTGAATAGTTGCACATGCATGGAGATTTTTCTTTTGACCAATCAAAATCAATAAACATCCAGATGTCCCACTTTATTTACAGTGAAAAATTCTCCCTCAACAAAAGCTTTCCACGCTCTTTCAACCTTCCCTTCTCCAAAACACACAGGTAAATGCGTCCTTGCTTTGGCAGTTTGCATTTCCGAGCCTAGCAGATAATTTTTCTACACAGACCTTCGCTAAATTTCCCTCTATGCGGCCTCTCTACTGAAGACCCTTCCTCAACCCCCCCCCCCCCCCCCAACCTACCAAGCCCTCCAAAATAAATCCATTGTTTCATGTAATGGATTTTATCAGTTAAGCCCTGGACAAATAGAGAACAAATGTTTCTTGGCTTTAGGGCCTCCTCACCTCCTCAGAGAGAGATCTGCGTCCGCCTGAACGTCTCATTTGTTATGGAGAGCCGAACGAGCCTCGCGCCGTAGTAATCCACGATGTAATCCGAACCGTCTGATGGACCTACGATCTGGAGGAGAAAGAAAAAAATATGCAAATTTGCAGTTAAAGAAAAGCAAATGTACAGAAAGAGTTTGCCAACTGACCTGAACGCCATATGCTTAACCGTTTCTCTGTTTTTATAGTATATAAGAAGCTACATACCTGAGCTACATACAGAACACCAGACCTTTACAGCCTGATGTGAATCTTCCCAAAAACTCTTACCATAAATATGAAGGCAAAGTTTGTTCGATTTACTTGAACTAGGAGACCCATTACATGTCTGTTTGCACAAAGCCAGCTCCATAAAGATATGCTTTACATGGACTGGAGTGGAAGATCTCCTGCTTTAGACCTCAACCCCATTGATCAATGAATGTGAATGCTGACTGCACCTCAGGCCTCCTCACCTCACCTGCATCATTCCCTGACTTCACTAACACCCTTAGTTCTGAATGAACCACCACAAAATCTAGTAGAACATTTTCCCAGAAGAGTGCAGCTAATAAGAGCAAATGAGAACTAAATGTGGAATTGGACGTCCAAAAGAGGCACATACCAAACTTACGGTCAACAAGCTTTTTTTTATACACTGATCAGCATAACATTATGAGCACCTGCCCAATATTGTGTTGGTCCCATTTCGCTGCAAAAATCAGTCATGACCCGTCGATCATCAACAGCATGAACTTCTTCAGCAGTTTGAGCTACAGGAGATCAACTGTTGGATCAGACCACACGGACCAGCCTTCGCTCCTCACGTGCATCAATGATCCTCGGCCGCCCACGACCTTGTCGCCGGTTCACCACTGTTTCTCCCTTGGAGCACTTTTGATAGACACTGATCACTGCAGACCAGGAACATCCCACAAGAGCTGCAGTTATGGAGACGCTCTGACCCGGCCGTCTAGACGTCACAATTTGTCAAACTCGCTCAAATCCTTACGCTCGGCCATTTTTCCTGCTTTAGACATCAACTTTGAGGACAAAATGTTCACTTGCTGCCTAACAAATATATCGACCCACTAAAAGGTGCCATGATGACGAGATCATCAGTGTTCTTCACTTCACCGCTCATGTTCTGACTGATCGGTGTATAGTGTAAGTCCTATAGCTAGAAGGAATGCTTTGTTCGGGACATATTCTTTCGATTAAAGGCGAGAGTTCCGAAGTTTTTTACTCTGGAGTTAAGTTCTCTCATTTGGCACCTTCAATGTTTTGGGTCCAGAGCCTCTCCTGGGCCTCGTCCAGCTCTGAGATCATTGCAGTCGCTTTGGTGTAATAGCTTCCTGCAGGCCTGCACACTCAGCATCCGGCCCAGCCGCCTCTGCTCTGATTCTGACTGATAATGAGAACACACTCTGGAGGGGGTGAAGGTGCTCGCTGAATCACACACACACAGCTCTTATTCTGTGTTCTACCACGTCCAGATAAGACCTCATCTGACCGAGAGCAGAGCGGTCGTTTCCTCCCGGATTGACAAGAGCATGATGGAGAGGAACGAGACGGCTCCGCCTCTTATTAAAAAACATACATCTGCAATCTCTCCCCCATTCTTTTTTTTTTACCTCTTTCCTGTCCTGTTCGGATTTATCCGAGCAAATTGCAAAGTTACATATCATTTATCTTTAGGCATTAGACCGAAAAGCCCCCCCCAATGATTCCGGACCCGAGGGACGCGATCGATGGATATAAATAATAACAACATGTTCGAGGTGTTTATTCATTAGTTCTGAGAGACGCGTTCCCCGGCCAACGCTGCTCTTAGCGGATGTAGCCGGAGTTAAAATATGGCGCTTTAACGCCGAGAGCCGGGTGTAAATGGGCTCTCGGGGGAAGCGATACTCTTTATCAAAAGTGTCATGCTTTAAAAACGGAGCGCCCCGGACAAGCGTACAGCTAATTGAGAGTGTAAGTGTGTGGCGGCTCTCTGTGCCAGCCGCACTTCTTAAAAGCATTGCTCTCTCAGGGCCTTCAATAAGACATTAAGAGAACAATAAACGCTTGGAGAGCCCCTGTTAATCAAAGTGCTAGAGCCATAAAAAAAAAAAAAAAAAAAAAAAAAAAAAAAAAAAAAGAAGATTTGCTCTATTTTCTCCGCTGGTTGAAGAGCAGGTCAGCGGCGAGAACGCGGAGGAAGAAAACTGTGAAATTGCGAAGATGAGGAGACTCCACCAAAGTGGTGAAAATCTCTGGCCTCACATTCTGCAGAAGCAAAACCTCCTGAGTTTACCATAAGACTGGCCTGAGCTTCTTTTTTCATCCATACTGCGTCCCCGTTTGCTCGTATAATAAGCTCCACTTTTCTGAGAAGATGTTCCACCATTTTGTGGAGATTTGTGAAGACTCATTCAGCCTCAAGAGTGTTGATAAAGTCAGATACGTGTGTAGATGAGGCGAGAAGGCCTGTGGTGGAGTCAGCGTTCACATTCATCCCGTTTAATAGGCTGCGAGGTCAGAGCTGTATAGCAGGAGATCTTCCACACACGTCCATCCCATGTACAGTAAAGCACACATTAACAATGATGGAACTGTAATGAATGGACATTCAGTGATGGGTTTTTTCAGGGAGGTTTTAAACTTATATTGTTTAATGCACCTCTGTACAGCTGCACTGAGACGATGTACGTTGTTCACTGTACTAAAATGTAAAGCAGATCTTCATGGAGCTGGCTTTGTGCACAGGAGCACTGTCATGCTGGAACAGGTTTGGGTCTTCTAGTTCACGTGAAGGTAAAAGTTCATGGCACTGTATCCAAATTCATACTATACATTTGTGTACCTCCATGACTGTGCTTACAGTTTGAGGAAGAACCACATATCGCTGGAAAAATCGGGTGTCCCAATACTTTCGTCCTCATGGTGTATATGTTTTGATGAATCTATTTGTAAAATTTACTAACTATGGAGAATACACACTTTTAGAGAAGGGGTTACTGTCTAAGAAGGATATATATATATATATATGACGCATTACAACACTACGGCGTGTCCTGAGAGTCACATAGAATACAGATTAACATGGCAGAGGTAGAGCTGCATCTTATAGGAGACAGAAAATAAAAGAAAATTATGCTTTTATCTTTGCACTCCAAAGGCGTGTTTGTAAAAGAGGCCACGCGTTAGAAGTCAGAAAACACTTAAGTAAATTGATGATTTGCCGTCTGTCTGAACCAAAGAAATAAACGTGAAATATTTGTACCATATTGAATTGCACAGCATCGTATTTTTTTACCATTGCATCGTATTGCACTGATCCGCATTGTGGACATCTCTAATACAGACGGACTACATATAAATTTGCTAATGAGCAAAAAGAGCTAATGCACTTTCTGAAGGCAGATTAAAAGACGGGTCTAGACATGAAAAGATGTTTCTATTGAAGACAATGCAACCATCCACTCTTAAGCAGAGATAAAAAGAATGGTACGATCTGAACAAGCGTGTGCTCGTGCTACATGCCTGCTTCCATCCATCTGTAAAAAGAGTGACGCTTGCAGTCAAACATGAACGCAGGAAACGCTCTATTAAATCGTACATTTTCGCCACCAGCCGGAATGACGGCGTGTTCCTTTTTTTTTTTTTTTTTTTTTTTTAACGTTACGGAAGTCTCGACAGAATCCCCGTTTGCAATAGTTATTCCCAGCGTCATCGCTCATCATGTGCTCAAGAGTTTGATGAATGTGTGTCCGGGAGGCGGGTGAGTGTGGGGGCTGAGCACATGCTACTCCTATGTATAGCTTCATTCAGGCCTGGAGAGCTTAATGAGGATGGAGAGGGTGAGGTTACGCCTAACGAGATGACAAATGGACTGGCTTTTTTACTCTCCTATCACACTGTGAATCCAGGAAGGGGTGGTGGTGGTGGAGGAAGGCTCGGGGGACCGTGTGCCCAACCGGAGCGGGGGTGGTGGGTGATAGGGTTGAATAAGGGGTAGAAAACAAACCGCACACTCATTAGCCTTTCTCACAGAGCACAAGCCCCCCAGAGGGGAGACACAGAGACACAGGTGCTACCGAACACAAAAACACAATCTCAGTGCGCGCACACACAGACACACAGACACACAGACACACAGACACACAGACACACAGACACACAGACACACAGACACACAGACACACAGACACACAGACACACAGACACACAGACACACAGACACACAGAAAAAGGAGCACTGTAGGGGCTTCATAGAGTTTTAAGTAGTTTCAAGTAGTTTTGCATGTTTGTCACACTTTAATGTTTCTTAGGTTTAGGGGGCAAACACTTTTTCACACAGGGCCATATAGTTTTGGATTTTGATTTCCCTCAATAATAAAAACCTTAATTTCAAAACTGCATGTTGTGTTCACGTGTTATCTTTTACTAATATTTAAATTAGTTTGATGATCTGAAACATTAAAGTGTGCAAACATGGGGAAAGAAAAAAAAATAATCAGGAAGGGGGCAAACACTTTCACACCACTGTGTGTCTCTGGAAAATGTATATGCAATTCCATTAATGCGTCTGCCGGATACTGAGATACACCAAATTATGCTGGATTAAAAAAAAGTGCAACTTTCGATCAATTCACAGAATTATAAAAATAAATAAATATATAAAATAAATTAATCAATCTTAATGAAAAACACTGAGGTTTGATTACTACTTCTGACATATGATCATTACTTTTCCGTCCGTCCGTCCGTCCGTCCGTCCGTCCGTCCGTCCGTCCGTCCGTCCTTCCTTCCTTCCTTCCTTCCTTCCTTCCTTCCTTCCTTCCTTCCTTCCTTCCTTCCTTCCTCCCTCCCTTCACTTCACTTCTCTCATTCTATCCCCTTCGTACTCCCGTTTCTCTGGTTGTTATTTTCCCGTTTTATTCTGTGTCTTACTTCCTCATCATCAGGACATCAAACACACACACACACAAATACGTTGTTAGCGACCGGCATTAAACACTAAACTTGCTCTTCCACGTTGCTGGAAAAATCCAAGAGATTCGCTCCAATAACAGAAAGCTGATTGGCTGTTAAAGGTCGGTCTCGTTTGTAATCGGAATGTAAATTTGAGTGAGGTTAAGAATTAAGACCTTTTTAAGACTCTGCAGAAACCCTGTTCTTATTATCTCTCCCTCTTTTACCATTCTGAACGGTATATTGAGTATTTATCGTTGATCGTTTATCGATAAATAAAAAATAAAAGTCATACAAACCTGCATTGATATCAAGATGAAGTCCACCAGGCTTCCGATTCCACAGAAACCCACAGTGCAGAACTTCAGCAGCCCTGGAAAGACACACAGTATCTTATAAGAAACCCGCTACAGGTCTCTGAAACACCCGCTACCCCGCGTGCTCTATTCTCCACCAGGCAGTAGGAGGTCCGCATAAAGTATTGCGCTACACAAAGCAGCACTCGGAGGTCACGCTCGCCCGCGAAGAGGGTTTGTTAGATTGCGGGGGGTTTTCCGGTCGCCCTAGCCTTTGCAGGTGACATGAGGGAGACTGAATAAAGACAAAACTGCGGACAATAAACTGCGAACAGCTTGCGGGCCAGGGTCCCGTTCGGTCGCAAAACATTTCCAAAACGTAGGTCGTGTGAAGAGCCAAAACAGCATGCGTCATTGTTTTGCGATAATGGTGTGTTAACTTCGTCTTCATAAACGTGAAAAAAAAAAAAGCACGATTTTGTATTCCAGTCACAGCCGCTTGTATATGGAGTGAATAACTGGTTTGGGCTTAAGCCATTAGGGGTCTGAGAGAATTGCAATTAATTAATCCTCCCCCATCTAGTAATTTAAACATAATTACTGTTAATCATTAGTAATAGCACTGATAATTGGTCATTGAGCGGCTTAATCGTGTTGATTCCAACACTGATCTCAAAAGAGGAGCCTGTTCAGCCGTGCCAGGTCGCGTGTTAAGAGCTGAAAGGCGCAGCAGCTCGCAGGTCCGAGCGGTCCAGGTGCAAGTCTCGGCTCCGGCTCCGTGTGGGCCTGCCGCTCACATTAAAAAACAAAAAAAACAAAAAAAAAGGCGGCGAAGAAAGGAAGCGTTTAGCTACCATCGGGCTTTGTACTTTTGCAGGTGCTTAATTGATAGGAATGCTCTTAATGCATGGAGAGAGGAAGAAAAGCAGCCTTGCGCCGTCCCCACTTCAGTGTAGCCGTAACTTATTCAGCACTGGTTTCCTCCACGTGAGATAATGTTCGATTCGCTCAAAGAAAATCCGCCGGCTTTGTTCGCCGGCCTGAATTCGGATCGACGCCGCTAAAACACGCTAACAATAATTCCAATAATTACGCCGTGAGTAAAAAACAAAAAAGGAAATGGACGTGACTGGACAAAAAAAAAAAAAAAAAAAAAAAAACAACAACAGCAACCTCAGAGATGTTAAGTGTTAGGGGTTTAAATACACTATACAAACTAAAGTATTAGGACACCTGACTTTTCCAGCTATATATGGTTTTTCATTAAACTGTTACAACAGTCAAAAGCACGCAATCGTATAGGGTGCATTACGTTTTCGCTTCACTTGAACTAAACATGTTCGCCTGTGCACAAACCCAGCTCCAAGAAGATATGCTTTACATGGCTTAAAGTGAAAGATCTCCTGCTTTAGCCATCCAACCCTCCTGAAGACCTTTGGGATGAATTGGTACTGCACCCTCAGACCTCCTCACTTCGACATACATCGGTACCTGGCTTTAAAACACCCTTGTTGCTGAAGGAATCTCCACAAAATCTAGTGGAACATCTTCCCAGGAGAGTAAAGGTTATCATAACAGGAAATGGGGACTAAATGTGGTATGGGATGACCAAAATGCACCACACAAAATGCTGATGCTTATATGAAAAGCTTGTGCATTATGTCTGTACAGACTAAAAAACTAATACATAGGAGATATAAAAAGGCTCATTATATAAATGGATTTTGAGAGACGTACCGAGAGCTGGATAACCCAGATAGAAGCGATCTGCCCCCAGCCATCCCAGGAAGAGAGACAAAGCCACTGCCACTTTATATGAATAGACGGTCCTAACAGAGAACAAAACACACACACATACATATATATATATACATACATACACACACACACACACACACACACACACACACACACACACACACACACACACACACAGTAATCCACCCCAAAAATGCTATTTGATGTATACAGTACTGTACTGTTAACATTTTACTTATAATAATTATTAATAATTATATTATTTCAACATAAAACTCCATAAGAAACAATTCCCTTTACGTGTTTTGGTCAAATTACACAAGTTAAAGCAAATTTATTGCAGCAGTAATTTTATTTATTTTATTAACACGTGATGAATGCAGCGCTCGTTTCTGTTTGACCATTTTAATAAAAGATTTTAATAAATAAATATAAAAGGGGCAAAATTCAAAACTTCAACACAGCACACGTTTATTCACAGCGTCCCATCTTTACTCGGATATCGAACAAAAATTATAAAAATGTATTTTTTATCACAAAAAATTTGTTTTACTGATCCGGCAATCAAAACCGTCCGTGTGGAAACATAGCAAAAGTTCCATGTGGTGTCCTGATGATTTGCGTCATTTAAAACACCACTAAATGACTTTACTTTAAAGCGTTTACAGGAACATTTCGTCTTCATGCTGTATGTTGAGTTAGGTTTCACTAATAATAAATATACATTTGCATAAAGCATTATTATTTGTCCATGTTGATTACTGAACTAGAACTAGAAGCTCAGTTGCTGAGTTTATTAAATGACTATACAAAGTAAAGGTGGTTTGACGTACACATTTCGACATGGGATGGTTTTATTAAATCCAACCTCCTCCCCGCTGAACTTGAACCTGGTCCCGTTTTGCAGCAAGCAGCTGATGTTTGGGGCAGGAAGGCATTCCACTTAAACAATAAAAAAAAAAAAAAGAATTATAATTACAGAAACATAAAATGTGGGAGGAAAAGGACACATGGAAAGTGAACATACTATACACTAAAGTACATTCTTTACTAACAAACAATAACCGAAATAACACGCTAGCTGAAGATCCCACAGAGGAACGCCGATAGCTTGTTTGGACCGAGCACTCGGTTAGCAACATGATCTTTGATGTTACATTGCAAAACATACCACAAAACATTTGCACAACCTGCTCTGCAACAGCGTTAGTTAATTGCTACCAAAATTGAATTGCCGTTAAAAGCCATACAGAAGGTGTGAACATGTGAAAACACCTGGTCTTTAATGGTTTTCCCCCCTTTTTCGTTTCTATGCAACAAACTCTGTAAAAGGAAAAAACATAAAAGAATTGGAAAGTGATCAGACTGCCTCATACACACAGTCAAACATGAGGTTCAAGCTTAATGTTTTGGGGTTGTTTTGGATCAGGGAAGGTTGGAGATTTATTCTAAGTGAAAGAAATCCTGAACCGACACGGCTCCCATTCTTCATACGTCAACACCATGCGGTTCCGTCTGGACTGCGTCTCAATGGAAGCGACTTCACCGTTCGACGAAACGATGATCCGAAGCGCACGTCCGGGTTTTGTAAGTGTTATTTAAAGAGCAGACGGTCGTCTGGAGTGATATCTATCATGCAACGACCTGCCCAGTCACCGCACCTCAATCCTGCTGAACTGCTCTAAGATGAACTGCATTACAAGAATGAAAGAAATCACCAACTAGTGAAGAACATATTTGGCGAGTTTTCCAGGAGGCACGGTGAAGTGTTTCAGCTCCACGTTTGGAGAAACATACTTCTTAATGCTGAGGGGGGATTTTTCACAGAAAATAACGTGGAACATCTGGACTTTTATAGATTTGTTTGGTTAGTTAGTTGCATAGAAACAAAAGGAAACCTGCATGTGTGTGTCAAAAACCACGAACAAAGGAATATCCTATAATATTAAACAACCAACATTTAACCAATATTCTTGTACCAAGACATTATTGAATTAAAATGTACATACCCAATGCCTCTAGATCCTTGCAGTTCTCAGGTTCTTGAGTCACATCATCTATTTTAGGGCTTTTGCAAAGATACTTGGACGAGGTCAAGGAAAAAGCTGCAGTGTTTTGACTCTACACTTCTGGAACAAGGGCAGCAAGACGATACGTTTACTAGAGGAAAAGGAGATTTCTAAGCAGTTATATTGCTATCCCTTGTGTACAAACAGTTACCTATATTATATTTAAACATCATTCAGAAACAGCAAGAAAGTTCACTCATCTGATTATCCTTCATTAATCACAAAGATGACAATAGATAGGATTAGAATTGAGTTTATTAGAGGGACAGCGCATGTAGGACGTTTTGGAGACAAGGAGAGGGAGGCGAGATTGAGATGGTTTGGACATGTGCAGAGGACGGACATGGGGTATATCGGTAGGAGAATGCTGAGGATGGATCCACCAGGAAGGAGGAAAAGAGGAAGCCCAAGGAGGAGGTTTATGGATGTGGTGAGGGAAGACATGCAGGTGGTTCGGGTGAAAGGGGCAGATGTAGAGAACAGGGGGGGATGGAGACGGATGATCCGCTGTGGCGCCTCCTAAAGGGAGAACCCGAAAGAAGAAAAATCACAAAGACTGTATCCACAGTGACACTGCGCTAAATTTAGTTGCAATTTAAACCCCTGACATTGTTGTGAATGTTTTCAAGTTTAATAATTATTTAAAAAATGCTCTCAAGGTGCAAGGCGGAGACTAAACAAACTTGCAGGCCGCCAGTAAATATGGTTGTGAGGAAACTCAAATTTTAATAAACAAACAAAAACAAAAAAACAAAACACTGCATTGCGTACATGTTACGGTACAAAGCAAAAGCCCTGTACTGAAAATTTTGGGTACAAATGCATGTACTTTTACACTTCTAATTAATTATATTAATGCTAGATTAACGCAGCACACACTTCTTTTTGACCATTTTTATTAAAAATCGAAATAAATAAATAGAGGCAAAATAAAAACAATATTTATTTACAACGTCCTTTCTTTACTCATATAAAAAAAAAATTTTTATTCAACTCAACCGGAAAAAAATTATTTTTTATTTTAAATCGCTAAATATTTGTTTTTACGGATGCGCCAATTCTAAAATCTGCACCGAAATCCGCCATGATGCGCACCTCCGGCAATTAAAAACGTCCGTGTGGAAACATAGCAAAAGTTCCATTTTGTGTCCTGATGACGTACGTAATTTAAAACACCAGTCTTCAAGCTCGATGTTAATTAGAGTATTACAAACTTGAAAAGTATTAAGTAAAGGAACATGTGAAAAAAAAAATATGTGCGATTAATCACGAGTCAAGTCATAATAATTATGCAATTAATCGCGATTAAATATTTTAATCGACTGACAGCCCTTACATATATATATACTCCCACAAAAGTGACTGTCTGATAAAATAAATACCGTAAAATGACCTAATTTGCTGCATAGAAACAACAGAAACTTATGAATCATAAACATAAATGTGTGACAGGAACCCTGTAAACACCTGATAACCTTTTGGGGCTGCTAGCTAGCAACAGAACTAGCATTCACAAAATATATAACCCGTATTCATTTCCAGGGCGTGTAAAAAAGGATATTGTCCGGGTCGGAGGTTGCGACAGTGTTCCACATCATTCCCAGAGCTGTGAATGAAAGTCCAGAGGAAAGGAAAGAGAAATACGGCTCGCCGAATCGACCGAGTGCAAAACAGAGCTTCCTGAGGAGACGCCATGATGGATAGTGGGGGAGGAAGAGGAGGAGGAGGAGGGAGCGGAGCGGGCGATCATGTGACCGTCACGTGACCAGAAAAGTTTTCCTTTTCCCTCCCCATTCTTTAAAGAGACACTTATATATGTTTTTCTTTTTTCCCCCTTTTTCCTGTCGGTGATTATGTCTTTTTTTATACGTGTCTGTGATCCGTAAGCGAAATGGACGATTCTTTTGGCACTTGGCAACCTGAGTTGAAAGAGTTTCTCCCTTTGATCGCGCGAGCAAAACTTTGTAACACTGCTTTTGTTGCGGCATCAAAGTGAGCTCGCGTGCCGCGTTTGTTTGGGTGAGAAACACGCGGCTCGTGCACGAACGGCGAGTACAATCTTGCATACACAGTGCACACGTGATGAGTTAACGTGTAAATTTAGGCGAGATGTTCCAGTTCACAACAGAAGTGTGTGTGTGTGTGTGTGTGTAAGAGACACCTATTAGTGTGACTACAAAAAAATATGTATTGACTTTATGACATACTACTAAATCTTTCTGCATTAGCGTGTGTGTGGGAGGGAGAATAGGCACCTGACATGCAGAGTGAGTGAGTGAGTGAGTGTGTGTGTGTGTGTGTGAGAGAGAGAGCGTATACCTGCTTCCTGGTTTAAGGTGAGGTAATGAAGCTCCCCTGACTTCCGGTCTACAGGTAAACCCTGAACGCAGCCAAATCTCAGCTGAAACTCGGCCTCCAGCTCCGGACCGCGACTCTCCTCCTGCACCCGAACTGAGGTTTATTCGGAACCGACTGAAGAGCATCTGTGAGTAGTTTCAACGAGGTTTGGTTTGTTTCTTGTTTGTTTTTGTTTTTAAAACAAGTTGTTGCGAACTCGTTAGCTCAGCACGCTAACCGAAACTGGGCACCGGTACCGATACCAGTACCGGTTCCCCTTTAAACTCCCAACATCTGGAATCTCACTGATCCCGAATCAGTACTGGTTGTTTAATCAGTATTCAGTGTTTCATAAGAACTCAATATTTAATAAATATTCAGTATTTCACTTGACTACAGTGTTGAATCAGTACTCAGTTTTTATGTATTCAATGTTTAATCAATACTCAGTGTTTAAGAAGTGTTTGTTGTTCAATAAGCATTTATTAAAGACTCAGTGTTTAGTCACTGTTCAGTATTGAAGTACTCAGTGTTTAATACCTACAGGTGCATCTCAATAATAACCTGGTTTAATATCAATAAAAAGTTGATTTATTCCAGTAATTCAATACAAAAAGTGAAACTGGTATATAGATTCATCACACAGACTAAGAGAAGTGTTTATTTCTAAAGATTTTGATGATTGCAGCTTACAGCTAATAAAAACCCCAAATTCGATATTTTAGAAATTTGGAATATTACTTTAGACCAATAAAGATAAAGATTTTGAACACAAATGTTGGCGTGGCATGGAGGAGATTGCGCTGTGACGCTGCTGACATTTTCTGGAAGTTTCTCTGATAGCGGCCTTCAGCTCTTCTATGTTGTTGGGTCTGGGGGCTCATATCTTCCTCCTGACAATACACCATAGATTCTCCAAGGGGTTCAGGTCTGGTGAGTTTGCTGGCCAATCAAGCACATGGATACCATGGTACTTAAACCAGGTATTAGTACTTTTTGGCAGTGTGTGCAGGTGCCAAATCAAATGAGTTGTAGCCCATGGAGACGTCTGTGTGTGGAGGCTCTTGAAGCACTGACTCCAGCTGCAGTCCACTCTTTGTGTATCTCCCCAAATTCTTGAATGGGCTTCGCTTCACTCTGTGAACAGCAGCTTCTTTAGCGAAGACCGTTTGTGTCTCACCCTCCATGTGCAGGGAGTCAATGATCGTCTTCTGGACAACTGTCAATAATCTTCCTCCATGATTGTGGAGCCTGAACCAGACTGAGACGCCATTTAAAGACTCAGGAACCTGTTTGGATTGAACGAGCTGATTAGAGTGAGACACCACGAGTCTCCAATATTCAACTTTTTCACAATATTCTCATTTTCTGAATTTTGGGTTTTCATTAGCTGTAAGCCAAAATCATCCAAAATACAGAAATAAACACCTTAAATATATCAGTCTGTGTGATGAATCTATATAATATACATGTTTCACTTTTTGTATTGAGTTACTCAAAGAAATCAACTTTTTAATGATATTCGAATTTATTATGCATCTGTACTTTTAATTATTCAATGTTTAATCAATATTCAGTGTACATGCTCAGTATTTAATACATACCCCTGTTCAATACTCGGTGTTCAATAAGTATTCAGTGTTCAATAAGTATTTAATCAGTACTGTGTCTAATCAGTACTCAATAGTTAATTACTTGGTGTTTAATCAGTACGCAGTGTTTAATGAGTACTCAATAATTAATTACTCAGTGTTTAACACATACTCAGTATTTAAGTACCTAGTGTTAATCAGTACTCAGTTTTTAATTA